>NC_064243.1:39536666-39875000 GCF_003254725.2 Canis lupus dingo
CAGGAACTACACATAGGGGTTTAAAAATATTTACTGCAAATTGAAATAAAATTTAGGAAATGGATGATGTTTCAGTATGCCATTTTAAATATCACATTTCCTCTTTTTGAAGCTGGCAGAAGTCATAACTTAGTTATTTGAATATCTTTAAAGACTAACACTTGGATTATTCCTGACTTATATTTAGTCTTTAAAAAACTATGTTGTTTAAAAAAAAAATGTTTTGAAATGTTGTTTTGAAACCCAGTTTTGGAGGCTAGCAGAGACAACTTATAACAAGCATGTGTATGAACTTACATACATATTGAGGGCATAATAGGAAATGGTGCTGGAGGGAGAAGCCAGGTCTTGGGGTCAATGTCTAGTTCTGTCATTAACTAATTGTAAAACCTTAGAAGAATCTCTTAATTTTACTAAACTTGGATTTTCTCAGCTACAAAATCAGGGAACTGAAATAAATGATCTCTAAATCCCCTTCTAGTTCTTATGATTTTTGTCTATATTTATCATTTCTGTGTCATCAGATCCCCAGGTTTTATAGATTAATATTTACTCATTACTACAAATACCGAGACTGTCTCTAGAAAGAGAAGCCAAGCCAATCAGCCTGAGAGGACGGCCTGCAGAAATCAAGGTGAAATGATATGTATGTGTGTGCAACAGAGCTGAAGACTTAAGTCCAATGACTCTCTTTTTTGCTTTCTGCCAGCATCAGTACGAATCAAATGGTTGAATTAGTTCTGAACCCTTTGTAAATCAACTTAAGTTATTTGCAAATGGGGAAGTTCTGAGAGAGTAATTGCTTAGCATTTTGTCTGAGAGCTATAAATAGAATATAAGTTAATTGCTCAATAATACAAAAATGATTTATCTCACAATAGTAGAGTGGAAAATTCAGGCAATTAAAAAGAAAAATAGAATACAAGACACAAAAGCAGTATCCAGTGGGAGACAAAGTTCTTTAATCAAGGACATTTTCCTGGGTGTCCTGAAATCTCTCCAGAGGCAGCTGTCTCCTCTCCTACATTCAAGGCTGGTCCTATTTGTATGTTTTAAAAGAAGCAATGCAAATGTTTCATTAACATGTTTGGTGTATGATAAGTCTGTATTAAAGAATTATTATGCCATAAGTCCTAGTTGCAAGGAATGTGCTAAACTCAGAAGAGGTATCTCAAGGACATTGTATTCTCCCAGTCTATGTTTGGCTTTTCAATCCTTAAATGTCTTTTGAAGACTGAGAATTATTAAATTTTTTGAAATCCAATTTATCTTTTTTCTTTTAATAATTTGTCTTTCTAGTGTTCTGATTAAAAAACTTTTCCTAATCCGAAGTTACCAAGATTTTTTTTCTAATGTTTTCTTCTAAAAGTTGTATAGTTTTAGCTGTTACTTTTAGGTGTACAATAATTTTGAATTAATTTTTGTGTATGGTATGAAATAAGGGAAAAGGGTAATATTTTGTGAGTAGGGATAGCCAGTTGTTCCAGTATTATTTGTTGAAAGACTGTCCTTGCCTTCTCTCTCCCCATTAAATTTCTTCAGTACCTTTGTCCAAAAATCAAATCAATTGACTGTGTAGGGAGGGAGGATGATGGGCAACAGACTTCCAGAATGAAGAAGTGAGAAGTGGGTAGTCCCTTTCCCCACTATAAGAATCATTTTACTGAAGAAAATTGTTTTTAAAAACTCAACCAGGGAACCCTGGGTGGCGCAGCGGTTTAGCGCCTGCCTTTGGCCCAGGGCGCGATCCTGGAGACCCGGGATCGAATCCCACGTCGGGCTCCCGGTGCATGGAGCCTGCTTCTCCCTCTGCCTATGTCTCTGCCTCTCTCTCTCTCTGTGTGACTACCATACATAAATAAAAAAAAAATTAAAAAAAAAACAAAACTCAACCATTTAGTTCCTGAGAACTATCCTAAGGGTACACAGCAAATGAAGAAATACTCATTTAAGGAAATCCACCAAATTTGGTAAGAGCAAGAGTCTGTGGCATCTGAGCCATGCCTTACTTCTGTTCTCCCCACCTTCAAGTTGCATCTTATGGAAACAGTGCCCTGTATGCTCTACTGCAGGCAGCTGCAGCCAAGAATGATATGGGGACTCTCAGTCCCCACCATGTCCTAGAATATGGCTGCAACTTCACCCTGGGAGGGGCAGGCTGCTCATGTTTCTCTCCACAAGCCCTGTGCTGCAGAAGCTGTATTCCTATTATACATGGCCCAAGAGACTGAGGCTCTCTTTCTTGACTGTATTCATAGGGTAGGAACACTATTTTAGAACCAGCAATCTGGGGCACTGGGGCCTCCTCTCTAGCCAAGAAGGCCAGAGATTAGCACCTGCCCCCTTCAGCAACCATTAATAGAGCAAGGATGTCACTGACTGTTAAGGAGGCCATTATCTGTACCCCAGCTCCTGTGCAGTGATCCAGTTTCTGCCCAAAGAGAGAGACAAGCCTTAGGAAGTGAATGGCAACAAATTAAATAACTTGGATGAAATGACTAAACTGCTAGAAACACAAACTACTGAAACTGACTCCAGAAAAACCTGATAATCTGAATAGATTTCTAAGAAGAAATTGATTTAGTAATTTAAAACCTTCCCACAAAGAAAAGCTCAGTCCCAGATAGCTTCACTGATGAATTCTTCCAAAAATTTAAAGAATGTATACCAGTCCTTCACAAACCCTTCCAAAAAATAAAAAAGGAGGAAATACTTTCCAAATCATTCTATGAGGCCAGTAGTACCCTGATACCAAAACCAGAAAAAGAAAATCTACAGATTATTCCTTATTAGTGTGGAGGCAAAAATCCTCAGCAAAATATTATCAAATAGAATCCAGCAATGTATAAAAAGAGTTATGCATCAGTACAAAGAGGGATTTCTCCCAGGAATGCAAGAGTAATCTAATATATGAAATCAAATTATCCATTCATATAATAAAAGACAAAGCCACATGTTCACCTCAATAGGCACAGAAACATAGATTTTTTTTAAGTGGTCAATAAGCACAAGAAAAGATGCTCAGTATCTCTAGTCAGCAGTGTAATGCAAATCAAAACCACAATTAGATGCCATTCCACACCCACTAGAGTGACTATAATAAAAAAAGACAGTCATTAAGGTGTGTTGGTGAGGATGTAGAGAAATTGGGATCCTCGGTAATTTCTGTTGTGAATGTAAGAGTGTGCAGCCACTTTGGAAAATAATTGACATTTCCTCAGAATTTCCAGCATAGAGTTAACATATGATCCATCAATTCCATTCCTAGGTATGTATCTCCAAGAAAGTGAGACATGTGTCTACATATAAATTTGTACACAAGTGGTTATATCATCATTATTAATGATAGCCAAAATGTTGAAGTAATCCAAAAGTCCATCAACTGCTGAATGAATAAATAAAATATGACATATCCATACAATGGAATATTACTTAGCAATAAAAAGCAGTAAACTACTGATCCATACTACAAAAAGGATGAATCTTAAAAACATTATGCTAAGTCAAAGAAGTCAGACACAGAAAGTCAGAAATTGTTTGATTCCACTTATATGAAATGTCAAGAACAATCAAATCCATAGAAACAAAAGTAACTTATTAGTTGTCAGGGCTTAAGGGAAAAGGGGAGATGGGGAGTGGCTGATAATGTGTATAAGATTTCTGTCGGGGGTGAAAAGTATATTCTAAGCCTAGAATCATTGCACAACTCTGTGAATATACTAAAACCAATTATCCATATATGGTTGGATCTATTTATGGACTTTCATTCCACTGATATGATTGATCCATATGTCTATATTTACACCTGTACCACACTGTATTAATAATCTTAGCTTTTTAAGAACTCTAAATCAGGCAATTAAATAGTCCAATTTTGTTCTTCTTTTGCAAAAAAAAATATGGCTATTCTAGGTTTCATCTTTCTATACACATCTTGAATCAGCTTGCCAATTTCTACAAAAAGTCTATTGGAATTTTGACTAAAATGTGTTAAACCTATGGATCAATTTGTGTAGAATTGACAACAATATTGAGTCTTCTAAAACAAGTGTATGACATATCTCTCCATTTATTTATGAATTAATTTGTTTCTCTCAGCAATGTTTTATAGATTCCGGCATCTGGGTATCTTACACATCTTTTGTTAAATTTATCCCTCAGTATTTTGTAAATGATTTTTTAAAAAATTTCAATTGCTACTTTAAATTGCTCATTGCTACTATATGGGAATATAGTTTAAATTTTTGTATAGTGATCTTTATTTTGCAGCTTTGCTAATTCTTATTTGTTCTAATAGCTTTTTTGTATCTTCTGTTGGATTTTCTACATAAGGACCATATCTGTGGATAAAGATAGTTTGCCCCTTCCTTTTTAATCTGGATGCCATTTATTTATTTATTTTTGTTGCCTTTTCACAATGGATGGGACCTAAAATACAATGTCTTATAGAAACAGTGAGAACAGATATCCTTACCTTGCTCCTGATCTTAAGGGTAAAGCTGTTTATTTTTCACTACTACCAAGTCTGAAGGTGTTTTGTAGATGCTCTTTATCAGGATGATGAAATTCCCTTCTTAGTTTTTTTGAGAGTTTGTATGATGAATAGATGTTGAATACTGTTAAATGGTCTTTATATGTCTATCAAGATAATCATATTTTTCTTTTTTAGTATGTTAGTATGGTGATTAACACTGATTTTTTTTAACTGAAGTATAGTTGACACAAAATGACACACACTGTTATATTAGTTTCAAGTGTACAACATAGTGATTTCACAGGTCTATACATTATGCTGTGCTCACCACAAGTGTAGCCACCATCTGTCCCCATAAATGTAATTACAATACCATTGACTATATTCCCTGTGTTGTACCATTTATCCTCATGATTTATCCCATAACTAGAAGCCTATATACCCCACTCCCCTCCAGCCATTTTACTCATCCCCCTATACAACCACCAGTTTGTTCTCTATATTTGTAGGCCTATTTCTGCTTTTTGTTTTTTTGTGTGTGTTTGTTTGCTTGTTTTGTTTTTTAGATTCTACATATAAGTGAAATCATATGGTATTTGTCTTTCTGTTTCTGACTTATTTCACTTTACATAATACCCGCTAGGTCTATCTATGTTGTCACAGATGGCAAGATCTTGTTATTTTTTATGGCTGAGTAATACTCCATTATATATTATATATATCTTGCATCTCTATCCATTCATCTATCAATGGACACTTGGGTTGCTTTCACGTCTTGGCTGTTTTACAATAGCAATAGTACTGCAACAAACATAGAGGTTCATATGTTTTTTTGAATTGGTGTTTTCATTTTCTTTCAGTATATACCCAGTAGTGGAATAAGTAGATAATATGGTATTTCTATTTTTAATTGTTCAAGGAACTTCCATACTATTTTCCACAGTGGTTGCACCAATTTACATTGCTACCAACAGTGCACAAGTGTTCCTTTTCCTCCACATCCTCACCAACATTTGGTATTTCTTGTCTTTTTGATTCTAGCCATTCTGACAGGCATGAGGTGATATCTCATTGTGGGTTTGATTTGTATTTCCCTGATGATAAGTGATGTTGAGTATCTTTTCATGTGTCTACTGGCCATTTGTATGTCTTCTCTGGAAAATGTCTATTCAGTACCTCTGCTCATTTTTTATCAGATTATTTGGGGTTTTTTTTTGGGGGGGGTGTTGAGTTATATAAGTTCTTTATATATTGTGAATATTAACCCCTTATTAGATATATCATTTGCAAATATCTTCTCCCATTCAGTAGATTGCCAACATTGACTGATTTTTGAATGTTAAAAACTGACCTTGCATTTCTTTTTTTTTAAATTTAAATTCAATTAGCCAGCATATAGTACATCATTAGTTTCAGATGTAGAGCTCAACAATCATCACTTATATACAACACCCAGTACTCATCACATCATGTGCCCTCCTCAATGCCCATAACCCAATTACCTGCATCCCCCCACTCATCTCCCCTCCAGTGACTCTCAGTTTGTTTTCTAGAGTTAAGAGTCTCTCATGGTTTGTCTCCCTTTCTGATTACTTCCTATTCAGTTTTCCTCCCTTACCCTATGATCCTCTGTGCTGTTTCTTATATTCCACATATGAGTGAAACCATATGATAATTGTGTTTCTCTGTTTATTTTTTTTTAAAGATCATGAAAGACACAGAGAAAGAGAGAGAAAGATAGAGGTAGAGACACAGGCAGAGGGAGAAGGCTCCATGTGGGAGCCTGATGTGGGACTCGATCCTGGGTCTCCAGGATCACAGCTTGAGCTGAAGGCAGGTACCAAACCTCTGAGTCACCCCAGGATCCCCTCTGTTTGATTTATTTTGCTCAGCATTTCTGAAACAAACCTCAGATCATGTAATATTATTCTTTTCATATTTTGTTGGATTCATTTTGTTATAATGTTAAGAGTTTTTACATTATGATCATGAAATATATTGGTCTATAGTTTGGTTTCTTGTAATTTTTTTTAATAATAAATTTATTTTTTATTGGTGTTCAATTTGCCAACATACAGAATAACACCCAGTGCTTGTAATTTTTTTTAAAGGAGGATACAGATATTTGCTATCAGGGAAATGCTTTACTCATATAAAAACTTGGAAAATTTTCCTTTCCTTTCAATTTTCTGGCCCTTTCTGGGTCTTCCTTAAGTTGATATTACTAAGAGAGGCACATTTATCTTGTGGAGGAGTCAGTGCTGCATTATCCTAAAGCAAGAGAGAAGTGCTAACCTTAAGAGATAAAACGGGCCATTTCTGGAGACCCAAAGGGGTTAGGAGAATCTAGAGATTCAGGATGTTCAAGTGTGGCCCTGATGTCCCAATCCATTTCTCAGGGTCCCATTCCTTTCCAAGGAGGATGCTGACCTTAGAGTAACAGACTTGTTGAAGTTGAGAATTCAACCTCCTTTGCAGCAAAGAAGGCCCTCCCCTCTGGCTCTCCCAGGTAGCCTTTAGTTGTTGATGAACTTACTCCCAGCCTTTCATTGTCTTTCCAAATCACTGATTGTCTCTTGTAATAGCCCTCTTCTTCCTTATCCCATTTGCCTCCATCTTCCAAATGCTTCCAGCATTTCAGCTTCCAGCACATTTCCTTCCAACAGTCTAACATCTCAGTTCATCTCAGTAGAAATGTTAACAGTTGCATGCTAGTGCATGCCAGGATCTACCAGTAACTACCACCAGTGATGGGATCTGCATTGCCAGCTGCCAGCAGGTGATCCAGCTCCACAGTCTCATTTTAGAATCTGTTCTCTTGGACCACTTCCAACATTAACTGTTGCTGGTCAGGTTCCTCAGAAAGCAGACTCTGATAAGAGGTTTGCTCATAGTAGGTGTGTTAGGGCATCTCTTAGAAATAAATAGGATTTTGGCAGAAAGGAAAGTTGAACTGTGATGCAGTTGATAAAGAGCTTCTCCTATTCTGCAGGTGATTCTAGAGCTAAGGTGGCCCTGCGGAGTTGTCTCAAACTGGGGCAAAGTGGATTGAACTTTATACCTTTGCACTGACCTGAGATTGCATGGCGGCTCCTCTAGGGAAGTGGACATTGGAGATTTGTGGTCATGAATTTGAAAAAAGAAATCCATGTGTGCAAACAGTAGGAACTCATTCTGGATATCTTAAGAAAAAAGAGGAATTTAATGGAAGGACATTAAAGTTTCACTGAATTGATGTAACATTCAGGGACCAGGAACATTCAGAAGGATTAGACCGCAAGAACAGATGGTCCACACACCATTATTTTCACTGAATAAATGATTTCAACAGTACCCATTGCTTTTGCAGGAGTCAGAAAAGTTTCAAAGAATCTTCAAAGAAGATTCAAAGATTCAAAGAGAGCATCTGCTTGGTCTCTGTGGGAGGGAAAAGAAAGACACTGGCAAGACAGGGCTTTCTGTTTCTGAGCAAGGCTGTACAAATACAGCCTTTGAGTGATTCTCTTAGAGTCAGGACTTCATGCTGCTGGTGGGTAACAGATATGGTGAGTAACTGTACAGAAAGCTAAAAAGTAACCACTACCCAGACAAGCCCCATTAATAAGTATTTATCACCTAGAGTCAGGCCTATCCCTGGATCACTCTTCCTAATTTAGTATACTGGTGAAGTGGGGACACTAAAAACAGAAGTAATGATTTTCAGTTTAGGGACAGTTTCATCAGTGCTTAGAACTTTCTGGAAGGCAATTTGACAATATATGTCAAAAACCATTTAGGAGTACAAACCATTTGACCTAACTGCCTAAAAATGGAAAAGGGGAGCATAACTTTTCAGTATTTTCACAGTTTGGCTTTGGATCGGTCATATTTATTTTATAACTCTGAGGATAAAACAAGTTGTTAGTCAGGAACAAAGATATTTTGGTTGTGCTTCATAGTAAGAACATCTCCATGAGCACTAAGCTGTGGTAATAAACTGACAACACATTGTGTTAATTCTTCAGTTTTATTTTTAAACAGGCAGAATTTGCTCTTGGAGGTAGTTTCCTCTCAGCATATCTGTTCATCAGGGTGACACTGTGTGATCTGTGGTTTTCCAGGCTATGCAGCATATAAGTGGCATCTTTGTGGCTGTTTGTCCTGAGCTGGTGAGATGGATATACTGAGGGCATATCCTATAGTATACTGATATACTATAGGGCATTCAAGGAGTGACCCCAGGAAAAAAATCTGTTGACTAGTAGTTGGTGACAGGCATGATTAAGTATAGTACATGGTTTTATTCTTAAATCCATGATTTTTGAGCATCTATGTGTCCCTATTGGATTTGTCCAGGGAGGGTGGTGTTACAAAGATGAGATAGATGTAGTCTCTATTCTAAGGACTTCGCAATTTAGTGCAGAGGGTCTGTTCTTTTTAGTAGGCCCTTTTCTTTCTTTCTTTTTTTGGTTTGGATCATAGATGTGATGCCCAGTGCTTTAGTAGCCACATTGTGATCATGAAGCAGCAGTCATGAGAAAAAGCCAACATACTAAGGATGGCAGAGTGAAAATCCAGGAAGAGTCTTGCTCCCTCATGACATCATTGGGCTGTTAAATAAACAACAAAGATCATCATGATTAAGAACTCGTCTTTAAGAGCTATAAGCAATCCTCACTTTTTCAAATGAAATACTCAGAAACCAGGATTTTCAAGTCTGAAGCCATAGTTTGAAATTTTATATTAGGCTTAACTTTTTCCAACAGTAACTTGCAAAGTTTTAAAACATTCCTACCCCACTCCATTGGCACAGCTTCTGCTGCAGAATGCCTCTTCCTCATTTGGGTACATTACGTCCAGAAAGGAACTGAGCCTGGTGGTTTTCCTATGATAAGTAAACTAGACATTTGAGTAAAGGTAGAACAAATGTTCACAGAAATCAAGGTTGGGGACTTTTCCTTTTGTTACAAGGTAGATAGGTAACATTTGCAGCACCATCTTTAGAACTAATTAATTAGAAAAAATATGCTAAATGTTTCCAAGGCTTGTTCTGAAATGATTAAATCAGAGCTTCTTTCCTTTTGGCTTCTTTAAAGTTTTCTGGTCCCCCCCACCCCCTTTTTTTTTCACACCGAAATCAAGAAGCTTTTACATTTTTCTGGAGCTTCAGGCTCTTCTTCTTCTATAACTGCCACTTGAAGGGCAGAAGAGAGATACTTCAAGATGGTACTTCCTAATTTCTCTCTCTTTTTGGCTTTCAAATTAATGAGCTGTATATAACGAGATGGGTGGCAAAGTGGGCACAGATTAGTGTCTTCCTTCATTGTACAGTATCTTCTGCTTCCCCGTGTCCTCTGGCAGCCTGCATAATTTTCCATTAATGATCCAGTTCAGTCCGTGTGAACTCTGCCTCCTGTCTATATCCATAGCCACTTCCGCTTGGGAAGGCTTGACACTTTCTTCGTGATTGGAGATCACAGTGGGCACTATTGCTAAAACATCTGTAGGAAAATGAAGTAATGGGCATGCTAATATGCTTAATGGCCTTAATAGCATTGAAAACTAATGTACTTAATGTTCACTTCATTCATAGTTGCCCTTGGAATTATGGATGGCAAGACCATGCATTATGCTAAAACAAAAATGGCCCAAATGTCACTGTGATTGTGAAGGAGGAGAGCAAGAGAGAAATATTACAGCAACATTATAAAATTTCTACTCAAATCCATCTTCATAGGAAAGAATTACATTATAGGAGAAGAGAGGGAGCCAACCAGGGGACTGTCACTGGCTTGAAGGAATTTAGCTCATGTGTGGAAGAGAAGTCCTGAAATACCACGCTGAGTGAATAATCCTGTGAGCCAAACCAGTAATATGGGAGGTAGAGATGCTTTTGAAAAACAGGGAATTTCTAATTGGGGAGATCACTCTTTTTGCTTCCCTGCTTACAGGGGTTTTCTTCTCATGTAACCGGCTATGTTTCAGACCTTTCCAGACCTCCCCTTCTTTGTTCTCTATTCCTTAGGGCACCATTTATCATAAGTAATTGGATTAGTGAATTCAGAGCACTGCCTCATGAATTAGCTCGACAGAAGATACTTTAGATGAGGCTCTCTGGAGAAAAACCTCAAGGATCACGGACAATTGGGTCATTCAGTGCCATTGCATGTTCTTGCACAGCTCTCAGGTCATTGAAGCAAGTGTCTGCCAACTTCAGAAGGACATAGGGATGGCCCTGGAGAGATGATTAGAAATAATGTTCTAAACTTTAAAGATAAAATTCATAGCAGCACTGGGGCCTCTTTTGCAGATTCCACTGCCTCAGCTCTCAAAGAACCCTGAGGGGAAAAGGATAATTTTAACATCTCCCTCAGGGATTTGAACACTGCCAGAAGACCAGACAGGAGAGGGCTAAGGGAGAATAATAGAAAATCCTCAGAAAATGAAATCATTGTACTGAAGAGGTACCTGAACTCCAATATTCACTGCAGCATTATTTACTATAGCTGTGACATAGAAACAACACAAGCATCTGTTGATGGATGAACAGATACAGAAAACATCACACACACACACACACACACACACACACACACACACACTCAGGAATATTATTTAGCCATGAAAAAGAAATAAGGAAATCCTGCTATTTGCCACAACATAGATGGATCTTGAGGGCATTATGCTAAGTAATATAAATCAGACAGAGAAAGACAAATATGTTCTCACTTACATGCAGAACCTAAAAAAAGCCAAAATCATAGAAACAGAGAGTAGAATGGCAGTTTGGAGGTAGGGGAAATGGGGAGATGTTGGTCAAAGTGTATGAACTCCCAGCTATAAGATAAATAAGTTTTGGAGATCTAATATATAGCATTTTGACTATAATTAACAATACTGTATTATATTAATGACAATGTTAAGAGAGCAGATCTTTTGTTTTTTTAAGATTTATTTATTTATTCAGAGAGAGCGAGAGAGAGGCAGAGACACAGGCAGAGGGAGAAGCAGGCTCTATGCAGGAAGCCCGATGTGGGACTTGATCCCAGATCTCCAGGATCACACCCCAGGCCGCAGGCAGCACTAAAACGCTGCACCACCGGGGCTGCCCGAGAGCAGATCTTAAATGTTATCACCACACACACAGGCAATTCCATGAGGTGATGGAGGTAACTAACCTTACCATGGTAATCATTTTGCAATATATATATATACACATATCAATGTATCACATTGTACACCTTAAACTATATATGCTATATGTCAATAATATCTCAATAAAGCTGAAAAATAGTTTATTTGATATTTCATGGTAGAAAGAATATTCTAAAGGTGAATAATTTTCTTATTACATGCTTTTCCACTCTGATAAAATTAAACTATAATTATCAATAAAAAAGAAAAGAAGTCTTCAGAATTAGAGAAGCAAACCGCGGACACCAAGACACTTTTTATGTGCTGACAATAGGCATTGGTGTAGAGACATGACTGCAAAAAGCTGGGGCCAGAGATGCATGTCACCTGTCAAGTGCTGGCATCCAACCTGGTTATCACCCTGCTACTGACTCAGCTGTACAAGGATCCTGCCTCTTTTTGTAAAACTGCTGAATGGCCTTTCCCATCAACTCATGTAGGGGTTATGATGTTTCCTGGAAAGGAGAACTTTGAAATTTTTTCTCTTTTGAATAAGTACTAGCACTGTAACCCCTGGGATTTGTGAAACATTCAGGTTTGTGTATGATATATAAGGGATGTATGTTATAGGTCATGATGGTTCACTTCTCAGAATTTTCATCACAATTTTAATTTGGCCATACTGTACTGGCTAAATTTATTTTATTTTATTTTTTTAAGTAGGCTCCAAGCCCAACTTAGGGCTTGAACTCACAACCCTGAGGTCAAGAGTCGTTTGCTCTCCTGACAGAGCCAGCCAGGCACCCTGTGCTGGTTGGTTTTTGAGGACCACTGGGACTTTACTTGATCTTAGGCAATTCGGAAAATTAAAAATTAAGGAATAAATAAAATGATGACAAAGAGTGAGTCTTCCTAATGGTTTTGGATAATTTGGAGAGAGTCGAGCTAGCAGAGCTCCTGAAAGCTTTATTGCCCCACCACACCTAAATAATTGATTTCACAACTGACATCTGATTTCTTCATATTTGAGTTTTTCCCTTGGAATGAGTTTATAAAGTGAGCTCTCCAAGATGAAAATAAAATTTCACTTAGTGACTTTATTTTCTAAATGGTTTATTAATGCTCTTTATTCATCACTCAATTTTGATGTATGTTTAAAAGGGAGAGATATGTATAAATTAGAGCATAGGCAATTTTTTTTCAATCTGCAATGAAGAGGACCTTCATTTTTGTTGACATTCTAGGAAAAAAATCATCCTCAAATTATAATACAGCGATACTCTGTATCCTTTTCTTGAAGTAGAGGAACAGCTGAAACTTAGCATAATGGTCCCTATTTTCTGACACCTATAGTTACTAATCCAGATGTCTGGAGTTGTATTTGCATAGATCAAGATTTCAAATGGGGGTTTTCCATGACCCAAAATATGTAATTTAGTGAAAGGCAGCTAAACCACGTTAAGAACAGCAATTCTTTCTTTAGGTATCAAATACAAGTATACTGATTTAAAATGCTGTGATTAAGCATAAGAAGTTAAAGTGGAAAGATGAATGGGTAAAATTTTACCAGCAATACTAAATTTATTTTAGAATCTTTAAAAAAATATATGGAAGTACTATGTGCCTAGTATTTTAGTGTGTTGTCATATTTAGTTCTCTCGGTTGCCATAGGAAGTGAGCATTATTAATCTTATAGAGGAGAAAAGCAAGACTCTTGAGTGTTTAGGAACCTTCTCAAGGTGACAGTCATAAACAGTAGAGCTGGGACTCTAGCACAATCTCATTATCTCCCCACTACACTATGTTCCTGTCCATAGGAACAGCCATAGAAAATCAACCAAGAAAATTATCCCTTTGCCATTAATATTATATTAAATTGAAGACAGAAGAATCAGCAGCAGCTTCTACTCAGAAGAAAGGCTGCTTTGCCTGATCTGGCCTTCATCTCTAAACTTCTGTGCTTTCTTTTTTTTACCTGGCCATCATCACATAAGGCATGTGGCTGTGGCCTTGTGCTAATGCCCTTGACTGAAGAAATTGCCCTAAAATATCAACAGTGATTGTGTTTAGACTAGGGCAAAATTATTCCTTGTCCCTACATTTTACAATAAAATTACATCTTTAAAAATTAAGATCATTGATGTATATTTACAAGTAAAAAGATATCTTGAAACAAGGAAAAATAAAGGATTAAACAAGCGATTGGAATGTAGGAATATTTTGAGAAAGTCCACGGGCTTATAAAAGCCCAACTTGTAAACATCCCAAAATGTCAACAATCAGAACTAATTTAGCTGTCATCACTGACTTGATTTAATTTTCCTCACAGCCTTTAAATGTACATCCATGCATCTTGTGGGGACATGTGACCATGCTTGGCCCTCATTCTCTGGGTTTCAAGAGTTCTTCTTGCTTAATCTTGTTGGCTTTACCTTTCTACTCTTCCCACTCTTTCATCTGCCTCCAGGGTTCTCCCAGGACAGTGAGGGGTTGACTTTGTCTCTTCCTGCTTTCAAGTACTAGGTTCAATTATGCTCAGAACCTCCAGAATGCACTCTTTCTCTAAGCATGTGTATTTTCTTTTTCTCTTGATACAAAAATCATATTTTGGAAATCTTAGAAAAAAATAGGTAAGGTAAAAAAAAAAAATAGGTAAGGTAAAGGATGGGGAAAAAAAACGTCATCTTAATGTAATTGCCTAGAAATGCTTTTGTGTATTTCCTCCCATCACTGCCTGTTCGTGTGTGTGCGTGCGCGTATGTGTGTGTGTGGTGGGAGGGGTGTTAAAAAATTGGCTAGGCTTTTAAGTTCAAAAAAAAATTCCCAATTTAAAATAGAATGGTTCAGTCTAGATGTAAAATAAGAACTTAAGGTATTGTTCTATTGTACCGTGAGTGCTTTAAAGATACCTCTCTACCACTGAGGCCAGCTCTCCAGTAGTTCACATTAAATATTAAAAACTAGGTTTGCTTCTTAGATTCAATGATCTGTCCTGAAGGAAGGCAATTTTCTTCCCTCAACTCCCTTCAATGCATTAAAAAAAGGAGCTTCCTCCCCCTCCACCAGTGTGACCACCATCTCCAGGACTTACTGAAAGAGGAAGCTTTGGGCTTTTTCCCACCTCCTTACCAGCTAGCTCTCCTCTGGAAGAAGAGGACAGGCGGGAAATAGGACAGATGGGAGAGTCCACCAGGCTGTGGAAGCAAGCCAGTGCAGACGTGGAATCTGGCATCAAAAAGCAGACAGAGGTTTCTATCTCCTCCTTGTTCCCTTTCCCCTGTGGTAAGGCAGCAGGAAGGGCATCGCCTGTTTGAGGTTCTCCAGCTGCACTGCCTCTGGCTGTGGGGGCCAGCCAGATTCAGGTGGGGAGGAGAAGGAACCCACACCCCCTCCCACCTCTGCTGTGCTCTAGGTCCTTCCATCTGTCACCTGTGTCCGTATCAAATTGGTTAGAATTCAGAGGAGGAAGAGTATAATTAGTGGCATCCCAAATCTCAATAATGGTCTCTAGAACATGCCCCAGGTACACCCCAAATGGGATGTGTGTACGTGTTTTTGTGTAGTGTAAGTATATATATACATAATATATATATATTCTTTCTCAGAAATTGAAACACATGTAGATTTTTCTAAGTTTCAGAGAGATGTTTCAATTATCTTTAGGGCTCTATAATTTAGCTTCCTAGAATAGTTCAGAAGACAAATTTGCAGCTATGTCAAAGCCAACCTATAACTTCAGTATAAAATTTAGCAAAATATAAGTTGAGTGAAGAGTCATTCAGATGTACTCTGAAACCACCAACCTATGCTCACTCAGAAGAGAGCAACAGAGCAGATTTAATTTATTGAGAGCTGAGTTATTTTTTAGTTTAGGGCCTAAGGATTTCCTATTCCCTCTGCCTTTTATTTTTTAAGGTTTATTTATTTATTTATTTTAGGGAGCAAGAGAGAGAGGGTGTAAGTGGGAGGAGGGTCAGAGGGAGAGGGAGAGGAGGGAAGCAGACTCCCTGCTGAGGGTAGAGCCCTAGACTGGCTCAATCTCACCATCCTGGGATCATGACCTGAGTTAAAATCAAGAGTCCGATGTGTAAACAACTGGGCCATCCACGCACCCCTCCTCCTTCTGCCTTTCTTGTACTTCAGTGCCTTTAAACGCCAGAAGGTGGGGAATCCCTGGGTGGCGCAGCGGTTTGGCGCCTGCCTTTGGCCCAGGGCACGATCCTGGAGACCCGGGATCGAATCCCACATCAGGCTCCCAGTGCATGGAGCCTGCTTCTCCCTCTGCCTGTGTCTCTGCCTCTCTCTCTCTCTCTGTGACTATCATAAATAAATTTAAAAAATTAAAAAAAAAAATAAAAATAAACACCACAAGGTTCAGAACTGTCCAGGAACATGCCATCCTGTTCTGTGATGGTAATTTTATAGGTCAACTTGACTGGATCATGGAGTGTCCATATATTTGGCTACACATTATTTTTGGGTGTGTTTATGAGGGTGTTCCCAAATAAAGTTTGCATTTCTATCGATGGATTCAGTAGACCAGTTTGCTCTCCCTGATATGGGTGTGTATTACCCAATCCATCGAGGGTCTGAATGGAACAGAATGGCAGAGGAAGGAAGAATTTGGCTCTTCCTGCCTGACTGCTTGAGCTGGGACACTGATCTTCCTAGTTCTCAGGCCTATTCACCCAAGCTGAATTACACCACTGGCTTTCCTGGGTGTCCAGCTTGGAAGCCACACTCAACCTCTATGATTCCATGTACCCGTTCCTTATAATAAAACTCTTTATATGTATATATTTTTGCATGTGTGTGTTTATCCCACTAGTTCTTTTTCTTTGGAGGGCCCTGACTAACACAGACTAACACACATCCTAAGTCCCAAATGGAGTCTGATCTTTTCAAAGAAAGAGGCATCTCACTTGAGAGAGCTGCCAAAGGTCCAGCAGGATAGAGGGATAGGAAGAGAAAAAGGATATTCTCAGAATTAAAGGAACAAAATAGGGGTGCCAGACCTTCTCTTTGCTGACCCAAACATGAGTATGGGTAGATGGGAGATGATCTGAAAGCTGACCACACATGATACTAAGCAAATGTGAAACTCATGTGGAGAATATGTAAGAGACTTTGTAGTAGCTGGCAATCCCCATAAAAGGTAGGCACTTGTTTCACTAAAACGGGAGTTGCACCAGAAGCTATACAACTTGAAAACAGGAACATCTATCTGTACTACCTATAAAAAATGGAGATGAGAGATAAGGAGAGAAAGAGAAAGAAATTGTCAAGGATTAAGTAATGTTTGCAACCTCAAAACACTTTCTGTTGCAGAGCCTGGCAGTAAATATTTGCCCATTTATGTAATTTAATGTTATGTTCAACCATGACTTTGCAGGCTGGGCAGAGGTAGGGTATAAGATTGATATTTATTGTTGCACAGGATCTTTTGAAATGGTGGAAATTAGTTTCTGTTCATCCCCTCTGAAGAGATCCTGTTTTGCTAGAGTACCATGAGTTCATCCCAACGGTGCATGTTACATGGGACTGAGGTATATGCGCTCGCAATAGACTGAGAATGAGAACTGCAGTGTTAGAAGAAATCTTGTTTTGTTTTTCTTCCAGAAATAAAAATAATATGTAAACTCCAGCTGTCCCTAGAACTAATTACACTGAACTCAGGCATTACTCAATGATATATACTGAAATAAATCCCATTCCTTCTACAGAAAATGATTCAAGGCCCTGTACATTTAATCATATTTATCTATGATTCTTGACACAGTGAAGAGCCCGCCAGTAGCTCTTGCATTACAGGGAAACTTGGAGAGATTTTGTAAATTAAAAGGGTAAATTCGTTGCCTTAAAAAAATTCTATAACTAGCATACATTATGAAAAATAGATCTTCTTAATAATTTTTTTCCTGAAACTTTACTTAGAGCTTGAGGTTGAAGAATTTAATGTCAGGCTAATGTCTTGGGGTTACTTAGAGTAAATACTTTTCCTTCTTAATTATTAAAGAGTGCTAGATCCCAGAGAGATATGGTAGAGTCTGGTTGAGAAGTCCCTCAAAGAGTCATTCCTGCAGGTTAAAGGAAATGGAAGGGCAACATAGACAAACCCCCTTTTAGAGTATCAGACTTTAATAAGAGGGGCCAGTTCACAAGAACTAGTCGTCACAAAATATTTTAAATGCTAAAGATGATTTTGCATTTTTATTCATATTTCATTTCGTTTTCATTGACATTTTCTTTTTTAAAGTATCCCCCCTCTTCCTATATCCTTTTTCTTCCTTTTTGGCCTTGGCTCTTCTCTCTTGTTTCCTTTTTTTTTCTTCTCCATTCTTCCATCTCGTTTTGGTTGATCTAAATAGGCCACTTTAAGACATGATGAAATCACAGGCTTTGAAAATGTTATGATCAAACTTTCAGGAAGGCTGTTTCGCAATACCATCAAAAAACATGAATACTCAGTCTTTAAGCTGGCAGTTCTGCCTCTAGTAATTCATCTTAAGGGAATTCTCAGAGATGATAAAAATAATAGTATTTATTGAGTTCGTATCATGGGCCAGGCATTGACTTTATATACATCAGTTTATTTAATCTTTACACAACCTATGATGCATCATCCTCATTTTGCATGTGGAGAAACTAAAGATCAGACAGCTTAAGTAACTTGCTCAAGAACACACAACTCCTGATTAAGGGAGCAGAGATTTGAACAATGGAAGTCCAGCTCCAAAGCCAGCACTCAACCAGGATAGTCTCCAAGGTATGAGTCTTGGGCAAATATGTTTTTAAAGATGTATTTATATATTTTAGACAGGGGGTGTGAGGATCAGGGGGAGAGGGAGAGAGAGTCTTAAGCAGATTCTGCACTGAGTGCTGAGCCCATTGTGGGGCTCCATACCATTACCCTGAGATCATGACCTGAGCTGAAACCCAGAGTCCGATGCTTAGCTGACTGTGCCACCCAGGCACCCCTTCGCAAATAAACTGTTTTCACAATTCACTGGTCCATATAAGGTATAGAAAATGAATATTATCAATGATGATTTAGAATAAAGGGTAAAGGAGAGGTACTTATATGTTTATTGTCCAATCAGAAGATTCTTTGTGATGTCCAGCCACCATCTTTTCCTGTGAAGATTCAGCAACTATCTTTTCATATTTTATTGTCAAATCTTCTATTCCTGGCTAGTTTTCTATTTTCCACCATGAGAAGAAAGGAACAAGACTGTTATTACTACCATGCAATGACTCTTCTGACTGAAACAATGTCGATCTTGTGTCCTCTGCAAGGCCCTAATACCATTTATTTCATGATGCTTTCATCATTATCATGATGCTGCATCACTGTCTATCTATAACCTGTGAAAGCTGGCTTCCAGCAACTCTCAACTGCTGTTGCTGGGCTTTGTGTGGTGACCGAGTTGGGTGTCAGTATCAGGAGATGCATAGTCCTGCCGCCACTCTACTGTCTGCAAATGCTGTAGACTAGAGGAGGCTCTGTGGTCACAATACCTATGGGGAGAATTGATTAAGTGCTCCTCACACACACACACCACACACACACACACACACACACACACACACGATTCCAAGGGGGAAGCAATGGATCTGTGGTGACCATCACAAGGCTAGAGCTCCAAACTTGTCATATGTCCTCAGTGAGTAAGACAGCCCACTCTCAAAATAGATTATAAAGCTGTATATTTGTGCTTTTAGAAAAATATACAATGCTGTATGAATTTTTAAGTTGAAGTCTGAATATGTTTTATGTAATTTGGTAAAATTGCCAGATTTTGTATTGGTTAACATGAAGCTGCCAGAAGCCCTTCTGAGAAATCTCTTCCATTGTTCTTGGTGCTTCAGTTTCTTTAGCAGGTAACAGATTGTGCTAGATGTATATTTGGGCATGTATTTTTAAAAATAATTATTTGTCGGCACCTGGATGCATCTGTCAGTTAAGCATCTGACTCTCGATTTTGGCTCAGGTCATGATCTCAGGGTTGTGAGATTGAGCCCCTGGGTCAGGCTCCATGCTGAGCTTTGAACCTGCTTAAGGTTCTCTTTCCCTCTCTCCTGCTTGTGCACATATGCTCTCTCTCTCTCCCTCCCCCCTAAAATATTTGTGCACTTTCTGTGTATCATCACTATTTCAGTTGCTTTACAAATATTATTCATTTAATCTTCATCACAACCCTAATTAAGAAGAACTCTTCTATTGTTTGTTGAGAAAAAAAGTAAGGCACAATTTGCAATAACATGGATAGACCTTGAAAGCATTATGTCAAGGGAAATAAATCAGATGAAGATAGACAAATATAGTGTATATTTCTACCCATAGGAACCTAAACAAAGCAAGCTCATAGAAATAGAGTAGCATGGTGGTTTCCAGGGGCTACGGGGTGGGGTAAATGGAAAAATGTTACTCAAAGAGTATAAACTTCCAGGTATAAGATGAATGAATTCTGGGGCTCTTGCACAACATGGTGACCATAGTTAGCAATCCTGTATTATATACTTGAAAGTTGCTTAGAGAGCAGATCTAAGATGTTCTCACCACACACACACACACACACACACACACACACACACAAGGTAATGATGTGAGGTGATGAATGTATTAAGTAAGCTTGTTGTGATAATCATTTGTAGCATATACCTGTATCAAGGCATCATGTTATACACCTTAAAGTTGCACAATGTTTTATGTTGATGATATCTCAGTAAAGCTGAGAAAAAAAAATTTTTTCAGTTGAAAAGGCCCATCAAAACTTAGCCAAATAGTTGCAAATGGATTTTTGTGAAAATCCATTAGTGAAAATTTTTGTGAAATTTCAAAACCCTGGGGACAAAGAGAAGATCATAAAGCATTCAGGTAGATCATGTCACACACAAAGGATCTGAAATCAGAATGACTTTGTAACGTTTAAGTGGCAACACTACAAACTAGAAGGTAGTGGATCAATGCCTTCAACATTGTGAAGAAAAATAACTTTAAAACTAGACTTCTGTACCCAGTTGTTAGGGGATGAATAGAGGTTCCCACAATTCATATGCTAAAACCCCCAGTTTTTCAGAATATGACTATATTTGGAGATAGAATCTTTGAGAAATAGTTAAGTTATTGATTGGACCCTAATCCAATATGATTTGTGTCCTTATAGGAACAGGAGATCAGGACACAGATGCTTGAAGAAGGAAGACCATATGAAAATGAGACAAAGATGGCATCTACAATCCAAGGAGAGAGGCCTCAGGAAAAACCAACCCTGATGACGCCTTAATCTTGGATTTACAGCCTCCAGAACTGAGAGAAAATAAATTTCTGTTGTTTAAGCTCCCCAGAAAAGGAGGCACAGTGAAGTTAAGTAGCTTGCTCCAGATCACACATAGGTAGATCTGGGGCCCAGACCCAGACTGGGCTCTAGCATCCATGTACTTGGCCACTGCTCTCATCTGTGTCTATAGGGTCTGAGCATCATGTCCTCCCAAGATAAAATCCTAACTTTGTTGCCAGACCAGAAACTACCTTTTCTCTTTCTTGATACATGTCTAAGAAAAATGTTGACCTTCAGCAATCCTTTTTAAAAAAATTTTTTATTAGAGTTCAATTTGCCAACATATAGCATAATACCCAGTGCCCCCCTCAGTGCCCATTACCCAGTCACCCCAACCCCCCGCCCACTTACCCTTCCACTACCCCTTGTTCATTTCCCAGAGTTAAGTGTCTCTCATGTTTTGTCACCCTCACTGATATTTTCACTCATTTCTTCTCCTTTCCCTTTATTCCCTTTCACTAATTTTTATACTCCCCAAATGAATGAGACCATATAATGTTTGCCCTTTTCTGATTGACTTATTTCACTCAGCATAATACCTTCCAGGCCCATCCACGTCAAAGCAAATGGTGGGTATTTGTCATTTCTAATGGCTGAGTAATATTCCATTGTATACATAAACCACATCTCCTTTATCCATTCATCTTTCGATGGACACCAAGGCTCCTTCCACAGTTTGGCTATTGTGGCCATTGCTGCTATAAACATCGGGGTGCAGGTGTTTCAGCATTTCACTGCATCTGTATCTTTGGGGTAAATCCCCAACAGTGCAATTGCTGGGTAGTAGGGCAGATCTATTTTTAACTCTTTGAGGAACCTCCACACAGTTTTCCAGAGTGGCTGTACCAGTTCACATTCCCACCAACAGCGCAAGAGGGTTCCCCTTTCTCCACATCCTCTCCAACATTTATGGTTTCCTGTCTTGTTAATTTTCCCCCTTCTCACTGGTGTGAGGTGGTATCTCATTGTGGTTTTGATTTGTATTTCCCTGATGGCCAGTGATGCAGAATATTTTCTCATGTGCTTGTTGGCCATGTCTGTGTCTTCCTCTGTGATATTTCTCTTCATGTCTTTTGCCCATTTCATGATTGGATTGTTTGTTTCTTTGGTGTTGAGTTGAATAAGTTCTTTATAGATATTGGAAACTAGCCCTTTATCTAATAGGTCATTTGCAAATATCTTCTCCCATTCTGTAGGTTGTCTTTTAGTTTTGTTGACTGTTTCTTTTGCTGTGCAGAAGCTTTTTATCTTGATGAAGTCCCAATAACTCATTTTTGCTTTTGTTTCTCTTGCCTTCATGGACGTATCTTGTAAGAAGTTGCTGTGGCCAAGTTCAAAAAGGGTGTTGCCTGTGTTCTCCTCTAGGATGTGATGGTCTCACATTTAGATCTTTCATCCATTTTGAGTTTATCTTTGTGTATGATGTAAGAGAATGGTCTAGTTTCACTCTTCTGCACATGGCTGTCCAATTTTCCCAGCACCATTTATTGAAGAGACTGTCCTTTTTCCAGTGGAAAGTCTTTCCTGCTTTGTTGAATATTAGTTGACCATCGAGTTGAGTGAATCCACTTCTGGATTCTCTATTCTGTTCCATTGATCTCTGTGTCTGTTTTTGTGCCAGTACTACACTGTCTTGATGACCACAGCTTTGTAGTACAACCTGAAATCTGGCATTGTGATGCCTCCAGCTATGGTTTTCTTTTTTAATATTCCCCTGGCTATTTGGGGTCTTTTCTGATTCCACACAAATCTTAAAATAATTTGTTCCAACTCTCTGAAGAAAGTCCATGGTATTTCGATAGGGATTGCATTAAATGTGTAAATTGCCCTGGGTAGCATTGACATTTTCACTATATTAATTCTTCCAATCCATGAGCATGGAATATTTTTCCATCTCTTTGTGTCTTCCTCAATTTCTTTCAGAAGTGTTCTGCAGTTTTTAGGGTATAGATCCTTTACTGCTTTGGTTAGGTTTATTCCCAGGTATCTTATGCTTTTTGGTGCAATTGTAAATGGGATTGACTCCTTAATTTCTCTTTCTTCAGTCTCATTGTTGGTGTATAGAAATGCCACTGATTTCTGGGCATTGATTTTGTATCCTGCCACATTGCCGAATTGCTGTATGAGTTCTAGCAATCTTAGGGTGGAGTCTTTTGGGTTTTCTATGTACAGTATCATGTCATCTGCAAAGAGGGAGAGTTTGACTTCTTTGCCAATTTGAATGCCTTTTATTTCTTTTTGTTGCCTGATTGCTGAGGCTAGGACTTCTAGTACTATATTGAATAGCAGTGGTGACAGTGGACATCCCTGTCTTGTTCCTGATCTTAGGGGAAAGGCTCCCAGTGTTTCCCCATTGAGAATAATATTTGCTGTGGGCTTTTCATAGATGGCTTTTAAGATGCTGAGGAATATTCCCTCTATCCCTACACTCTGAAGAGTTTTGATCAGAAATGGATGTTGTATTTTGTCAAATGCTTTCTCTGCATCTATTGAGAGGATCATATGGTTCTTGTTTTTTCTCTTGCTGATATGATCAATCACATTGATTGCTTTATAAGTGTTGAACCAGCCTTTCATCCGGGGAGAAATCCTACTTGGTCATGGTGAATAATCTTCTTAATGTATTGTTGGGTCCTATTGGCTAGTATCTTGTTGAGAATTTTTGCATCTGTGTTCATCAGGGATATTGGTCTAATAATTCTCCTTTTTGGTGGGGTCTTTGTCTGGTTTTGGAATTAAGGTGATGCTGGTCTCATAAAACGAGTTTGGAAGGACTCCATCTCTTTCTATCTTTCTGAACATCTGAACAGCTTTTGTAGAATAGGTATGGTTTCCTCTTTAAACGTTTGATAGAATTCCCCTGGGAAGCCATCTGGCCCTGGACTTTTGTGTCTTGGGAGGTTTTTGATGACTGCTTCAATTTCCTCCCTGGTTATCGGCCTGTTCAGATTTTCTATTTCTTCCTGTTCCAGTTTTGGTAGTTTGTGGTTTTCCAGAAATACGTCCACTTCTTCTAGATTGCCTAATTTATTGGTGTATAGCTGCTCATAATAAGTTTTTAAAATCGTTTGTATTTCCTTGGTATTGTTGGTGATCTCTCCTTTCTCATTCATGATTTTATTGAGTCTTTTCTCTCTTCTTTTTAATAAGGCTGGCTAATGGTTTATCTATCTTATTAATTCTTTCAAAGAACCAACTCCTGGTTTTGTTGATCTATTCCAGGTTCTTCTGGTCTCTATTTCATTGAGTTCTGCTCGAATCTTTATTAATTTTCTTCTTCTGCTGGGTGTAGGGTCTATTTGCTGTTTTTTCTCCAGCTCTTTTAGGTGCAAGGTTAGCTTTTATATTTGAGTTCTTTCCAGTTTTTGGATGGATGCTTATATTGCAATGTATTTCCCCCTCAGGACTGCTTTTGCCGTATCCCAAAGATTTTGAATGATAGTATCTTCATTCTCATTAGTTTCCATGAATCTTTTTAATTCTTCCTTAATTTCCTGGTTGACCCTTTCATCCTTTAGCAGGATGGTCCTTAACCTCCACGTGTTTGAAATCCTTCCAAACTTCTCCTTGTGATTTAAGTTCTAGTTTCAAAGCAATATGGTCTGAAAATATGCAGGGTACGATCCCAATCTTTTGGTATCAGTTAAGACCTGATTCGTGACCCAATATGTGGTCTATTCTGGAGAAAGTTCCACATGCACTTGAGAAGAATGTGTATTCAGTTGCGTTTGGATGTAAAGTTCTGTAAATATCTGTGAAATCCATCTGGTCCAGTGTATCATTTAAAGCTCTTGTTTCTTTGGAGATGTTGTGCTTAGAATATCTGTCAATTGTAGAAAGTACTGTGTAGAAAGCTAGTGACTTCTAGCACTGTAGAAGTCACCAAGTATAAGTGTATTATTATCTAAGTATGTCTTAACTTTGGTTATTAATTGATTGATATACTTAGCGGATCCCACATTTGGGGCATAAATATTCATGATTGTTAGGTCCTCTTGTTGGATAGATCCTTTAAGTATGATATAGTGTCCCTCTTCATCTCTTACTACAGTCTTTGGGATAAACTTTATCTGATATGAGGATGGCTACCCCTGCTTTCTTTTGAGGACCATTTGGATGGTAAATGGCTCTCCAGCCTTTTATTTTCAGGACCTTCAGCAATCCTTAAACAATTTTACATTACGTGTTTTTAATTAGGGGCTATTTCTTTCAGTACTCTTAAAATTTAAGGGTAATGCTACTTATACTAAAATAGCTGCAACCAGAAATATCAGTAGAATATGCTAAAGGAAAACAAAACTGGTAAAGTCTTTCAAGGAGCATTCAGGTGTGTTGTCATTGCATGGATCATCTCTTTCTATAGCAATATAAAAAAGTTTTTTTTTTCCCATCATGTTGATTGACTTTTTAGAGGCATGTGGAAATAGAAAGGAAGGATCAAGGTTTTTAAATTACTTTTTAATAAAGGGGTAAATTTTTTTTAACTGTTAGCAATTCTCTCTGGGTCCTTTCCCCTCTACCCAAACACCTCTCAACTATTAGGTTGTAC
The DNA here is from genome assembly GCF_003254725.2 of Canis lupus dingo. Classification (NCBI taxonomy): domain Eukaryota; kingdom Metazoa; phylum Chordata; class Mammalia; order Carnivora; family Canidae; genus Canis; species Canis lupus. The sequence goes on from NC_064243.1 coordinate 39,562,144, forward strand.
AGAGATATTCTCATTATCTGAACAATCATTATTGAATCCCTGATGTGATAGAATTGAAAAAGATGCCACAACCTGAAAGTTTTTAAAAAAGATTTTACTTATTTATTTACTTGAAGGAGAGCGAGAGAGCACGAGAGCACATGCAAGCAGGGGGAGCAGCAGATTCTCCTGAGGGAGAATCTCAAGTAGACTCTGTGCTAGCATGGAACCCACATGGGGCTCAATCTCATGATCCTGAGGTCATGACCTGATCTGAAACCAGGAGTCAACCACTTAACTAACTGACCCACCCAGGTGCCCCACAACTTGAAATTTTTTCACAGTAAGCTGACCACACTGATAAAAGAGTTCTTACTCAAATAGTTCTCAAGATGTTCCAAAACCTATAGTTGCCTGAATATTGATGGTAGTTTGATTTTATTAACATTCTGCCCTGCGAGGCAGATTAACTCAAAAACAATGGCAAATCTCACCATACAGAGAGACTTTCATAAAGTCACGGAATCTGAGAACCACTCCACCCACTCACACAGCCACTGGCAAGTAAATTTCTGGCAGAGAGTCAACAGCTGAAGAACAGAAAGTTGCCAGGGATGGTGATACTTTGAAAAAGAATGACTTGAATATCAAAGGATTAAGAAAAGATCTTATAAAATAGGAGGCAGTCCTTGAATATATTTGCAGAGAAAAATGACCCTTTTTCTAGTTTGCAGTGAAAGTCAAATGTGAAGAATGTCAAACTATGCTAAGAGATAACTTTGTTGGAAAAAGATTTATACCCCTCCCCCAAAAAAAACAAGCAAAGCCTAATTCTTCCTTCATCCTAAGAATTCTTATGTAGATGTAGTGATAACCTCAAAATTTTTATGTAATATAAAACGAATTTTCATAATTTCAGTCTCATTTTTCAGGATAAGATCCTAATAAACCTTTCTTTTTTATTTGCTATTTACTATTAAATGTTGTTTCCCATTTTGTGCAGATTCACTTCTAAGTGGCTCTTTTCTGGTACCAATTATTCTTGGATAATGAGGACATTTTGTACTTTATGCTGACAGAGCAGAGGCCAAATGGGGTTAGCAAGGCTAGATTGCTTGCTCATCTTCAACCTCACTTCAATAATAATAATAATAATAATCTCTTCAAAGGACTTACAGAGTCAAATGCAGTGAGTTGAATTACTTTTTTTTTTTTCTTTTTTTAAATTTTTATTTATTTATGATAGTCACAGAGAGAGAGAGAGGCAGAGACATAGGCAGAGGGAGAAGCAGGCTCCATGCACCGGGAGCCCGACATGGGATTCGATCCTGGGTCTCCAGGATCGCGCCCTGGGCCAAAGGCAGGCGCTAAACCGCTGCGCCACCCAGGGTTCCCTGAATTACTTTTCACATTGCTTCACGTCGAAGGTTTATCTCATGACCAACTTTGATGAAGGCCTGATGACCCTGCAGGAACAGGTTCATGATGACAATCGTAGATTTTGTAGAGACTTAGTAAAGACCCTGTTTTCCAGAGTCACCCTGACTGAAGTCAGGAGCCTTCAGTTAGAAAGTCATTTTCCTCAGAAAATTCTTCTAACTAGGTTAGAAGTGTAAGGTGCGGGGCACCTGGGTGGTTCCGTCAGTTAAGCATCCAACTCTTGATTTAGACTCAGATCATGATCTCAGGGTCATGAGATCAAGCCCTACATCTGGCTCTGTGCTCAGTGTAGAATCTGCTTGGGATTCTCTCTCTCCCTCTGCCCTCCCCGTCACTCACATATGTACACTTTCTCTCTAAAATATATATATTTTAAAGGCAGTGTAAGGAAGAGTGCCTGGCTGGTTCAGTCAGGGGAGCATGAGACTCTTGATGTTTGAGCCCCACATTGGGTGAGAGATTACATAAATAAACAAAACTTTAAAAAAAAAGTGTAAAGAAAGTGACCGATGGTAAGGATTAATAATTTGGATGATTTGCTTGAGGGAAATCCCACTGAAACTGGGTAAATATCTTTTAAAAATGGTAAAAATTATAGTTAGATATTTAACATACTAACACAAAAGTGGAATCTTTCATATGGGCATGAGAAGCCTGCTTCTTAGCCAATTTATCCCCTCTTGGGTACTAAAGTAAAATGTGACTAATATATCCATAGCACCTTACATAAACGGTTATAACAAAAAGATATAATCTCTATTTCTGCTGATTTTGTATTTTTATTTCTGCTGATTATAACAAATTGTTTGAGTTTCCTGATGACAAGCCATGTTGCCTTTACATCTATTCAAAGAGCCAGGATTCCACTCTTCACAGTCAAAAACTCTATCCCATGTTAAAGAAAAATTGTATTAGAGGGCCCTTTATCAATAGTCCTTAAAATTACATCAATTAAAAGGGATTCTTAATTCAGAAAACAAAGAAAACCCACAAGCCCATTCAGAGGTAGAGCTACAATTAAATTTTCACTAGTCTCTGTTGGAATACAAGTAATGCTAGCATTATAACATTTTAATACTGGGGTGTCTTGGTGACTCATTTGGTTAAGCATGGGACTCTTGATCTCAGCTCAGGTCTTGATCTCAGGGTCCTGAGTTCAAGCCCTGCATTGGGATCCACACTGGGCATAGAGCCTACTGAAAAAAAAAATTAAAACATCTTAGCCTCCTCCATAATTTAGAGGCTGGTTTGCTAACCAGTCAATCATCTTCTTCTGCAGCCAGTCTGTTTCACCATTGGTTTCATTCCTTCCTAAACACATGGCTTATTAGAACATCCACTAAGAGGACGATAGAATAAGAAGTAAAACTTGAATCCATCAATTTCAATAGTTATTTCAACTCTAACTCAAAGAGCTGAATTTAAAATGTTAATAGATTTGAGACTGCTTTTATGCGCTCCAAGTATATGTATCATTCCTGGTGAATTTCCCTCTTGTGTCTTTCCTTTTTGATTGATGTCTACCCTCCTGTCCCATGTTAAGAAATGAAACATATCATTAACTTTATTTTTTCAAAATCAAATAGAATCTAACTCTGAGAGGAAAGTTAATGTAGTCATTATTAGAACTCCATTCTCTGTTTCCCACTATCATCCTCCACTGCCAGCCAAGATCTATGAAGAGCTTCCGAGATCTTACGACAAAGCAAAACATTTGGGGAACTCCACTGCTGAGTGGCCCACCCAGGCCACTCCTAGATTACAGCTGTCTGTGACTTTATAGACCTTGGAAATTGCTCCTTAGTTCTAGTGCCTCTGGGGCAGGGGACTCAGTGTCTATGGACCTGCTGTCAGAGTTTGTCACACAAGCTCCTCTGAGGTTCCTTATACTTTCTCAACCACTAAAAGTTAAAATCTAGCTACTATTTCCTTCTTGCATTAAACATTCCCTGTCTCTTATCTTCTGTCTCATTCCCAAACTGGATACCTGTTCTCTATCCTCTTTGAAGACCTCTTAATTTTTTTATTTTTAAAATATTTTATGTGTTCATTTGAGACAGAGAGAGAGAGAAAGAGAAAGGGAGAGAGACAGCATGAGCAGGGGTAGGGGGAGAGGGAGAAGCAGGCTCTCTGCTGAACAGGGAGCCTGATGCAGGGCTCCATCCCAGGACCCTAAGCCAAAGGCAAATGCTTAGCCATCTGAGCCACCTAGGGACCCCTCAAAAGTTCTCAGTTCTTTATTTTCAAAAACAAAACCCAGAAAGGGAGGTTGTCTTCAAGCAACTTCCACCTGACTTTGAAACATAAACTTCCCTGAGAAGGAAAACCCCAAAGTTCTTGTCTCTTCTTGGAAAAGGATTAAAAGAAAAGCAGGAAGAGCCAAATTTATCTCAATAATTATCATTTATGATGTGGTTTATAATTAGGTAATTAATAAGAAATATAAAAATGCAAAATAAGCGCAGTGAGTATCCTGATGAATGAAGGATATAAAATGGAGCTGGGAAAAATTGTTGACAATCATTAGAAACTAAATTGTTTTGATTTAACCTGACCTCAGCTGACCAAGATTGTTTATGTTAACATGACTGCTGGATTTGTTCTCCCATTCAAAGAAGAATCTCTGCCTCTGATATTGAATTTTTGGCCTTGAAATTCAATTCTAGCAACAGTCAGTCTTCCTCCAAGAGTGGGCATGTAGACCAAATATCCTGTCAGAATCACCAAGTGCAGATTCTTGGACTTTCTCCAAAACTACTGCTCCCTGCAGTGATGACGACTTTTTATGATTATAGCACCCCACACACTCCTGAGAAACACATGACCTCGTCAAAGCCAAATATTCTTTCTGTCACTGGCCAGTTAAAAATTTCCAACCAGGACTTCTATCTTATTCGGAAGCCTATCACATCTGCCTCTTTCTGGTTCTTCTGATTATAAGGGGCTTCCCTGTGCCCATCCCTGGGCAGAGCAGTGAGAGCTCAGTGAGTTGCTTTCCTGATTGGCCCCTAACCGACCCCAAGGTCCCTTTCTGCAGCTCTGGTTACTGCTACCGACACCACACTGTCATATTCATATTCATCTCATGGGTAAGTCTTTAGATCCTAGGAGAAAAATCAAAGTAAATTACTCAGAGAACTCTTACCTTTAAATGTTTCAGCCACCTTGCCTAACTTCCCTTGGGCTGCATGCTAGGTAAAGCGCTTTCTCTAGCACCTCACCAGGAGATACAACAGCTCTTTCTTCTCAATATTTCTTTTGCTTCTGAGAGCTCACCTCTACTCTGCACCATATTTCTCAGTGGCTCAGCTCCATTTTATATTGAGGGTTATTTTTACTTAGTGGTGGAAACCTGTATACCAACTCTTGGAAATTCTGGACAAAGCGTGTACAATAGAGTGGGTTATAACTAGAGTACCCTTGCAAATCATCCACATTGGAACCCTGTTGTGAGTGAAAAAGATGCTCTTTGGTTATGTTGGAACAGGAGTCAAGCAGAACCATCCCCAGGCAAATCAAAGGATGATGTTCACCTTAGTGATAACAGGCACTCTGAGAAGTGCTACAATGGCCAGTTTCTTCTTCCTTCCTCCCTCCTTCCCTCCCTCTTTTCCTTTTGGACTTATCTCTTCTTTAAGCTTATATTTCTACTGACAGTTGAAAAACTTGATTTTACCATTTAGGAAAAACTTGGTTTAGATTTAACATAACCCAGCCTCTCTGGGGGCAAATGCTCAGGCTCTCAGAGAATCTCTCCTCCTTCCCTTCTCCTGGAAATATCTGGGTTTTGGAGAAGTTTCCTGAAGAGTGTGCATTTAAGGGAGGATCCTCTGGTTCAAGGCGATTGGCAGATCTTGTTGTCCCTACTGACCTTTATTTGGAGGGCAGCCCAACCCTGTACATGACTAGGCATGGAACTCTGTACTTACTGTGTCTTCAGACCACATGGCTGCAGTAGAATACCTCCCAGTTGCTTTCAGCATTCTCAGGCCCAGGAATCACCTGCCTGGTCTCTTGGCCCTATCGTGGCTCCCAAGGTGCTGCAGTTCTGAGGCCTGCCTCAAATTAGAGTCAGGCCACCTGGAGAGGGTTCACCTCTCAGCCTTGCTTCGGGATCCCCTTGACACCTTCGGAAGCGCTTCCTGGTAGATCTACTGCCCAGGTAAAGTCTGCAGACTCTGGCAGGCATAGGGGAATGTCTGGACCCCTGAGGTCCTATGGACTCTGGGTGGAAGGGGTGAGTAGAAGGGGACTTGCTCCTTATGCTGTGAGATCCATGATTCACTAACCATCTGTTACCTAGTTTGTTGTTTTAATCTTCCCAACAACTTTCTAGAGGAGGTACTATTGATACCCCCTGGGTTATGGATATAGAAACAGGAGCAGAGAATAAGTTATGTGCCTGTGGTCACCTAGAGAGGAAGGAACAGAGCCAGGATTTGAGTCCAGGCAGCCTTGATATCAGGGTCTAGGCTTTGAACCACTATGTGAGGAGAAATTTGGGGGTTTGGGTGATGAAATGTAATTATTCAACAAAAAGTTTCTCTCCTAAATAATTTAGGTGTTAAAGTTTCTTCTGACATGAACACATGAGCACAAACTCTGACACTGAATACTTTGGAGAATCTAGGTCAGTCCCTTTACTCTATTAACCTAGTTCTTTATTAAAAAGTAGCATCTAGGGGATCCCTGGGTGGCGCAGCGGTTTGGCGCCTGCCTTTGGCCCAGGGCGGGATCCTGGAGACCCGGGATCGAATCCCACGTCGGGCTCCCGGTGCATGGAGCCTGCTTCTCCCTCTGCCTGTGTCTCTGCCTCTCTCTCTCTCTCTGTGACTATCATAAAATAAATAAATAAAAATAAAAAAAAAAAGCAGCATCTATTATTATTACTGATAATTAAATCAGTAGCAACAATAACTTATTGGCTTGCTGCATATAAATCTGCTATTATGATAGTATAATAAATAAATGTGATTTCTTCAGAATTAGGTATGTTTATCTCTGGTGTCTTCTCTTCTTATGATTTTAATAGGATATTAAATATTGGACTAGTTTTTAGTACCTTAAGTATATATTTTTTAATGAAAAGTTTCCTTGAACACTTGTGGTTTTTCTTTTTTCTTTTCTTCCCTTAAGAAAGGAAATATTTATTTCCGAGACAGAGAAGACAGTCATTCTGTCCTAGATGTTTCCTTATCTTTACATCTCTAATTTAATCTTGTACTAATTCCAAACAGTTGTGCAATTTCTGGATCTTCTGAAATGTATCCTGTTAATTTCCTGAAGCCTTGGAAACTCTATTTCTCCACAATTCCCTCCTCAAGGCTTAATTCATTTTTTAAAAAAAGATTTATTTATTTATTCATGAGAGACACACACACACACAAGAGACAGAGGCACAGGCAGAGGGAGAAGCAGGCTCTTCACAGGAGCCCTATGCAGGACTCGATCCTGGATCCCGGGATCACGACCTGAGGTAAAGGTAGCTGCCCAACCATTGAGCCACCCAGGCATCCCTTAATTCATTTTTTTATTTCCTTTTTTGTTTTTGACCCAAAGTTTGCCTTTCTTTTAAACCTCTATGTTAAAAAAAAAAATCTTACTTTGCAGTTATGGGGTGAGTTTTATTTCTCCCATTTTTCTCTGTTTTTTTCCCTGGGTTGTTTTGGTGATTCAGTTTCTGGGCTTCAAGTGTATAGTTGCCAAATTTTTACTGCTATTGACCATAAAATTCTGCCGTCGCCAGGCTGTGAAGAAGCAGATGCAAAATTGCTCCCACTGCCTGCTGCCCAACTGTGTGGCACTGTAGCCAGAGTACAAATGCATACTTTTTCTTCCACATTCCTTAGATTCAGGAACCTGTTCAATATACATTATCTATGTGACCACCTGAGTAATTGTCTATTGATAGCCACCTAGAACCTCTTAGTTGTTTAAATAAAGTCAGTTTCATTTTCATTTTGATTCAACTTCCACATTGCTACTACATAGAGATTGTTATTTCTCTTCTTCCATTGTTTTTTATTATTTTTAAATTTTATTTTATTTTTTAAATTTAAATTCAAATAGCTAACATATAACATGTCATTAGTTTCAGATGTAGAGTTCAGAAATTCATCAGTTGCGTATAACACCCAATGCTTATCACATCACATGCCCTCCTTAGTGTCTATCACCCACTTACCCCCACTCACCTCCCCTCCAGCAACCCTCAGTTTCGTTCCCATAATTAAGAGTCTCTCATGGGGCACCTGGGTGGCTCAGTGGTTGAGCATCTGCCTTTGGCTCAAGTCATGATCCTGGGGTCCTGGGATTGAGTCCTGAATCGGGCTCCTGGCAGGGAGCCTGCTTCTCCCTCTGCCTATGTCTCTGCCTCTCTCTCTCTGTGTCTCTCATGAATAAATAAATAACATTAAAAAACAAAAACCAGAATCTCTCATGGTTTGTCTCCCTCTATAACTTCTTTCCATTGGTTTTTAAATAACTGCTATCCTAACCCCACAGGTCCAGTAAAGCCATATAGGCATTGGCATTTTAGGTCCATGTACATGGGTACATTTAGGTACATACCTACAAGGTGTTTCTCTATTTAAAAATAAGCAGCATTAGCTTGCTGAGCATTGGCTGGAATTTGGGCAGGGGGCAGAAGCAACATTATAAGAAAAGAAGAGTGAGAAAAGGCAAAGAAAACAAAATAAAAGTCCTGTGTAGAAAAACAAAATAAAAGTCTTCCATTTTGTCCAATAGAGTTAACAATCCAAAGGGGCCAAACAGAGACTCAATTTGGTAGGTTGTGAAGTAAAAAACAGAGAATATTGACAGCTAACCTATTCATTCATTTTTTAAAAATTTTTATTTATTTATTCACGAGAAACAAAGAGACAGAGAGATAAAGACAGAAGCAGAGGGAGAAGCAGTTTCTATGCAGGGAGCCCGATGTGGGACTCAGCCCAGGTCTCCAGGATCATGCCCTGGGCCAAGGGCGGCGCTAAACCACTGAGCTACCCAGGCTGCCCTCATTCATTTTTCTTAATGTGATTCTCATAGTCCCATCACCAGGAAGAGTCAGAGCTGGGATCTGGTCCATGAGGTGTGACCAGAACTCCTCTACACAGGACATCAGTACTTAACTGCCCCCTAGTTTACAGTCTGAGGAGTCACTACCTGTCCTAGGTCATCCAGTGGTATGTGGGAATCCCAGCTGTGACATTCTCTGTTTGGCCTCAAGCCCTCCACACTTGCAAATCTCTCCCCAGCTTGGGACAGAGACCCAGAGGACTTGCACTGAGCCGGGAAGGGGCTGCTGCAGTTGGCTTTTACAGAACACCTGCAGAGTGGGCTGGGAGCCAGCTGGCACCCAGCCTCTGTGGGGATGGTTTTAGAGGCTTATTGGCACTTTTGCTTCCATTGTGACCCTTTCAGGATGCTCATTTTAGTGCCTTGTGGTTACGTGTCTTCAATTTTGAGTAAATATATTATTTTTCTTTCAGGCTGCTTATTTTCCTACTTTTCTGTTTTTTGTCCAATTTAGCACAAAATATAGGTGTTCCTAGTAATATTTTCTTGTATTTAGGTCCCCTTTTGCATGCTCCTGTGTTTAATGCTGAAGCTTCCCTTTTATCCAAAAGTCTATATGCTTATATAAAAAAAAAAAAAAAAAAAACCACAAAAGTCTATATGCTTATATAGATACATTTCTCACCTGACCCTTTTAATTTTTCGCCTTGCCCTTTTAAAAAATTGATCTTGAAAGTTTTATTTTTTAATTGTGATTAATAGACTTAATTTTATGGAGCAGTTTGAGGCTTACCAAAAAATGAGCAGAAAGGACAGAGGTTTCCCTTTCCCGCAGTTTGCCTTGCTATGATCATCTTGAATCCTTAGAATCTCAGTGTATATGTTGGCACTGATGAGCCAATAGCGACAAGTTGTTAACCAACTTCCATAGTTTATATTATAGTTCATTCTTTGTGCTGTATATTCTGTGGGTTTAATGAATTCCACAATGACAAGTATTTAGCATTATAATATCATACAGAATAGTTTCACTGGCATAAAAATCCCCCAGGCCACCCCCATTCATCTCTCCCATCCTACCCCTAAATCCCTGACAACCACTGATTTTTTAATTGTCTCCAATAGTTTTACTCTTTTTCAGAATGTTTTAAATGTTAGAATCATATAATATGGAGCGTTTTCAGATTGGCTTCTTTCACTTAGCAATGTGCATTTAAGATTCCTTCATGTCTTTTTGTGGTTTGATAGTTCATTTCTTTTTATTGCCAAATAATTTTCCCTTGTATGGATGTACCATAGTTTATCTATTTACCTCTATTGAAGACTATTTTGGTTGCTTCCAAGTGTTGACAACTAAGAGTAAAGTTCCTGGAGCACCTTGGTGGCTCAATTAAGCATCTGACTCTTGTTTTCAACTCAGATCTTGATCTCAGGGTTGTGAGTTCAAGCCCTGAGGTGGCCTCCACACTGGCATGGAGCCTATTTTAAAATGAATACATACACACATACAAAAATAAAGATGCTGTAAACATTTGCAGCACAGGTTTTTGTGCGGACATAAGTTCTCAACTGGTTTAGGTCAATATCAAGGGCCACAATTGCTGGATCATATGGTAAGATAATGTTTACTTTTGTAAGAAACTAAAGCTGTCTGGCAAAGTGGCTGTACCAAGTTACATCCCTGCCAATAATGAGTGCAAGTTTTTCCTATTGCTGCTCTTTCTCACCTAGCATTTGGTAGTGCCAGTTTTATGTGTTGTAGCCATTCTAATAGGTATGTAGAAATAGCACATTGTTTCCATTTGCAATTCCCTAATGACATATGATGTTAAGCATCATTTCATGTGCTGATTTGCCATCTGTATATCTTGTTTGGTGAGGTGTCTGTTCAGATCTTTTGCTCATTTTAAATTGGGGTCTTTCATTTTCTTATTGTTAAGTTTTAAGAGTTCTTTGTATATTTTGGATACCAGTTCCTTATCAGATATATATTTTACATTTTTTCCCAGGGCACCTGGGTAGCTCAGTTGGTTAAATGTCCGACTCTTGACTTCAGCTCAGGTTATGATCTCAGGGTCATGGAATGGAGCCCACATCAGGCTCCATGCTGAGCAGCGAGTCTACTTCTCTCCCTCTCTCTCTCTTCTCCCTGTGCCCCTCCACCTGCTTGCAGGTTCATTCTGTCTCTTGCTCTTAAATAAATCTTTAAAAAATAAACACACACACACACACACCCCTCAAACATTTTCTTCCAGTTGGTGGCTTGTTCTTTCATTCACTTAACAGTGTCTTTCACAGAGCAGAAATGTTAAATTTTAATGAAATCCAACTTACCAGTTTTTTCTTTCATGGATCATGCTTTTGGTATTGTATCTAGAAAGTCCTTGGCAAATGCAAGATCATTAATATATTCTCTATGATATCTTCCAGAATTTTTATAGTTTTGCATTTTATATTTTATACTGTAATCTACGTTGAGTTAATTTTTGTGAAAAGAGTAAAGTCTGTTTCTGGATACTTTCTTTCCTTTTCTCTTAAGTAGACGTCCAGTTGTTCCAGCATCGTTTGTTGAAAAGATTACCCTTTCCTTTTCCATTGAATTGTCTTTGCTCCTTTATTAGGGATCAGTTTACTTGATTTATGTGGGTTTATATTTGGACTCTCTAGTCTGTTCTATTTTTCTATTTGTTTATTCTTTTGTGAAGACCATGCTATCTTTTTTCCCACCCCCTATTTTTAATTTAATTTTATTTAAATTTGATTAATAACATATAGTGTATTATTAGTTTCAGAGATAGAGTGAGTCATCAGTTGCATATAACACTCAGTGCTCATTACATCATGTGCCCTCTTTAATGCCCATCACTCAGTTACCCTATCCCTACATCCTCTCCCCTCCAGCAACCCTCAGTTTGTTTCCTATGATTAAGAGTCTCTTATGGTTTGTCTCCCTCTCTGATTTCATCTTGCTTTATTTTTCCCTCTCTTCCTCTATGTTCCTCTGTTTTGTTTCTTAAATTCCACATGAGTGAAATCATATGATAATCATCTTTCTCTGATTGACTTATTTCACTTAGCATAATACCCTCTAGTTCTATCTACATCATCACAAATGGCAAGATTTCATTTTTTAATGGCTGAGTAATATTCTATCATATATATGCTACATCTTCATCCATTCAACTGTCAATGGACATTTAGGCTCTTTCCATAGTTTGGCTCTTGTGGATATTGCTGCTATAAACATTCGAGTACAGGTGCCCCTTCAGATCACTACATTTGTATCTTTGGGGGTAAGTACCTATTAGTGCAATTGGTGGTAGAGTAGCTGTATTTTTAACTTTTCGAGGAACCTCCACTGTTTCCAGAGTGCTTGTACCAGCTTGTATCCCCACCAGCAGTGTAAGAGGGTTCCCCTCTCTGCATCTTGCTGACATCTGCCGCTTCCTACTTGTTCATTTTAGCTATTATAACTGGTGTAAGGTGGTGTCTCATCATGGTTTCGATTTGTATTTCCCTGATGCTGAGTGATGTTGAGCATTTTCTCATGTATCTGTTGGCCATTTGACCAAATACCATACTATCTTAATTTCTGTAGCTTTTAGTAAATCTTGAAGTTGGGTCATGTAAATAAATCCTCTAACTTTGTTCTTTTCTTTCAATATTATGGTGGCTATTCTAGGTCTTTTCTCTATACATAGAAAGTTTAGAACTGGTTTGTCTATATTGAAAAATAACTTGGGATTTTGGTTGGGATTACACTGGGAAGAATTGACATCCTGACAGTATTGAACCTTCTTATCCATGTAAATGGAATACCTCTCTGGGATCCCTGGGTGGCGCAGTGGTTTAGCGCCTGCCTTTGGCCCAGGGCGTGATCCTGGAGACCCGGGATCGAATCCCACATTGGGCTCCTGGTGCATGGAGCCTGCTTCTCCCTCTGCCTATGTCTCTGCCTCTCTCTCTGTGTGACTATCATAAATAAATAAAAATTTTTAAAAAAAGGAATACCTCTCCACTTATTTAAATCTTCTTTGATTTCTTTCATCAGAGGATTTTACTTTCCTCATATATATCTTTTACATATTTTATTAAGTTTATACCTAAATGTTTCATTGTAGGTGTGCTAATATTAAATGATATTATGTCTTGAAATTCATATTCTAATTGTTCATGGGGATATGCAACAAAGCAGTTAACTTTTGTGTATTAACTTCATATCTGTGACCTTGCTATAATTGCTTGTTGTTTCCAGGAAGTTTTTGTTGTTATTGCTGATTCTTTGGAATTTTCTACATAGACAATCATGCTGTGAACAAAAACAGTTTTATTTCTTCTTTTCCAATTTGTATACCTTTTATTTCCTTTTCTTGACTGATTGCATTAGTTAGGACTTTCAGTACAATGTTGAATAAGAGTAGTGAGGGAGGTTATCCTTGCCTTGTTCCTGATATTAGAAGGAAAGTATCTACTTCTCACAATTAAGTATGATGTTAGCTGTAGATTTTTGTATATTTCTTTATCAATTTAGGAAGCTCCTCTCTATTCCTAATTTGTGGAGTGTTTTTTTTTTAAATCATAAGTGGGTATTAGATTTTGTCAAATTCTTTTTCTGAATCTATTGATAGGATCATATAATTTTTCCTCTTTAACTTGTTGTCATGATGGATTACATTAATTATTTTCAAATGTTAAACCAGCCTTACATTCTTGGAATAAATCCCACTTGGTATGGTTTATAAGTCATTTATTCATTGTTGGACCCGATTTGATAATATTTTGTTGAGGATTTTTGCCTCTGTGTTCATGAGAGAGATTGGTCTGTAATTTTCCTACTTGTAATGTCTTTGCTTGGTTTTAGTATTTGAATTATGCTGGTCTTGGGGCACCTGGGTAGCTCAGTGGTTGAGCATCTGTCTTTGGCTCGGGTCATAATCCTGGGGTCCTGGGTCCTGGGATCAAATCCTGCATCAGGCTCCCCCCAGGGAGCCTTCTTCTCCCTCTGACTATATCTCTGCCTCTCTCTGTGTGTCTCTCATGAGTAAATAAATAAAATCTTAAAAAAAAACAAAACAGGGATCCCTGGGTGGCGCAGCGGTTTGGCGCCTGCCTTTGGCCCAGGGCGCGATCCTGGAGACCCAGGATCGAATCCCACATCAGGCTCCCGGTGCATGGAGCCTGCTTCTTCCTCTGCCTGTGTCTCTGCCTCTCTCTCTCTCTCTCTGTGTGACTATCATAAATAAATAAATTTAAAAAAAAAAAAAAAAACAAAGGATTATGCTGGTCTCATAAAATTGGTTAAGAAAGTATTCCCCTTATTTCTAGCTTTTCCTTACCTCTAATTACTTCTAGCTTTTTTTTTATAAGCTCAACAAGGGTCAGTAATCCTCAACTCATATATATTAAACACAGGCCTGCCTCTTCCCATATGTTACATGATATTTTATGTAAGGAAGAACTATTTATTTGCTTTTAATCATTATGTGGCCTTGAGTTTCAATACTGTGACTTCTTTTAGTAAAACCCCCATTCAAGCCAGAAATATTATCAGGAATACTATAAAGAAAATGTTTTTGAAATTCATCCTTCCATTGGCACTGGTTCCCAAGATTAATTGTCAATAAATGTCTATTTGTGTGGCATCATTATAAATCAGGCAAAGTAGCTTTCAGAAATTTTCCCTTTATAGGGATAGTGCTAGACTGAAGAGATGTATATTCAGAAAATAAGCAGCCTTTTGTAAGGAAAATTCCTTTGAATAAAACTGCCTTCAAAATGCTTTGCAACAGCAGAACAAAAGAGCTTCTGCAGGAAAAAACAAAACACAAAACTCTGACTCTAATTCCAAGGCCAATGACACCACACTGTATATAATACAGTTTCTTTTGTGCAAAAGTAAGAGCATGAGGGGAACAAAGGGAACATTTATGAGAACCAACATGATCAATTTGAAGAAAATAGCAGCTAGAAACTGCAATCCAATTTTTTTTCTGTCTAGAAAATCAATGAACCACAAGCATCTAATAAATCGGTCAATTATACACAGATGCCAGACTCTACAGAAGATGTAATATTAGGTTTTGCAAATCATTACTGTCTCACACAGATTTTTATGACAGTAAGTTCCACTGATTAAAATGTCAGTATAAAACATTGCCTTTCATTCAAATAGCTAGTACAGACTCACCCTCTGTAATGATGGAATGTAATAATTAGATAGTGGGCAAAGCCTGCATGTTAGCAAACAACAACAACAAAAATCAGACTGCTCAAAGAAAATTAAAGATCTGGTGAAGCAAAATTGAGGTAGCCTCAGGCTTAGGTCCTCAATGAAAACACCCAGAGCAACACCCAGATCTCTGGAATGGCAGTTACTGGGTGGGTTTCCATAACAATTCCAAGGGCTTGGTTGGGCACTCATCACTGAATGACAGCATTAGGATTACTCCTGAAGGGGAATTTAAAAAACGGTTTTTAATTACAAAATGTTTTTAAACTTTTATCCCCAATTTTTAAAATTGGGGATTATCTTTAAAGCCTTTGAGTTTTCCTCAGTCTCATTGCCTAGGCTATGGTAAGTTCCCTGTGAAATTCTGTACTCAGATCTTTCAGGATAGACCCAGGCAGAGACTTTCGACTTTACAGCAGGGCTGGCTTAGTTTCCACTCACTAGTTACAAGGCCCTAAGAGAAACTCTGGGCCTCAGTGAAAACTCTCTCTCTCTTTTCTTTTGCACAGGTGGGGTGTTCCCGACCTTGAGGGATCAGGTAAAAATCTTTATGTAGGATTTGCCCTGCCCACTTTTGGACCTTACCCCTTTATTTGTACTGTTTTTCCCCCATTTCCCCATTTTCTTCATCCCTGACAACCTAGGAAACAAGAGGGAAATCTTAGTTTTCAGTCTCTTTCCACATTCTAAGGGAAAACTCAGCTGAAAATCTACAGGAGGACTAAATTTCAATAATGAGAGATTCTGTGCCCAATGCTTGGCTCTTGATCATGAGTGACCCTCTATTCCAGGCCTCTATTCCAGGACAATGGCTATTAAGAACTGAATGTTTGTGTATCCCCCAAATTCACATAGTAAAGCCCTAATGCTCAATGTGGCCATGTTTAGCAATAGGATCTTTAAGGAAGTAATTAAGGTAAATGAGGTCATAAGTGTGGGGCCTTGATACAAGAGGATTGGTTTCCTTATAAGAAGATACACTAGAGAATTCTTTCATGCTCCCTCTTTCTCTCTCTCCTTCCTTGCCTTCATTTCCCCTCCTTCTCTTTCTCCTTCCACTTCCTTTTTTGCTCTCTCTCCCCCTTCTTTCTCTTTCTCTCTTGCACACGCATGCACACATTTTCTCTGCATGCATGAGGACATAGCAAGAGGGCAGCTATCTACAAGCCAGGAAGAGATCTCTTTCACCAGAAGCCAAATCAATTGGAACCTTGATCTTGAACTTCTTGCCTCCAGATTCATGAGAAAATGAGTTTCTGTTGTGTAAGCCACCCTGTTGAAGGTGTTTTGCTGTGGAAACCCCAGCAGACTAATATAGCAACATTACATTCCCTCAGAGAGGGAGATAATCATCACTTAAGATTCTTTCTGTCAGACACAGATGGTATCAGCCTTGGCAGTCCTAGGAGCCTGTGATAAAAAACACCATATCACTGCCCTTCGTGTTTGGAGTCACAGTATTTTTTCTGTGTCTGGAAGTCCTAAGGTAAGACAGCATTTTAATGTGACTTCTGGGTAATGACTGCCCTTGTGTCTGCTTAGCTTATGTTGTGAAGACTGCTCAAGCCTTTGACACAACTCTTGACACACTGAGCATTGTCATAACATCTTACAGATGGGACGCAGATGGTCAGTAACTTTCATCAAGAGTAAGCAACCTGTGGGTAATCAGGAAAGAAACCACAGGGGTCAGAAACTGAACTCTACCTTTCTCCTTGATCTTTGGGTGTCACTTTTGACAACAAAGTAGAGTTTATTTTGATATCTTTATCCCATCAAAGTTTGTAATTCTCCCTCCTTGCCACCTCATTTGTTTGGCTGCAGCTCATGCTAAGGTTGTGACTGAATGTCCTCTTCCCCGTAGGAACAGCTTGGGGGTGGGGGCAGTACATGTAGGAGACATGCATACATTGGGCTGATTGTAATTTGTTCATTTTTTATAAAAATTAGTGATATCTTGATTGAGTCATTCTTATTTTGTGCTCTGGTTGTTACTGCTGAGAATATTCTTTCTAACCATTTTTCTTTTTGGTCTCATTCTCCATCCTCCAAATTGAACATTCTCTAAAAGATCTTTGACCCAAATATATTTTGAGCTTATTAGCTATTGTTTATGAAGTGTATACATTGAAATCTAATTAGTTGTATTGCTAAAGTGTATCAGCGGGGATGCTATTCTAGTTATTCATTTAAAAATAAATTTCCAGGGCAGCCCGAAAGGCTCAGCGGTTTAGCGCCACCTTCAGCCCGGGGCGTGATCCTGGAGACCTGGGATCGAGTCCCACGTCAGGCTCCCTGCATGGAGCCTGCTTCTCCCTCTGCCTGTGTCTCTGCCTCACTCTCTCTCTCTCTTTCTCTGTTTCTCATGAATAAATAAATAAATTTTTTAAAAAAATAAATTTCCAGGGATGCCTGGGTGGCTCAGTGGTTGAACATCTGCCTTCGGCTCAGGTCGTGATCCTGGGGTCCTGGGATTGAGTCCTGTATTGGGCCCCCTGTGGGGAACCTGCTTCTCCCTCTGCCTATTTCTCTGCCTCTCTCTGTGTCTCTCATGAAGAGAGAAAGAAAGAAAGAAAGAAAGAAAGAAAGAAAGAAAGAAAGAAAGAAAGAAAGAAAAAAGAAAATTTACAAATAAATTTCCAAAGAGCTTGAGATTCATCCTCCTCTCTGACTTTTCAAATGTTAAGTGAATAAGCACAATAGGTATCTTCTTTTGGAATACAGTATTTGATTTTGTGTAATGGAAACCCAATGTGTGGACCCCATCCACTTCCTCTCTAGCAGTTCTGTCAATAATACATCTTACTAATAGGTAAATGGTTAACAGTTAGTGTTCTGGAGTTTGCCAATTTCTGTGGTATAAACACTGCCCCATGACCTATTTCAAGCCACCCACAGAGTGTCACCAAATGTGCTGTTGGAAACGGATGCGTACAGTTAGCTTTCCAGCCCCTATGTGGTATGGATGTCAGGTTTAAATGTTTCATAAAAAAGGAGCCTTCACTCTCTCACCTGATCTTTGATCAGAGACCTGATCCTAGGGGTTCCTTATCCCTTAAATTGGCCTGTGTTCCCTGATGGTGCATCTCTGATGCATGCACAAGCTTGCCAAACATGATGGAGAAGATATCTCAGGCTTTTTTTTTTTTTTTTTTATCAAGGCTTTGAAAACACAGCAAAATCTGAGTCTTCCTGCACCTTTCCCCCCTGGGCCACATCCTTTACCTCTGTAGTTCAGAAAGGATATGTCACTATAGAGAATCATTTTCACCACATTTATATGATCCAGTTTATTCGTTAAGTGCTGATAAGTACAATTTTCTGCCTCAGTGGAAGATGAAATAACATCGGTAAAATAGTGCTACATAGTTTGGTTTATACAAAATAAAGAGCAAAGGAGACTTGCAGTTGGCTGCTCATGTCAAAAATGAGAAAAAGGTTTATTGTGCCTAGCATATGGCACATGCAGTGGTCCGTGGTGGTGGCAGGGATGGTGGTTTTCTCTCCAGGGAAGCTCTGAGGTGTGGTTTCAGGGATTGTTCCTGTCTCTTTATCCTCATGCCTACCTCTCTAGCATTCCCAAAAGTTCTGTGGGCTGCCCACTATCCTTTGAATAAAGTCTTTTTCTGCTAAGTTGAACAAAGCTGGCTTTTGCCTGCAACTAAGAGCTCAGGTCCTAAAGCTAATTTCAAATCCCAGATGTCCTACCTACTAGCTGTGTCCTTAAGCAAATTTCTCTCATGACCCAGGTTCCTCATCTGTAAAAGTGCCATAATACATCTCGTGGAGTTATTATGAGGCTTAAATGAGTTATTACACATAAAACCTTTAGAATAGTGCCTGACACACAGTAAGCCCTCAATAAGTATTAGCTATTATAATCACACTGGGTATATTTTAGCAAGAATTGGTTGACATCAACCAACTCCAAATACAAAAGAGAGACAAATAGCCATTAAACCATTGCTTTTTATGGCACATATTTTAGATTTTCTCAAACATAAGAAATCTCTTCATAGTATAATAGCTTCAAACTTGATACAGAACAGAGGATGTGTATTTAGTTTTTCCGTGGTGATCAGCAGTTTAGAGGGTGATCACTCTTTAAATTCAGCATCTGTTAATGTTTAAACCAATTCATAGTTTTCCTTAGAGCACATGATTTTGGACAAAGACAACAACAAACTAAAGTGCCAAAATGGGTTCACTAGCTGGTTTGCATAAAGTGAAATGATTTGAACAAAATCTCTGTATGAAAAGTGTATTTACTCATTCACTTCCGTATTAACAGGATCTTTTACTATTATTCTAAAAAATTCCCCTAATATTTGCCTTTTCAAATTCTGGAATGATGATGCTAATTTTAATGTTACATTTTTGTTTCCTTCTTGGCAAAATTCATTGTTTTGCTTTAGTGTTCTAAATTTTTTTTTAAATGTTTCCAACATTTCTAACACATGGGCAATTTAAAAAACTCTGGCTTTCTCCTTTTTTATATTCTTGATCATTTTGATTAAAAAAAAGGAACGAGCAAACCCCTTTCATTTTCCAAAGTATATCAAGTTGGCTATTGCCTTTTCTAGTGATGATTCATTTATTCATTCAACAAATAGACCCAGGGCTCTTATCTTGAGCAGGGCTGGGCTAGATGCCAGGGATATCTTGGTGAACAAGACATGACCCCATCCCCAAAGAGTTTACATATGAGTAGGAAAAGAGATGGAGAGACAGGCAGTTCTTTTTTTTTTTTAATTTTATTTATTTATTTTAAAGAGAGAGAGCAAGAGAAAGCACAAGCAGAGAGGAGAGACAAAGGGGAGAGGCAGAAGCAGACTCCCCGCTGAGCAGGGAGCCTGATGTGGGGCTCTATCCCAGGATCCAGAACATGACCTGAGCTTAAGGCAGATGCTGAACCTACTGAGCCACCCAGGCATTCCAAGACAAGCAGTTATTGTTTTTTAATATTTTATTTATTTATTCATGAGAGACACAGAGCAGCAGAGACATAGGCAGAGGGAGAAGCAGGCTCCCCATGGGGGGCCCAATGCGAGACTCAATCTCAGGATCCCAGGATCATGCCCTAAGCTGAAGGCAGACGCTTAATTACTGAGCCACTCAGGCACCCTGAGACAGGCAGTTCTAATACCCTTTGACCAAAGATGGTGCTATAAGAGCACAGCAGAGAGGCACCTAACTCTGACTCAGGGGGTCAGGAAAGGATTCAGACCAGAAGTGGAATTTAACTGGGACCTGTACAATAAATGAGCTATCATAGTGGATAATAGTGTTCTTCTTTAAACTGCATGTGGAAGAGTATAAAATTAAATATATAACGCTATGAATGTATTTTGTGAGTCTTTTCCTTTAAAAAAGACAATCACAATTTTTAATGTCCTATAAACGTTTGATTTCTTTTGACAAGCAAGATATAAATATAGTAGATTCTAAATTGAGAGCTTTATATGTATTTGCAACATAAATTGTATTCCTGATGTTAAAATACTTTTTTTTTTTTTGAATGAGAGAGAGAGTAGGGGTATGCAGAGAATCTTAGGCAGACTCCTCACTGAGCACTAAGTAGAACTCTGAGCCCAACCTGGAGCCCAACTTGGGGCTCAATTCCAGAATCCCAAGATCATGACCTGAGCCAAAATCAAGAGTTGGCTGCTTAACCAACTGAGTCACCCAGGTGCCCTAAAATACTTTATAAACTTATTTCAGCCATCTTGGGTTGTTAAATTAAAAAATAGCCATCCATCATAGACTGGCTGACCTAAATATCAACCATTTATTTCTCACAGCTCTGGAGGTTGAAAGTCTGAGATCTGGGTGGCAGGTAGTCAAGTTCTTGGTGACGGCTCTTTTCCTGACTTGTAGAAGGTCCCTTCTTGCTTATCCTAACATGAAGGAAGGGGGAGAACTTTGATGTCCTTATCCTTTGTTGGGTCATCAGTTCTATTATGGGGACTCTGCCCTCATGATCTTGTCTAAGCCTATTACCTCCCCAAAGCCCTGCCTCCAAATGCCATCACCCTGGGGGATTTGGGCTTCTAAATGTAGATCTTGAGAAGAAAAGCATTCAGTCCATAGCAATACATTATTGTGTAGTTATCCTTATGTTTTGTTTTTCCTATGTGAGAAATAGATAAGTTCCTTGTCTATTGTAAGTGCAAGTGTGAGAAGATACATTTGCTTTTCTATAACCTAATGAGGAATTTTACCTCTCTCATTCCATTCCATGGCAGAGAACTGAATTCTGGGTTCTTCAGCCACTTCAGGATTTTCTCAGAACCTTCAAACTCAGTCCATTTGGGACTACTGTCTTCCCTTTATTCTTTCCAGAGTGGCATTTAAGATCCAAGGGGCTTACACCGTATAATCAAGAAGAGACATATATATTACAGCTCTGAATGCTGAAAGGCCTGGAAAAAATGACCATCCTAGCAGCAATTTTGATCTAAAAATAGTGTTTCCCACTAAAAGATACCAGGGCTTCTAAATTCAAGACTACAGGGTTTTTACTTAATCTTTTCAATATGAAACTTGTTTCTCCTGTCACTCCATACCATAGATCTTGCTTGTTAAAGCATACTAAAGATGATTTCACATAATTACCTACACATAAAGTAATTTAAGATGAACAATATGAGTATTTTTAGCAATATGATTATGAAAGTACTTAAAAAATTTTTTTTGAAAGAGTTCTTCCTGCTTTTGTTTAAGTGGCTGTAGGATTTCTATATTGTGAGACCATAGAGTTATTACATACTTTCCCCTTTCCCTTCTATTTCTTAATTAGTGTTAATTTGTTGTACAAGTATATATTTAAAGCTTACCACCAGTCTTTATGTTAATGTGTTTCCTATAATTTTGGTCATCTGAAACACATTTTCTAGTTTCCTAAGAAATTATTCATAGAAACAGTATTTTCTGAATTCTTGAGTATATTTTAAAGTTTTCATTTTTTAAAGTAATTTCTACACCCAACATGCGGCTTAAACTCACAACCCCAAGATCAAAAATTCATACTCTTCCAACTGAGCCAGCCAGACGTCTCTGAATTCTTGAATTTTGATTGCAGTTTGTCTCTAACTTCTAATATTTGAAAGTCATTATAGCTGGATATAAAATTCTTGGCTCCCAGGTCCTTTCCTGGAGCATCTTATATACGTCATTCCACTTTTCTTCTAGTATAGAGCATTGCTGTCAAAGATTTTTGAGGACAATATGATTTTGTTTCCCTCATGTAAATTATTTGGTCTTTTGCTGGGTGCCCAAAAGAGTTTTTTAAATCTAATAATTCTATTAGATTATATTTCATTATTGGTCATTCTGAGTTGTGTTTTCTCAGGATCACATGATATCTTTTCAAAATATTATATCAATTTTATTATGATTGCTGTTTAGTATAGAAAAGTGATTCTTCTTCTTTCTTCTTCTTCTTCTTCTTTCTTCTTTCTTCTTCTTTCTTCTTCTTCTTCTTCTTTCTTCTCCTTTTGTAGTTCTTATTTGCCCAGTTCCTTGACTTGGGTTTTTCTCTATTGTTATATGTATGTGGAGTCTTCTTTGCCTGACTTCTGTATTTGTCATTTTCTTTCCAATCTTCTTTAAACTTTTTATACTTTAATTTTTTGGTATTAAACACTCTTTTTAATCTTCAATTTTTCTTAAGGCATCATGTGTTCTATTTATCCATTCTGTTTCTTTTGGCTTAGACCTTATTTCAGAAATAAATCCTTTTTTTTAATCCCTTCTTCTTTGAGCTCTGTCTCCTCATTTCTAAGCTTTTCTCCTGACTTATTTTATTCTTTTAGATATTATAGCATTTTCTTAGTGTATTTTATATTATTTTGAAACATCAGTTTATGTTTTTCCTCTATTTAAGGACATGTCTCTCTGGCTTGCTTTTATTATTGTTAAGAATTTTATCATGTATTTTCTTTTCTATTGTCTTTTTAAAAAAGATTTTAGGGCAGCCCAGGTGGCTCAGCGGTTTAGCGCCACCTTCAGCCCAGGGCATGATCCTGGAGACCCTGGATCGAGTCCCACACCTGTGTCTCTGCCTCTCTGTTTCTCGAATAAATAAATAAAATAATTTTAAAAATAAATAAAATAAATATTTTATTTATTTATTCATGAGAGACACAGAGAGATGGCAGAGACAGAAGCAGGCTCCCTGGAGGGACTCTGGGATCCCCGGAAATCTGGGATCACACCCTGAGCTGAAGACAGATGCTCAACTGCTGAGCAGACACCCAGGCGTCCATTCTTTTCTTTTTCCTTAAAGTAACTCTGTGTGGGATTTGACCTTAATCCCATATTTTGCTCATTTTTATATGAAATTAATATTCTTGAACTTTAGATTAACGTTTCCAACTTCATGGGTCTAGAACTCCCCCTCCTGCTGATATTGTTTTTGTTGTTTTTAGAGTGTGCATGTGTGCAAGCTGAGTAAGGACAGAGGCAGAGGGAGAGAATCTTAAGGAGGCTCCACACCCAGCACAGAGCCCAACAATGTGGAGCTCAATCTTGTGACCCTAAGATCATGACCTGAGCCAAAATCAAGAGTCTGTCACTTAACGGACTGAGCTCCCCCCTCCACCCAGGTGTCCCCCTTCCTATTGTTTTTGTGAGGTGTTTGAAAATATAATGGTTTGCTTTCTGAGGTTTCTTAGCTCTGTTCCTTTTTCCTATTTTTATACAGACTTTCCTTTTTCCTTTGACTCTGCTGACCATCTCCTGAATAGTTGTGATTTGATTGCCAAGAATTTCACCTCAGTGAGGTGTGTGGTCCTGGAAGGGAGCTGTTGCTAGTTAGTTTTGAGGGCTTAGAAGTCCAGAGTACTCCATCAACTTAATACCTTATCATAGACCTGATATGATAGCGTGAAACCACCCCCTCCTTGTTTTAGCTGCTGTTCTCAAACTGTCTTGCAGAGCATTCAAATAAGTACCTGTGGTTATTCTGGAGTTCTTAGGTCTGTTTATTGCCCATTGCTTTCTTCTGCTTTCACCTTCATAGATGCTGATTTCCTGAAGGTTTTAAAGCTGTCAGGATAGAGTTCACCTATATTTTGGGGTTGATGAGGTTACCTTTCTACTTATTTTAGAGTAGATGTCTACAGATTTTTGTTTCTGCTATTCTTATTTCTGCATGAGCCTGTGGGTGGAATTTGGGGAGATTAAAAAAATGGAGACCACTTCTACAGCTCTCTGCTTCAACTTCACCCAGTGAAATCATTTAAAACTGTAACCAGAAAGTGTTACTCTCTTACTTATAACCTTTTAAAGACTTTGTCTTGCATTTAGAATAAAAGGCAAAGTCCTCATCATGACTTAAAAGGTTATAAATAATCTGGCTTCTATTTTATACTTGTTTCCCCATATTCTCTTTACTGTAAATTCACTAATCTTCTGTGATCTTTTGTGACAGCCTGGGTTGTGACAACTAAGGTTGTCCCCACCTTAGAGTTTCCTGCTTGCAGTTTTTGTCAGAAAATTCTTTACCCAGCTGTCCTCATAGATGAATCAGTCTAATTCTTTAGCTCTCAGTACAATTGCTATGTCCTCAGAAGGGACTTCCCTGAATACTCTTTCTTTCTTTCTTTTTTAGACAGAGAGTATACATTCATGACAGGGTGGTGGGGGTAGGGTGGGCTAGGGAGTGACACAGAGGGAGAGGGAGAGGGAGAGGGAGAGGGAAAGAATCCCAAAATCCCCAAATTGGGGCTCGATCTCATGACCCTGAGATCATGACCTAAGCCAAAATCAAAAGTCAGACGCTTAACAGACTGGCCATCTTGGCACCCCTCCCTGAATACTCTTTCTAAATTATCATTCCCTTTCCCATTGTAGTTATTCTCTATCCTGTCATGCCATTCATTTCCTCATGGCATTTATTTGATATTGTCAAATATTGTTTATGTTCTTATCTTTGAATTAATGTAATGTATACTTTGGTATGTCCCCAAGAACCCTCTTCAGAAATGAAGGGCTCATTACCCCAGTTCTAGAAAATACTTCTAGAAAACAGCCCTTCATTGTCACTTCTCTTTAGGAAATGCCTTTCCAGTCCTTTAACCTCCACTCTACAGGGGCATCTCAGCTTCAGAGCTCCCTGTGGGGTCAGCTCCATTGAGTCTCCACTGCTACTATGTCACAACCCTATTTAGCTTGCCTCTGTCACCAGCCATTCCACTTTGAGCACAATGAGAGCCATGAGTAGAATTGTGATGGTCACAGGGACAGGGGATCTGCATGAGCCCAACAGTATGGCCTCTCATTTACTAAGTCTGGTCTAGCTACTACTACAGCCAATGGTAACAGTAACTTACAAGTAACAGAAATAATCCCAATTTTCCAGTAAAACATTATCTTCTGGAAGGCCATATATAATCTAAATCAGACTTTTATGTGGTACTGTATCCCCATTGTTGGACTGCAACAGGTCCATAAACCAGTGGGTAGAAGCAGGAGTGGTCTTGCTTACCATCACTCTCAGTGACCCACTTGGGAAATCTTGTTTCTTGTCTCTACAGTTCTGGGTTTGGAGATTCTGATTCACAAAGAGAAATTCTTCTACCAAGGGACACATCAATAGTCTCTGTGATTTACAAACTATAACTGTTGTCTAGGCACTTTTTGTATTTGTGTACCAAGGGACCGACAGGAAAGAAAAGTACTTATTATATTACTAAGGATAATTGACCCTGATCATTAGAAAAAGGTAAGGCTGTTTTTATCCAATGAAGACAGGGAAGAAAATACTTGGCCCTTAATAATCCACTTGGGTATTTTTTGGTAGTCCTTTGTCTAATTTTGATGGTTAATTGGCAGCCATGCTGGCCTAAGAAAAGCACAGTGACCAGCAGCTCAAACTCTTCAGTCATGAGGATCTGGGTCATGCTGCCACATAAGCAGAGGTGCTCGCTGATGGTGAGGGTAGTGTAAAATGGAGAGTAAAGAAAGGATTCAGTGACCTTCAGTTGTAATTCCAAGGCCAGATCAGTTCTCCCTTTCTATTAAATATTTGGGGGGCTGTAGTTAATACCATTAACCTTTTGCATTCAAGTTTCTCCCAAGAAAAGAAATCTAATGGAATCCAAAGGGTTTGTTCATGGAACTTATGTTTAAAAATGTATTCAAGGGCCCTAGAGGATGGACAACTGCAGATGCTGATATTCTGCCCAGACTTTCCTTTAGGAGTGGAGGACTTATTCCCCCAATGGTAGAAGTGCTGTGAACAGTTTCCTGTTGTCGGACCTCTTGAGGAAGTGACTCACTTGAAATGCATTGTCTTACCTGAAGCATACTCCTTTTCAAGAGGCTATATGCTGTGACTGGTCATTGCAAGTTTATAAAGGTCAATGTCATTTATCCTACTTGGATCAAGTCTGAGAGGCCATCCCAGTCTCAAAGATACCCATAGCCTGACTTTTTCTCTACCCAATCCATAGTTGTTGATCCCAAAGGCATTTCCTGATAACCTCCTCCATGAAAATCACTGTTTCAGGGGCACCTGGGTGGCTCAGTTGGTTGAGAGTCTGCCTTCAGCTTGGGTCATGATCTCAGGGTCCTGGGATTGAGCCCCACATCATGGGGGTAAGGCAGGGAGTCTGCTTCTCCCTCTCCTTCTGTCCCTTCTCCCCATTTGTGCATGCTTTCTCTCAAATAAATAAATAAATAAATAAATAAATTTAATGAATTAAAAAAAAAAAAAAAAAAGAAAGAAAATCCCTGCTTCAGAGTCTGCTCCTAGGGAACCCAACCTTTAACAATTAATGAGAATTGCCTGAGGCTTCATATGCCAGAAACCCAAGTAGTTGGTGGTATATCTCTAAATAAATGGTGCATTGTCTCCATGCTGGCATCAAGGACCTAGGTTCCTTCTAGCTTTCTGGTACATTACTACTGGACTGTGGATTACATTTCCATATAAGAAGATGATTGCTTGGGATCCCTGAGTGGCTCAGTGGTTTGGCGCTTGCCTTTGGCCCAGGGCGTGATCCTGGAGTCCCAGGATCAAGTCCCGCGTCAGGCTCTCAGCATGGAGCCTGCTTCTCCCTCTGCCTGTGTCTCTGCCTCTCTCTCTCTCTCTCTCTCTCTCTCTGTGTGTGTGTCTATCATAAATAAATAAATAAATCTTTAAAAAAAATAAAGAAGATGATTGCTTCAGTGAAGGATGGAGAGCGAAGAACAAATGACAAAGGAGCATGTTTTTTCAAAGAAGAAGTCCTACTTAGCAACTTACAAGTATTTCTTAATGGCCAGAATGGGTCACTTTTCCATCCTTAGCTGCACAGAAGACTAAGCAGATATTTTGAACAGGGTATATTATTGTTCTGAACTAAAGAAGGGCTCTTTAGTTCAAGAGCCCTTGAACTATTCGAAGATAGTTACGAATAAGACAGAATGAAATTACTAGATGAGCAACTAGTGGTGTCCCTCTTTCTACATAGTCTGTAAACTCCTGAAGGGCAGGAATCTTACCTGTTTCCTTTACTTGCATATCCACAATACCTAGAATAATCAATGCCTGACCTATAACAGTAAACAGTAAAGTAGTTCATGATTGAATCACTTTTACTTTGATTGGGATGTACTTCCTATTTCCACATCATGTTGAAAACCTAGTGATCTGAAGAATGTGTGGTTTGACTAGTGGAAAGGAAAAGGATACCATAAACAAAAATCAAGTTAAAAATTTCTTTTGTTGTTGTGGAAAGGATAATGAAATACTAAGATTGAATAATGTAATTGGCCCTTTGCTATTCTTAAATGAAAAGCACACAATATTTCCAATCAAAAACAGACCAGCATGTAAAGCCTTTAAGTAACTATGAGGAGCTGGGATTATTTAACTTTATATCGCTGGCAATGGCAAAAGAGGGATTCCATGAGCATCTGTTGAGTGAGCATTGGTAGAAATGAGTGTTTCATGAGTTAGAAGTAGTCTCAATTCTCAAGTTCTTATGTAAAATAATCTCTTGAATATTGGAGAGAATGCAAATGTACAGCTTAGTCATGTAAATTATGATATTACCACGTATATAATCCTAAGAATATAACAAATGGAAACCAAGTTGGTTCAAAGAATTTTGTATCAGAACATTGTTAAATTTATTTATTAGTTTTTTTAAAGATTTCATTTATTTATTCATGAGAGACACAGAGAGAGAGAGAGGCAGAGATACATGCAGAGGGAGAAGCAGGCTCCATGCAGGGAGCCTGACGTGGGACTCGATTCCGGGTCTCTAGGATCACACCCTCAGCCGAAGGCAGTGCTAAATCGCTGAGCCACCAGGGCTGCCCAACATTGTTAAATTTAAATAGGAGTGTATGTGTTTTCATAAAGAAGTGCTAAGTATGATTTCCTCATAATCTTTGTTTCATACTCCTGTTAAGATATTCCTGTATAAAAATAGGAATTAGCTTAACTAAAAGAAAGAAGATGACAGCTAGTTTAGGAAACTACAGTGTCTGTCTGTCTCTCCTTAATGCCTTGAAAACAGTTGTGATGAGAATATTGAGAAAATCAGATTTGGCAATAATTTATCAAAATACAACCTATAAACCCTCTAATTGGACTTGTGCTTATGAAAAATGGAAAGAGACACAGGGAAACTTGAAAATATTTTGTATCAACCAATGTACTACTCAGTTACTTTGAAAGCACTTTTAATTTTCAAACCTCGGTATATTTCAGTGAGAATTAAATTTGTTGGCTTTTAAATAATTCAAACATCATTCATCAAAATACAGCTTTCTAAGAGTTAGTTCACATCCAAAGAGAAATCCATTTTATAAGCAATTTGCACTGAAAAACAGAGTGTTTAATCCACATTTCAAGGAGCCTAAATCTAGAAGGCTTTTTTTGATCAGGTTTCAAATTTGAAACCACAAAATTAAAATGTGTTAAAAACTTTGGAAAATGTCTATTCCTGTTAATAATTTTCTAAACTTCTATTTGAAAGCACACATATCATATATTCAAATCAGCTACATAATATATTTAGAGTCACAAATCTTGGACACATGTGTAAATAGAATCCAAACTGTGGGCCTGAAGGGTGTAGATTCAGAAACTCTTGCTTGCCTAGGCACATGTAAAGGGCTGTAGGGGTAGGTTCTGTAGGACTTCCAGAAACATATTGCCATAAAGACCTAAGGTGCATGATGTATGAAGGGAAAAGGAATCCATGCTTTAAGTCTGCCCACTCAGTGGGCCAAGACTTCTAAGACCCCTGAGCCCCGGGAAGCCGGGGATCTTCTTTAATCCCCTGCACAATATATCAGGTATGAAAGGGCTCGCCCTGAATAAAGAATATGAGGAAAACATTTAGGGTTGCCAAGGAGAGCCTGTTAAGCATGTTTTGAGGTGATATCCCTGACAGTTCTATTTCCTTTTGGACCAAGCCAGAGTTCTGGAGAGACTGTGGTATGGTGACCCCAACAAAAAGCAAATAAATAAACCTGGCAGTCCCAGTTTCTCTGTGAAATGGAAAGACAAAGAACATCAGTGCTTCTAGCTTTTACGTAACAGCCCCACCAATTAGGAAAAAGCTTCTCTTGGAAGTGCGGCAGGAGCATCCATTCATGTCTATCATGTGGGCAATAATCAAGGTAGAGCCAGGCTCCTGATACATTTGGAGCATCTGGCAATGCCAGCTGCAACTGCCTTGGAAATCATAAGGCCAGGTGGGAATCGGGTGGAGGATAGGAATTTATGAGATGCCAGGGAGAAGGAATTTGAAAGAACTGGGGTCCCAGTGAGATCCCTGATGGCCTGAGAAATAAATAATAAAATGGAGGCAAACCAGATTCCTAGACCATAAAAAAACCTTTCCATTGCTCTTATCTTGAGATCTGATCTGTAATGTTTCCCAGTGCGGTCCATGGACCACCTGAATTAGAATCACCAGAGATCCTGGTTGAAGTTGCAAATTCCCAAGGTCCACTCTTTTTAATTCCAATTTTAGGATTTCCTTATTTATTTGTATAATATTCTTTTATTACTTGTTATCCTCCAGTTCTTAATAGAAAATATTCAAAGCTTCATTTTTCTAACCCACCTTTTTCCTTTTTCTCTTTTACTGTGGTAGAACACACATGACATAAAATTTATCATTTTAGGTATTTTTAAGTGTTCAGTCCAGTGGCATTAAGTACGTTTACACTGTTGTGAAACTATCACCACTATTCAGTTCCAGAACCTTTTCATCATTCCAAACAAAAACTCTACTCCTATTAAAAACTTCCCATTCCCCACTCCTCTCACCCCTGGTAACCTCTGTTCCACTACTGTCTCTGTGAATTTGCTGAGGGCCACTCTTGACCTTTGTGGATCAGACTCTCATACTGGGGCTGGAAGAACTGATTTGGGAATCTGCATTTTTCAAGCATATTTCCCAGGATATATACATATATGGGATACTTAAAAACCACCATATAAACAGTCACCTTTTACATTCATTACTCCAGATTTTGATTTTTTTTTTGTTTTCACTTAAATGCTCTTTAAAAAAAAAAGATTTTATTTCTTTATTCATGAGAGACACAGAGACATAGGCAGAAGGAGAAGCAGGCTCCCTGTGGGGAGGCCGATGCAGGACTCAATCCCCAGGACCCTGGGATCACAATCACTACCTGAGCCAAAGGCAGATGCTCAACTACTGAGCCACCCAGGTGCCCCAGTGAAATACCTTTGAGATGAAAACACCATTATTATCAGGCATCTTAGTACTAATAAACTTATCAGGTTGTTTCCAATCAGAACAGTGAAACGAGATCCCAGGTGAAAGCCAACCACTGAGAGGGAAACTTGACTACATAAACATTGACTCTCTACCCAACCAGTGGGTTGACACAAGTAGAAAATCTCCACATAGACAATCTTTCAAGGTAAATAGTAATAGAGAGGTTAGGAGCAGAGGGAAGTTGAACAACATAGACCTAAAGTACAAGGTTGAATCACTAAAGCAGATTCAAGTTTGCTCCAGTGTTTTCTGGGATCAAAAACCCCACAGCTGTGTCCTCAGAGACTTTCATTCTGAGCAATCCAGGAAGTCGTTTCTGATTTCACTCTTTCCCCAAGGCTTCTCCTCTCCAGCTCAACTTTCCTGGAAAGCTAGACTCCTTCTTTTTCCCTTTCAGTGCACATGTACTATGTATGTGGGGGCAAGAGGGTCACAAAACTTGACCCAATAATTACTCATGTATTGACAAAATAAGATTTCTTTATTTGGTCTGTAATTAATATAGTATAGTTCATAAGCTCCCAATCACTAGCTAGCAGTAAAAAACATGCCTAATATGATTTATTTTGTTTTTTAATGCCTAATATGATTTAAAGCTTAGTCCAATCCAATATTTTATGTTGACTCTCTATTAAATCCAACAGTTCTGTCTCTCAGATAGACCTCCCCTCCCCTGCTTCTCTCCCTATGATGACAATAAATGAGGAGAAAAGGGAGACCGCGGGTCCTTGAGTAAGGAGTCCTCTAGTCTCAGGGGTGATGTCCTGTCCACTTGACTGCTGGGTACCCAGCTGGTCTCTGACAGTGAGGTCTGCAGTTGTTGAACTCGTGGTCTATCCTTTTGGCTCAGGCTCTGCTCCTAGCACCACTCCCCATGCTGACTCAGCTTCATTTTGGCTCCTGCTGGCTGCACACCCCCAAGTCTTTGCCAGGGTCCCCAGGCAGCCAGCTTTACTGACTGTCCACTCCCAATCATTATTGTGGGTTCACTAGCCCATGGCTGACCCACTAGCTCTCAACTCAACATCCACATATACATTTAAAACCAAGGTCTGCCTCTTCCTGGTCATGCCTCAATATTTCATCATTATTTAAAGTATATGTTCTATAATTTGCAGTTATCCCCAAATTTTAATACTTATTTAAATGTATACCTTACTATCAATACCTGGAGTTAGTCATTAGGTATATACCTCTTCCTCATCCCAAAACCCTAAAACTCTGACCATGCTTTCCCTTTCTTGATTTATCCCTGTCTTGATTTACCCTCCCCCTCATAAGATGCACAGTCCAGTAGCTTGCTCTGATTTGTGGTATACTAGATCTGTCTAAAGTTGATAGAGAAATTAATACTTTAAAGGAGTTTACTGGACTGTTTAATTCACTCTAGTGGTACCAAGAGCACTTCTCTATTTGCTGGAGAAATTTTAGTAAAAGTAATAAGCAATAATCATTAAAAAATACTTAAGGATTCCTTGCCACATGTTTACTACTGTGCTAGATGATGGGGAATTATAGTTCCTTACAAGATGGATAAGTTCTCTGATTTCAGAGGTTATTTTGTGTTTTCCTTAATGGGAAATGGAGGGCATTGCTCTTGGCCCAGCACAGCAATCATGAGTTGTTTGCTAGGACACAGAACTTTCAGTGATAAAGCTGAGACAGTCTTGGGCCAACTGGGATGGATGGTAACCCTATCAGATCACCAAGGCTTTTGTCCTTGGCTTTTGTTCATTTTGAGCAGCTCTAAGAGTTTTATCTTTATTGAATAATTATCTGAAACAGGAGAGTGAGTGAATTCCTGTTTTATATTTCTTTATATGAGAAAGAAAAACCTTTCTAAAAGTCACTTGGCAGGGTTCTCCTTTTATCTCATTGGCCAGGGTTGTTTCATAAGCTTATGCCTATAGTGATAACTCTCAAGGGATATGAATTATTATAATTGGCTAAGATTAATCAATATTACCTCTTGAGATCGGAAAGAGATATGAAGCATCCATCTTACAATATGTAAGCACATGCTAATTCTATTCGAAAGGAAGAAGAGACAAGCGCTTCTCTGTAGACAACCAATGGTGCTATTTGCATATTAGGATAGATTTTTGTTACTGTTATTTATCAAGTACTTGTTCTGTATTTGTTAGAGCTCCACAACCTAACCATTTTCAGTATTGCTGTTTAAGTTTGTGTGTTTTACAATCATAGTTATACTTGTAAAATCCTAAGTATAATGACAAAGACTGTATAAAATCACTCCTCTGCCCCTCTGCATAAAACTAGTAGAAATTTGGACAAAACTATTGAAAACAACCATCATAAGGCACTGGAGAATGACCAAAGGCAGAAAACAAATTGAGGAGAGTCTTCTCATGAAAAATTGCTACTGCATCAGGTCAGATCAACAAGACTGTGGGTTTCTTACCTGAAGCTGCTCCCAACTTTTCCCTTCCTCCAGCTCAAGTATTAAGGACCATTATCCAGTAGTGGTGGATTTGTTTGTCATAGGTGGTAAAAATCTGGTTGTTTCTAGCTGAGGTAGCAGATTCCATTTGGGGTGGAGAAACAAAACTTGTAGTTGTTTTTTTTTGTTGTTGTTGTTTGTTTGTTTTTTAACCAGCTAGAGTCTACTATTTCAGTCGAAGGCATGTGGTTACCAACTAGAAATTTAAATATGAGATATTGGGGCAGCCCCAGTGGCCCAGCGGTTTAATACTGCCTGCAGCCCGGGGCATGATCCTGGGGACCTGGGATTGAGTCCCATGTCGGGCTCTCTGCGTGGAGCCTGCTTCTCCCTCTGCCTGTGTCTCTGCCTCTCTCTATATATGTCTCTCATGCATAAATAAATAAAATCTTTAAAAAATAAAAAAATAACTATTAAAAAAATGTGAGATATTGGAAGTGAGAGTCATACAAGGCTGGCTTAAAACTTTCCACAGATCTCTAGATGATTGCCAAACTACATATGCATAGGGGAGATCTCAGAAAGTGCAACAAAAAGTGGGATCAAAGGAGGTGTGAGAATTTGCTGTGCCTTTGAAAGCATTCCCAAACCTACAAACGGCCTGGATTAAAAAGGACAGCAGCTCTATGAGCTCAGAGTGGCTGCATATAACCTCTACCAAATAACAATCTGACCACTAAACTATACAGGCACAAGGAGACCTTATGGAACAAGGCTAAAATGAACAAGTAGATCTGAGCAAAGACACCATAGACTATATATCATGGTATAGACAACTCCTAGATTGACTATATCAGACATATATGGGGCAATACCATGTTTTTCAACATGTGCATAAATGGGGTCTAGAAGGAAAGAAGAGAGAAAAATTGATAGAAAAAACTTTTTGAAGAAACAATGACTTCCAAATTCTCAAATGTAAAAAATTTTAACTAGAGACCAAGAAGCTCAAAGAACACCTCGTTGGCTAAAACAAAGAGAATCACAAGAAATACCATTGTCAAACTGCAGAAAAACATAGAGAAAATCTTGAAAGCAACAAGAGAAAAATGATAGATCACATACAAGGAACAACAATATGAATAATGACTGACATTATAAATAAAATAGAAAATAAAAAATGCTACAGATCAATGAAACTAAATGTCAATTAGTTTGAAAAAAAGGGAACAAAATTGATAAGTCTTTAGCTAGACTGATCAAGAGAAAAAGGACAGATAATAATTATTAATAGCAGGAATGAGAAAAGGATATCACTATGGTTCCTACAAACATTTAAAGGATACTAAGGAAAGACTGTGAACAAATTTATGCCAATATTTTTGACAACTGAGAGGAAATAGACAAATCCCTAGAAAGGCATAAGTTACCAAATTACCAAAACTGATTCAAGAGATAAAAAATCCGAAAAGATCCAAATCAAGTAAATAATCCAGTCCTACAAAAAAGAAGAAGAAGAAGGAGAAGGAGAAGGAGAAGAAAAGAAAAGAAAAAAGAAAATTCTTCTAGGAAATAAAAAATGAAGAAAACTTCCCAACTCATTTTATGAGGCCAGAACCTCCCTGATAATGTAGCCAGAAAAAGATATCACAAGGTAAAAAGCACAAAGTACAGAACAGTATAATTCACAAGCATGCATGCAAAAATACTTAACAAAACATGAATAATTCAAAATCTGCAACATAAAAATAGGATAATAGATCATGAACAAGTGAGGCTTATCACAGAAATTCAAGATTGGATTAACATCCAAAAATCAATTACTACAATACACCTCTAATAAAGTCAATTAATACAATAGAATTCTAATAATAGAATAATGAAGAAAAGTCTCCAAAGACATAGAGAAAGTATTTGGAAAATTCCAACACACATTTATGATTAAATATTTTTTCAACAAAATAAGACTAGGTGGAAACTTTGTCCATCGAATAAAAATCATCAACAAAGTAATTACATGTGAGTTAATCATGCATGTAATGACAAACTGTTGAATACTTTCTACCAAGGATCAGAAACACCCTTCTATTCAACATTGTACTGAAAGTTCTAGCCAGTTAAATAAAACAATCAAAAGAAATATAAGGCATATAGATTGAAAAGGAGTAAGAAAATTTTCTTTATTGGCAGAAAACATGATTATATATTTAGAATATTGTAGAGAATTTCTAAAACACTACTAGAACTCATTAGTGAATTTAGGATATCTATATACCAGAAACAGTCTAAACTTTAGATTTTTAAAAATTTCATTTGTAATTACATTTAAACTATGTAGAAATAAAGTTAAGAAAGATTTCAAAGCCTTTGTACTGAAGACACAAAACGTTACTAAGAGATATTAAAAATGACGTTAAAAATGGATATATACCATGTT
The DNA here is from genome assembly GCF_003254725.2 of Canis lupus dingo. Taxonomy (NCBI): domain Eukaryota; kingdom Metazoa; phylum Chordata; class Mammalia; order Carnivora; family Canidae; genus Canis; species Canis lupus. The sequence continues at coordinate 39,597,402 of NC_064243.1, forward strand.
TGTGGACTGAGAGACTCAAATAATATTAAGATGGCATTCTCAAATTGATCTATAGAATCAGTGCAATCGGGATCCCTGGGTGGCGCAGCGGTTTAGCGCCTGCCTTTGGCCCAGGGCGCGATCCTGGAGACCCGGGATCGAATCCCACATCGGCTCCCGGTGCATGGAGCCTGCTTCTCCCTCTGCCTGTGTCTCTGCCTCTCTCTCTCTCTCTCTCTCTCTCTCTCTGTGACTATCATAAATAAATTTAAAAAATTAAAAAAAATTAAAAAAAAAAGAATCAGTGCAATCCATATCAAAATATTAGCAGACATTTTTTATATGTGGAAGTTGACAAGCTGATTTTAAATTTTATATGAAATGCAAAGGACCTGTAATAGTCAAAACAATTTTTGGAAGGAAGAAAAAGGTTGGAAGACGTGCAATACTTGCTTTTATGACATATTATATAGCTTTGGTAATGCAGACTGTATGGTATTGGCATAGACACATAGATCTATAAAACTGAACTGAGAGTCAGAAATAAACCCACACAATTATAATTGATTCATAGTCAATGAATTGCCAGGTAATTCAATGCTGGAAAGAATAGTTTGTTTCAATAAATGAAGCCAGAATAATTGAATACATGGTAAAAATTCTTTCCTCATGTGACAGACAACAATTATTTAAAAATTAATGATAGGGGCAGCCCCGGTGGCTCAGCGGCTTAGCGCCGCCTACAGCTCAGGGCGTGATCCTGGAGACCCGGGATCGAGTCTCATGTCAGGCTCCCTGCATGGAGCCTGCTTCTCCCTCTGCCTGTGTCTCTGTCTCTCTCTCTCTCTCCTCTCTGTGTATTCTCATGAATAAATAAATAAAATAAAATCTTTAAAAAAAATTAATGATGGACCTAGACAAAAGCTCTTAACGCTATAAAACTCCTAGAAAAAAAAAAGGAAAACATTTTTGTGACTTTGGGTTAGGTGAGATTTCTTACACAGGTCATAGAAAGAGTTAACTGCAAAAAATGTGTTAAGTTGGACAGCATCAAAATTTAAAAATTCATGCTCATTGAAAAAGAATACAAGCGAGGCACAGTGGTTGAGTGTCTACCTTTGGCTCAGGTTGTGATCCTAGGATCTTGGGATCGAGTCCTTCATCAGGCTCCTTGGAGGGAGCCTGCTTCTCCTTCTGCACATGTCTCTGCCTCTCTCTCTGTCTGTCATGAATAAATAAATAAAATATTTAAAGAAAAAAAGAATACAAGCAAGAGATTGGGAAGAATATTTGTAAAACTTATATTTGAAAAAGGAATATAAAAAGAACTCTTACAATTCAGTAATAAGACAAGTCTATATATGTGTGTGTGTGTGTGCCAACTATACCTTAATAAAGTGGCTTAACAAAGTAAAATAAACCCAAAAAATGGTCAAAATACTTGGGCAGATACTTCACAGTAGAAGATATGCAAGAGGCCAAAACAAATACCTGGAAAGCTGTTCAATATCACTGGATATTACAGAATGAAAATTAGAAACATAATAAGATACTTCTATATACCCATCAGAATATTTCGAATAAAGAAACGAAATAACTGAATGGCAGTCCCTCAAAAAGTTAAACAGAATTACCATATGATCCAGTGCTTCCACTCCTAGGAATATGCCTCAAATAACTGTAAACTAAGACTCAAACATATAGTTGTGCACTCATGTTCATAGCAGCATTGTTCACAACAGCCAAAAGGCAGAAACAACCCAAGTGTCCATCTTGAAAATGCTGTATTAATGAAATAAGCTAGACACAAAAGGACAGACGCTGTATGATTGCACCTGAAAGAGGAATCCAGAATAGGCAAATTCTTAGAGACAGAAAGTAGAGTAGTGATTGCTGCAGTCTAGAGGGAGGGAGGAATGGGGAATTAGTATCTAATGGGTACAGAGTTTAGATTTGGGAAGATGAGAAAGTTCTGGAAATGGATAATTGTGATGACTGCACAATATTGTGAATGTACTTATGCCATGGAACTATCCATTTAAAAATGGTTAGAATGGTAAGTTTTATGTCATGTATATTTACCACTAGTTATTTTGTACCCAGTCCTCACAAGGTATGAGTGTGTGTGTGGTGTTTTCCCCATACCAAGCAACAATTCACCTGGTTGTCCTACGATTCAACTCAATTCTGACATTATCTACCCAGAGATAGCATCAGATTCCTCAGGGTAAGGATCAGTCCCACAAGATGGCCCTCCAGTTTACATACCAACCACAAGTCCAGGTTGTTACCTGTGCTTCTGACCCACTGGCTATGAATCAGAGGTTCCCACAATCTCCCCCTTGGGTTCAATTAATTTGATAGAACAGCTCATAGGATCTAGGAAACCAGTTGACTCACTAGGTTACCAGTTTATTACAAAGGATACTGAAGGATATAAATCAAGAGCCACATGAAGAGATGCATACATGGAGCAGGAAGGCAGAGCTTCCCCACATGCCACTGTCCCTGAACCATGTGTTTGCCAACCCGGTAGCTCTCCAAACCCCACCCTTTTGGGTTTTTTATGCAGCCCTCATGATTGATGAAATCATAGTCCACAGGCTATCAATTCACCCTCCAGTTCCTCTCACCTCCACCTCCCTGGAGGTGATGGGGAGAGTGGGGAATTAAAGATTTCAACTTTGTAACCAGAAGGTTGGAGCCCTTGGCTTCCAACCCCCAGGTTAGATGACCTGGGTGCTTTCCAAAAGCACCTGATTAAAATAACAAAAGACACCTTGATCACTTTCCTCGCTTAGGAAATTTCTACTGTGTTGTAGAGGACCTCTGTGACAGAAACAGAAGAATATATGCCAATAAATATTCCTTTTAAATTACGATGCCACAACAACAATTTACCACTGTTACAATGGTAAATTTTTTTAAATGGTAAACTTTATGTCATGTATATTTTACCACAATAAAAATTAAGTACAAAAACTAAACGAACAAAATACTACAGCATGTAACAACATGGATGAATCTCAAAAACCTATGAGCGAAAGGAACGAGGTAAGAAAGTGCACTTTTAGATTCCATGTGTAAATCTACAAGAGCAAAATGTAGTGATAGAATATAAATTAGTGGTGGCCTGGTGCTGGAGTAAGAGCAGAGGTTAATCACATTTAGAGGGTGATGAAATTGGTCTAAGACATGATTGTCACGTTGGGTTGAGGGACGATATAAGTTTACTAAATCATATTAAAATACACAATTAAAATAGGTAAATTTTATGGTATGTCAATTATATCTCAGATAAACTGAAAAAAATTCCTTGGCTTGCCATCTAGTCTATTAGCACTGCAAACTAACATTGATTAAGCTAGTCTTCAAATTATGACTTCCTCGAAATATTTTTTAGTCTAAGTAACATAATTGCAAGAGGATCCCATTTATGAACAACTTTGTAAGGACAGAATATAATTATCTATTTTCTTTTTTTTAAAGATTTAAAAAAAAATTATTTGAGAAAGAGTGAGCATGAGTGGTGGGCAGAGGCAGAGGGAGAAACAGATTCCCCACTGAGCAGACAAGGGGGGACCTGAGTCAAAGGCAGATACTTCTCTAAGCCACCCAGGCGCCCATAATTATCCATTTTCTGAGGGAAGCTTTGACTTATGTTTGGGCACATCCTCCAGTCTCTCCTATGTAGTGTTTCTATATGTGGTAGTTTGGTAGTGGGACGTTTTAGGTTTGTCCATTTCCCCCCTCAAATTAAAAGAAGAAATACCAAAAAAAAAAAAAAAAAAAGGTAAAATAAATAAATAAATAAATAAATAAATAAATAAATAAATAAATAAAAGAAGAAATACCTTGGGGCACCTGGGTGGCTCAGTCAGCTAAGCATCTGACTCCTATTTCCACTCAGGTCATGATCTCAGGGTCATGGGATCAAGCCTCAAGAGGGGCTCCATGCTCAGTTCAGAGTCTGCTTGGGATTCTTTCCCTTTCCCTTTCTCCCCCTCTGCTCCTCCTCTTGCTTGTGCTTTCTCTCTCCCTAAAATAAAAAAAATACATAAAATCTTTTAAAGAAGAAGAAATACCTTATTTAAATGATACTTCATCTCAGTGAAGTTATTTACATTTTCAGACTGAAAAATTTCCCCTCAAATTCCTAATTTAATAAGTTCACTTCCCAAGCAGCTAATAGGACAAACTTTAAAGATAAAGGCTCACACTTAGGTGTAGGTTCAGTTGTGAAATATGTTTTGCTCTGTGCTATTCTTGACACCCTCCTACTATCTCATTGCTCTTGGCTTTCTTGATGGCGCTTCAGCAGCAAAACCTTCCTGTTTTCACTCCCATTTCATTAGTACCTTAAGTAGACTGTTAAATTAACATTAGAAACTAAACTAGGTTAATGCATCTGTTCCAGATAAAAGTTACATTTTAACCAGCCTCCTGAAAGAATTCAAGGGGATATTCCAACAGGGGGATTTTCAAGTGGATCTGTGACCGCAAATATTTCTAAGGAGGCAGGTTTTGGATGGTCTTCATAAAGAAAGACAGAGTGAATGTCGGGGGCCTTCCAGGAAGGCAGGCACTGCAGAGAGATTTAGTTATAAGCCTGATATCAACGGCAATAGCAGCTACACGAGGCTATTCATCTTTGGAGAAATCTAATAACCATGAGCTGTTTTAATTCATTTATTCAGTTGTGGCCGGACTGCATTGTGAAGTATTAGTATGGTTTTCTTTTCCCATGTGTTTCCCTTCTCATTTGTGTCCTCGCTTGTACCCTGCAGAGTGAACTCCAAGCCCATAATAAACCAGAAACCAAGCCTCAAAGAAACTCTTGACCAAGTATGAGGCTCAAAGATTTAGATGTATGTTTTCCTAGCCAATCTTGACCTTCCCTCCTTCTTCCACTACCTACTACACTATGAGTGCAGGTGGTAGTAGGGCCCAAAGGGAAACATAAGCAAGAAACAACAGGGCAGCAAAGGAAGCTGTGGAGGACTGGATTTTTAATAAGAAAAGCAATCTTTTTTAAATTTTAATTTAATTTTTTAAGAAGAAGAGAGTGTGAGTTGACAAGGAAGGGGCAGAGAGCAAGAAAGAATCTCAAACAGACTCCTCACTGAGTTGCAGAGCCTGATGCAGGGCTTGATCCCAGTACCCAGAGGTCATGACCTGAGCCAAAATCAGGAGTGGGATGCTTAACTGACTGAGCCACCCTGGTGCCCCAGGAAAGCAATCTTTTAAAGTTCTTTAGTACTTCCAATGTCTCCATCTAAACCAGAGGTAGATTTACCAAAAAGCTCAGGCTTTCCTGAGCTTCAGATCATCTCCAGCACAGTCCGTTTGCAAGGATTGGAAAAGGTTCTAGCAAGGTATTCACATGGTCAGATTTTTTTTTTGTAATGAGTAAGTTCTCAGAGACTTTCCAACCATTCTACATGCCTTTGTGGGGCAGGAGAAATTATTTTTCTCTACCCTTCTAGGTTCTTAGCTGAAACACTCCTGTGATAAAAAGACAGATTAATAGGAGAACAATAAACAAACATCTAATAACATGTAAACCTCCTATGTATGTGGGAGATAGGTAGGAGGACTGAGTCAATCTTTGAAATGACCACCTTAAATATCATCTCCAGCTAAAGACAAAGTAGGGAAAGGGCAATTATGGGAAGTGACCAGGAAACACACAGTGAACAAGGGTAAGGTTGTTCCATAGACTTAAGTCATTGCCTTCTCCACTGAGAGAAGTTTATAGACATTTAGAGGCATCTGCTCTTCCTGATACAATAGTCCCCTTTCTACAGTTCCAGTTATCTGTGGTCAACCGTGGTCTGGAAGCAGATGATCCTTTTTCTGATGTAAAGTCTGAAGGTCACTAGCAGCCTAACACCATGTCACATGCCTGTGTCATTCACCTTGTGTCATCTCATCATGTAAGTGCTTTATCATCTCACTAGGTAGGCATTTTATCACCCTGATCATCACAAGAAAGCTGTGTACAGTATAATGTTTTCATAGAGAAAGAGAGACCACATTCACGTTTTTGTTGCAGTATACTGTTATAATTGTTCTATTTTATTATGTTATTATTGTTAATCTCTTACTGTGCCTAATTTAGAAATTAAATTTTATCATTGGTATGTATGTATAGGAAAAAAAACTTGGTGTATATATAGGGTTTGGTACTATCTGTTGTTTCAGGCATTCCCCGGGGGTCTTATGGGTAAGGGGCGGACTACCGTGTAGAGAAGGAGACACCCTTACAAATGGATATTTTTCCTACAAACCCCAATGTTTTGGACAAAAGGGTAACTTCTACTCAGTTTTTAGAGCTTTATCTGTGTTTGCTGTTTCTTAAAAAAAAAAACATCTTAAAATTACATGCCAAAGAAGCATAATCTGCAGTGGTATATTTTACTCTTCTTCACCTTAACATATAACAAGCAAAAGTTTTAAGGTTAATATTGCATTAAAATCAAAGGGGGAAAAGACTAACTTCAAGAAAAACAAAGGATTTAAACTGAGATATGTCAACAAAAGCTGTTAGGTATTTAATAGTGATATTTAAAAGTGGCTTCTCTTTTACTCTTCCATCCCTTCTCTTGTGCCTCCCTTTAGGTAAGATGGTATCAGAGTGGCTGTAGGCATTTAGGGATATAGCTAAGGGGGAGTTTTATTGGGGAGTATATTTAGATTAGGTTTTATTGTGATACAGAGTTCACAGTCACTTCTGAGATTAGTCATGTAGTTGGTGGCTGTGCTAGTGTAGTAATGGCTTTAGGGTTCTTCCTCCTGCCTGCTATACCATCCCTCTTGTGACATGACATGAAGGTGTAGGGCAAGGAGAGATCTTACTGCTTGACTACAGAGCCCATACCAGCAACTTGTGGATAGTACAGAAGAAACATGGTGTAAATGTAGGGAAGTTTGTTGCATGAAATTGTGTATAAGAGTTGCCTTTGATTCTCACTGATACCTAATCAAAACAAATTCTCTCCTGACATGACTGATCTCCATAAAGCAACAGATAGGAAAGCACCCTGCATTTTTCCCTCTTATGATGAGGATTATATAAAATACAATTTATCAAAATTCCTATAATAATAGAGCAGAAACTCAGAGCAAGTATATCTGGGTGTGATATCACATGATTTTTGTATCAGACATTTTTTCAGTCATCTGTGCTAGAGGAAAGACTGGATTGTCTTTCTATTTTCTTGTAAAAAATTATTACAAAATTATTGCCACATGAAAAGGCAATCAAAGTTTATGCAATCATAATATGTAAGGAAAAGAATATAATAGAGATATATCATGCAGTTAATTAATAAAAATATCATGTAAGTTTTCTGGCTCTTGTTAGGATTATATCAGTGTATTAGGGTTCTGAGAAACAGAACCAATAGGATATATATAGGTGTATATAAGAGGTGTTTATTATAGAAATTGGCTCACAGAAAGTCCCATGATCTGCATTTGTAAGCTGGAGCACCAGAAAAGCTGGTAGTATAATTCAGTTTGAGCCCAAAGGCCTGAGTATTGGGAGGCTGATGGTGTAAGTTCAGATCTATGTCTCTAAACAGCAAGAACAAGAAGTCTCAATATCCAAGGGCAGGAGAAGATGGATATCTCAGCTCAAGCAGAGAGAGAGAGCAAATTTGCCCTTCCTCAATCTTTTTGCTGTGTTCACGACCCTCAACAGATTGGATGATGCCCACCCATGTTGAGAGGGCCATCTGCTTTACTCAGTTCAATAATTCAAATGCAAATATCTTTTGGAAACACCTTTACAGACATACCCAGACATAGTATTTTTACAGCTATCTGGTACTCTGTAGCGAGTCATGTGGACACACAAAATTAACCATCACAATCAGCTTTATAAAATCCATAATTTCTTGTAATTTTTTGTCATTTTAAATAAACATTAACTCTTATATCTCGTTCTGTATTTATAATTTTGTATTCTTCAAGTTAAGAGGGCCTCCCTCCAAGCTGTACTAATTGGGGCTGACAAAATCAGTGTCATTTGATTATTTTTCTTTTTAGTCGGTGTAGACTCCAGGATCCACCATCATACCCTTCTTTTGCAAAACACCCTTAACACACTGGCCTTCTCTCCATTTCCCTAGCAACACTCTATCCAAGAGTAAGCAATAATGAAACAGCTTCTCAGCACCTGCACACAAGTAATTGAACTGGGCCACAAGAAAACACAGCATTGGTGCCAACTAGGCTCACTTTAGGTTCAAAACCACCCATTTCAAATGAACTCAATGCTGTTCGGTGCTCCTACTGTCCCTATCTTTGTGTGCATGTTTCCCACTTTATGAAATAATCATGCCGCAGTGCATTCTCCTACCTCTTCATTAGCCATGTCTGCACTCTGAGCTACCTCATATTCCATTGATAAAACAGATGCCACCACACAAGACTATTTCTTCACCAGGAAATTTCCAACACCTGCCCCCTTTTTTTCAATGGATAGTCTTGGTTCCTGTTAAAGACCAAACCTTCCACTTAGTTCTAGATCTATCCTTCTCCTGCACATATCACCTGTCTTTCCTGCATCATCAATTTATCCCTTTCTACTGGACCATCCCCCTTACCACCCTAACTCTAGTGTCTCTTACCTTTAAAAAAGAGGAATTGGGGAAAGGAGACCGAGAGTAACAGAGAGACAGAGATAGACTTTGAAAACCCCTGTAAACTTCCCAACTATTGACCCATTTCTCTGCTTCCCTACAGAGCAGATCATCTCAAAGATGTTTCTATAGCTGTCCTATAGCCGACCTCAGCACACACACTCTGTACATCAGACCACTTCTATTTCTGCCATTGTTATTACAGTCCAAGCCACCATCATCTCTAGCCTGGATACTTCAATCAACCGATTCTACCCTTACCCCTCTATTCAATTCTTCAAATAGCACCAAGATCAATATTTTAAAGCACAAAATCTGTATCCTCTTCATTTACCTCTTCTTCCCCCCAAAATAAAATTAAATGCTAAATCTGGCTAAATTCTCTATGATTATTCCAATGGCTTCCCATCACACCTACAATAAAATTGGAACCTTTTGCTCTTGTCCACATGGACTTCCATGATCTGGCACCTCTCTTTCTGTCCAGTTTCACCTCTTGCTTCTTTCTATCCCTTTCACTGTGCTCTAGAGCACATCAGATTACTTGCTGGCCCTTGAACAAGTGAATTCTTGCCTTACAGACTCTGTACTTTCTGTTCCTCAGCTTGATGTACTCTTTCCTCAGATTTTCCTGTAGCTTTCTCCTTAATCCTCATTTATTCAAATCTACTTAAAAGTAATCTCTTCTAAAAGTCCTTCCCTGAACACTTTATTAAAGTAGCACTTCCTAGTCACTCTCTCCACTTTCTCTTCTTCTTAGCACATATTACTACCTGGTCTTCATAGCTATCTATTATCTGTTTGTATGTTCACTGTTCCCCTCAACTAGAATGCAAATTCCATGAAGGCCAGGGCATCATCTCTCTCAGTCTCTGCTATGTCCTAGGGCATAGGAGAGTGCATAGCACATACTAAAACTTAAGTAAGTATTTTGAATGAATGAGAGAATGAATGATCTCTTTGGTATACTCCTCTCATGTTTCTGTCCCACTGACCCCTCTGAAATTGTCAAAGTCACCAATCAGCTACATGTTGCCTCCCTGCTATGCTCCTGATATGTATGTAGGTTATGGTACAGCCTTAACAGCTAAAATAGATACTCCAAAGAGAGAGGTTAATTTCTTTCTTTCACACCAGAATCCAGAGGGAGGTGGGCAATCCACAGCAGATGGGCAGCTCTGTTTCATGAGAGCATTCAGGGATCAAGCTTCCTTTCATCACTTTCTCTGATATTCCTTAGAGTACTGTCCTCACGTGCACGATTAAATCTGGGTCACTTCCATGTCCACATTCCAGCTATGGGAACCAGGAAAAGAGAATGGAGGAATGCACACTCAATATTTCAAGGCCAAATCTAGCAGACTGCCTGAATGCTTTTTCTCACAACTGGAGCTTAGACACAAGGCCATAACTTGCTGCAAAGGAAACTGGTGAATGCAATCTCTGTCTGGATGGCCATGTGCCTGGATAAAACTAAATGGTTCCCACTACTAAAATAACAATGGATAAACTGGTTGCAGGGGACATTAGCAGAGATATCCAACATCCTAGGAACATTTGCCATGATTGATCATTCCGTCCTTCTTGAAATACTTTTGTTGCCTTGGCTTCTGTGACATAACCCTCTCCTGGTTTTCTGCCTGCCTCTCAACTTTCCTCAGTCTCTTTTGCTGGCTCTGGTTCTTCTGTTAGGGTTTTTTTTTTTTTTTTTTTTTTTTTTTTTAAGTGGACTCCAAGCCTCGTGTGGAGCCCAGTGCAGGGTTTGAACTCCCAACTCTGAGATCAAGACCTAGCTGAGATTGAGAGTCAGATGCTTAACCAACTAAGCCACCCAGGTGCTCCTTCTGTTGGACTTCTAAATATTGAACTTCTCCAAGGCTATATCTGTGTCATCTTCTATTCTTTCTGTCTATATGCTTCTAGAGCTAACTTTATGCAATAATATTATATACTGTTTATTACTTATTTTAAAAAGATGTTATTTATTTATTTGAGATAGAATGACAGAGAGAGAGAGAGAGAGCACAAGCAAGGCAGAGGGGCAGAGGGAGAGAGAGAGGCTCCTTGCTGAGCAGGGAGCTCAATGCAGGACTCAATCCCAGGACCCTGAGATCATGACCTGAGCCAAAGGCAGATGCTTACCAAATGAGCCATCCGCTGCCCCCTATATGCCATTTAGATAGAAATTACTTGAATTTATGTCTTGAGCCAGGACTTTTCCCTATAGCTCTGAACTCATATATCTAACTGTCTGCTTAATGTAGCTGATCATTACTGTTCCACTCTTCCTTGCAAGCTTCCTGTTCCAGACTCCTGCACCACCATCAATTCAGTTGCTCTGGCAAAAGCTTAGGTATCATCCTTAGCTTTACTCTTTCATTTACCTCCTTATTGGCTAGTACTAGGCACTCCAAAAAACATATCCCGGATATGTTACCTTTTTTTCTACTCTCATCAGTACCACCCTGAGCAAAGCCAGGATCATCCCTCTCTTGGATTCCTCATCTTTCTTTTTCTACTCCTGCCCTCTGACAACCCACTTCCACATTGCAGTCTGAATGATCTTTTAAAAACATGAATCAGGGCAGCCCGGATGGCTCAGTGGCTTAGCGCTGACTTCGGCCCAGGGCATGATCCTGGAGACCTGGGATCGGGTCCCACATCAGGCTCCCTGTGTGAAGCCTGCTTCTCCCTTTGCTTCTCCCTCTGCCTGTGTCTCTGCCTCTCTCCCTCTCTCTGTCTGTCTTTCATGAGCGAATAAATAAAATCTTTAAAAAATAAATAAATAAAATAAAAAAATGAATCAGGGGCTCCTGGGACAGTTGGTTAAGCGTCCAACTCTTGATTTCTGCTCGGGTGGCAACCTTGGGGTTGTGAGATCGAGCCCTGCATTGGGCTCCGCACTCAGCCTGGAGTCTGCTTGAGATTTTCTCCCTCTGCCCCTCCCCCTGCTGTCTCTGTCTTTCTAAAATAAATTTTAAAATCTTAAAAAAAATTACCAATGGGCCCATTCCCACCCTAGTGATAGGAGTACACAATAAGCTTATTTCCATTTTGGAGTCTTTGTATGGGCTGGTAGCTATGCATGGGACACTTGTTTTCCAGATCTTCTCTGGGCAGCTTCTTTTCATTCTTTTGGTCACATCTCAAATGCCAATTTCTCGGAGAAGCCTTCCTTGTCCACACAGACTTCAGGAGACCCTCTGTCACAACCCATAACTCACTGTCGAATCACCCTGTCTTACTTTCTTGGTGATACTTACTACTATGTGGCATATGTGGCATAATCTATCTGCTGATTGTCCATCTCCTCATGGGGAATATAAATTTCCTGGGAGTAGGGCTTATCTTGGGCCCCACTCTACTTCCAGGACCAGGCATACATTGGGCCCTCAGTAAGGATTTGCTGAATAAATGCCTGAATACAGTCCAGATTTTGGCACATTCTCAGCATCTTAGGAGTGTTTTAAAGACCATGACAGGGGTGCCTGGGTGGTACAGTTAGTTAAGTGTCTGCCTTTGGCTCAGGTCATGATCCCAAGGTCCTGGGACGGAGAACTGCATCAGGCTCCCTGCTCAGCAGGGAGTCTGCTTCTCCCTCTGCCCTTCTCTCCCCCTCCTCCAGTTCATGATCTCTTTCTCTCTCTCTCTCTCAAATAAATACATAAAATCTTAAAAAAAGAACTTCCTTAAAAATTAAAGACCATGACAAACTGAAGAAAGATTTTGTATTTCCAATATCACTTAAAGACTTTCCATACATCTTTAGCACGATGAAATCTACTGTGGTCTTCTGACATAGGACAAAAAATGATATTCTTATTTGGTAAATTCACCAGAAGTATTTAGGAGAGACCACAGTTTGTAGTACAGGCATTCTTAATTTGGGTCTGTAATTCCTTAGAAGGTCTATGGATGAGCTGAAATTATTTGCAAAAATTATGTGCTTTTTGGGGGGAAGTGGGTTCATAGATTTGTGTGGTCCTCAGAGGGTTTAGGCCCAAATAAAATTTACTTTATTGTAGAAAAAGTATTAGAGATAGATTCATAAGATCTGCGTGTATGTTCTAGTGTTGCCACTTGCAAATAATATAACTTTGTGCAGATTATGTAACTTAATTGGATTCTACTTTCCTCATCTCTAAAAATAAATTCTTTGCATTCCAACTTTCATGTACCTGGCACTGGGTAAAAGTGTATTTAATTTCAAACCTGAATGCTAGGTGCTTTACTGCATCTTATGGATAATGGCAATAAGGCTCAGAGCACACTCAGAGCACATGCCTAAGATCACATCCATCCCCAGGTAAGTTCTAGACCAAGACCTAGGCTTCTGCCACTCTCCAAATACTCTGCTCTTTAAGAGAGCTTGCCCTGCCATACATTTGGCAATACTTTTTTCCTGGGTAGGATAATTTTTTGCATCATCTCACTGCATAAAGCAGCTAGCTGGTGATGTGCTTCTTCTGCCAGCTAAGGCTCATCCTGAACCAGTTAAGAGCTCTCTGAGCCAAGGAGTACAGATCTTATTATCTATTCTTTACAGAAGTGAAGACTGAGGTACAAAGAGGTTCAGTAATTGACCTGATGTCAGAAAGCTAGTAATTTGCAGAGCAGGATGATTATACTTCAAATTCTAATATTTTCTTACATATTCTATTAAGATGACCTTGGGAGTCTTTATTCTGCTAAGGTTTTTTTTACTGGAGAGCCAACTCTCTATCTTCATAGTTCAGCTTTTGGCTGTTCTTCAAAAAATTATTTTAAAGTACTTTGCAAAGCTTGAGCAATATTTTTCTCTCAGAAGACAGGAAGGTATGTGACATGCCCATTGAACAAGGACTAACGATGTTAAGAAGGGAGGAAAAAGGATATCACTTCTACATCGATTTCAGCTCTTACACATTAACACCAGACAATGACCTCTAAAATGAGGGAAGTGCCAGCTTAACATTGTGAATAGACAGGGATTTTGGAGATGAAGAATCAAGTTTGGCCAGAAATTCAACTCTGTAGCTACATGCCTGAGTAAGAGGTGACTGAAAATCACATGAAAGCAACCGGTGAGTGTGTGACCAAATTTTTTTCTCATTTCACTCCATCTATACTAATGGTCTATTACAATTTGTAAAACAAACAAACAAACAAAAAAACCAAAACAAAACCCTAAAAAACAAAATACTGACACAATTTCCAACAGAGACTTTAGGTGCCAATTTAAAAAAAAATTGTCCTTAATGATATGTTAAAAGCTAAGTTTTCTTTTAAGATTGTATTTATTTATTCATGAGAGACACAGAGAGAGGCAGAGACATAGGCAGAGGGAGAAGCAGACTCCTTCTGGGGAGCTTGATATGGGACTAGAGACTAGATCCTAGGACTCCGGGATCATGACCTGAGCCAAAGGCAGATGCTCAACCACTGAGTCACCCAGGCGACCCAAGAGCTGAATTTTCATACGTAATGTCGATGCATAGGAGGTGAAATATAATCAATAGGTAGTTGGTACCTGAGTGTTTGGTTTTTACTGACCTCTCATTGAAACGCACCTACCTCTGGGATTGCATACTTCAGGATGGTTGGGAAAGCATAGGTGTCACCAGCTGTCTGTTTTTAGTGAATTTCTGCCCCATATAATCCTCAGCTGCTTTCCTACTCTCTCTCTTTTTTCTTTGTGGTTCCTTTCCCTTCTTTCTATCAATGCTTTAGTCTACTGACCAAATATCTCATCCATTTTATTCAACACATTTGCCTTGGAATACTTCTGACTGTCTCTAAAAATCAAATCAATCTTCAAAGGATGAAGATATGTGTCCTTTAAGAAACTGACAACACAAAGGGAAATTCAGAAATGAGAGGCCCAAAGGAGCATAATAAAGATGTTATAGTTTGAATGATTTCCCTGAATTATTTTCCTGGCCTTTACTTTCTTTGCCTATTAGCTCTTTTGTTAACATTGACAAAGAAAGTATTTCAGGTTCATGGTTCATGGGGGCTGAGCTGGAAGACAGTGAAAGAGAGAGAAAAAAGGCAGGTTATGAGAAACATTGATTTTGGCTGTCCCACTCCAGGTCCCAATACTACTGCTCAGGGAAGTTTGGAACACCCAGATAATTTGAGGCTTCTCTGGACTGAAGAGGAGAAGACTAGATCAATATCCTTCCCTCTCTCCCTCTTCTCTCTCTCTCTCCCTCCCTTCTCCATCTACCTCACTTCCTCCCCTTCTACCCCCACCAGTCATTAAGGATACATACAAACCAGGAAGCAGGCTATCATCAGACACTGGATTTACCAGTGCCTTGATTCTGGACTTCCCAGCCTTCAGAACTGTGAGAAATAAATGTTTGTTGTTTAAGCCACCCAGGGGCTGGTATTTTGGTATGACAGTCTGCACTGACTAAGGAAGGGTTTGTTCACATTTCCTTGAAGCAGGTGTGAGAGATATTAAGCCTTCTGGAGAGTCACTGGATCAACACAGTGCCAACTAGCCAGAGATTAGAAGTGGCCAAGGAAGGATTCTCTGCAGAGAAGGCCTGAGATGGGACACACTGAGATCTAGAAAAGTTCCTGTGGGCAACCCTGGTGGCCCAGCAGTTTAGCGCTGCTTTCAGCCCAGGGTGTGATCCTGGAGACCCAGGATTGGGTCCCACATCAGGCTCCCTGCATGGAGCCTACTTCTCCCTCTGCCTGTGTCTCTGCCTCTCTCTTTCTCTCTGTGTCTGTCATGAATAAATAAATTTTAAAAATCTAAAAAAAAAAAAAAATCATAAGAAAAGAAAAGTTCCTGTGGTCCTTAAGGTAGTGGGGAGCCAACAGTATGTGATTGCCTATTCAGAGCTGGTTGTGACTTCATTCAGGGTGAGGAGACTCTGTAGCAGAGGTAGTTGAAAAAGATGGCCCTACATTAGGAGCCACATCAGTGAGAAGCAGAGAGCAAATGGAGAGGTCACCAGCTGTGGACTGCTGTGGCTGGGGTCACCAGGGCATCAGAGACAATGAGCCACAACAGCTATATGCATTAAATGTTCCCTACAAAGAAGCATCTTTGCTGGGAAGAGGGGAGTCCTTTGCAGGGAATTTGCACCTCGAATTTGACTGAACACTGAGCCCAAAGTGACCAAGAGTATTAAATGCAACCAGAAAGAGATTGTCTCCAGCCAGAAGAGGCTGAGGCAGATAGATTCCTGCCATCCCTAACCCCTACTGCTCAAGGGAATAGGCCTCTGGAGTAAGATGTGATCAGTTAACAAGATATAAAGAAAATGTCATATTTTTATATTTTAAGCAATGACATTGGGATTTAAATAATTATCCATAATTTGAGGGTGACAAGACTCATTTGGATTAACAATTTTTTAAAAACCCTCCCTATTACTTTATTTTCATGCTTTTTAAGCAAGGCCAATGAATCCATCAAATAACTAACTAATTAAAAGCAAAAAAAATCTTCTGATAAATGAATAGATTGGAATTTATATTTGTGCTCAGCTTCAAAAAAAGCACAAGGCATATTTCATAATAGACCAATAACACTGCATTACATGAAGTTCTACACGAAGTTCATTTGCAAAAGAATTATTCAGCTAGTTATTGGAAATAATGTCTCTAGAGTCCCCATGTAAGTTCCCACTTTGCCAGGCTATTTTTGGCTCCTACAGACTCCTCCATCTCCTTGGCCTGACATTCCTCCCCACCAATAGTGCGCATCAGATACAATGAATGCAAAAGCTACACAAGGAACTCCTAGCCATGACTTCAGAGTCCCACCATTCTGAGATAAAAAATAATGGCCAATTCGACCATCTACTTTATTCATTGTATTTTCCTATAAGCAACTCTGAAATCTAAAAATCACTTTCAGGGGTGCCTGGGTGTCTCAGTTGGTTGAGTGTCAGACTCTTGATCTCAGCTAAGGTCTTGATCTCCTTGAGTTCAAGGCCTGTGTTGGGTGTGGCGCCTACTTTTAAAAAAATCACTTTCATATTCAAAGGAGAAAGATTGATAAGACAATTTTAAAAATCAAAGAAAAATTATTCCTTTTGGAAATGAATTGAGTATTGAACTTCTCTAAAGATTTTAACAACTTTATTACTTATAGTATGTAACAAGCAATTCAGTATATAATAATGCCTTGCATTATTGTCAAATTTCTTCACTTCTGACAATCATGTATTCCTGAAAAGACTGCAAATTCTTTGAAGGCTGTGCATTTGGTGTCACACTTTTCTGTTTTGCTTTGTGGTAATTAGCAGAGTGGTAGGCACATAATAGTGCTACATGTTTATTTATTGCATGATTGAAAGGAATATATTAATTTTAAGCTATGTTAACATAGATTAAAAGTCTAGTCAAGAATTTTTATAACAAAATATAAACAAAAGCTTGAATGCAATTTAGAACCTCTTACAAGCATGGTGAAAAATAAATCAGCTAGACAATCCACTCTACGGTTAGTGTAATAATTTCTACTGACAAGAGATCTAAAAATATGGTCCAAATAGCCATCTGCACTGTTAAAGTGATATAGCTCTTACCTATGAAGGTAAGACATTCAATGCTTGGACATATTAAAAGTATTTTTCTTTAGTTGTAAGCAAATGTAATTTTTTAGGCTTTTTATGTAGACTAAGTAAAGACTTTTAAAAAAGAGATTTATTTATTTATTATAGAGAGAGAGAGTGTGTGTGTAGTGCATGAGAGGGGGGAGGGGCAGTAGGAGAGGGTGAAGGAGGACCCCGCCGGAGCCACCTCTGCCAGCAACATGTTCAAGGTAATTCGGAGGTCTGTGGGGCCAGCCAGCCTGAGTCTGCTCACCTTTAAAGTGTATGCGTCACCTAAAAGGGACTCACCTCACAAAACTTCTGTGAAGGTTAATGAGCTTTCACTCTACTCGGTTCCTGAGGGTCAATCTAAATATGTGGAGGAGCCAAGGACCCAGCTTGAAGAAAGCATTTCACATCTCCGACATTATTGCGAGCCATATACGAGTTGGTGTCAGGAAATGTACTTACAAACAAAGCCCAAGATGCAGAGCTTGGTTCAATGGGGGTTAGACAGCTATGAATATCTACAAAATGCACCTCCTGGATTTTTTCCAAGACTTGGTGTTATTGGTTTTGCTGGCATTGTTGGACTTCTTTTGGCTAGAGGGTCAAAAATAAAGAAGCTGGTGTATCCACCTGGGTTCATGGGACTAGCTGCCTCTCTTTATTATCCACAACAAGCCATTGTATTTGTCCAGGTCAGTGGGGAGAAATTATATGACTGGGGTTTACGAGGATACATAGTCGTAGAAGATTTGTGGAAGGAGAACTTTCAAAAGCCAGGAAATGTGAAGAATTCACCTGGAAATAAGTAGAATCCTCCATGCTCTGCCCATTTTAATCAGTTATAGGTAAACATTGGAAACTCCATGCATTTTCTACAGAAAAATGGCAGAGAAGTCAGTACTGAATGTAGTAAATTGGCTTTCTTCTTCAGGAAAAATTATACCAGGCTTCTTTGTTATCTTGGGTGATACCATACTACCAGTGGACTAATCGGAAATCCTTTCACCTAGAGATAATGTCCAGCATTAGAACTCCTGGTTCTCATGTTGCTATTTATGTACATAATTAAAATTCTGAATTAAAAAAAAAAAAAAAAAAAAAAGGAGAGGGTGAAGGAAAGCAGACTCCCCACTGAGCCCGATATGGGGCTCTGTCTTGGACCCCAAGATCATGACCTAAGCCAAAACCAAGAATCAGACACTTAACCGACTGAGCCACCAAGACACCCCTGACTAAACAAAGGCTTCTAAAGAAAATTCGCTATGGAAAGAAAAATGCCTGTTGGAGGCACTCTGTTTTTGCAGAGTTGGAAGAATTAGACTTGCATTGTGTTATGTTAGGACTATGAACCAGTGTCTATAGCTTAGTAACTTTTTGGATAAGTGGTTTCTTTCTGCAAAAAGCTAAGCCATGCTTGTCTTTTGTGCATTCCCTATATTGACATTATTTTCTCTGCAGCATCTCTTTAATTGAAAAAGAATCAAGAGTTTCTGCTGAACACTTGCCTAAGAGCTAAGAAGCCTATGAGCCCTGGCACAAAGGGGAGAATTTCTAAGGAAACTTTGGACAAGCTACAGTTGGTTTCCTGTGGTTGAGGTTCCCCACTCTTAGCAATGATGCAGCCACAGATCTCCACCTTTCTTCTTCATATAGGCTCACCATTGTCCCCCAGACACATTTTTGTAATCTTCCTCAGTCGGATCTTGTTATTTGGAATGCCCTCTAGGCTACCGCTCAGCTATAAATCCTACTCACCCTGCAATCCAGTTCATGCGCCACCTCTTCTAGGAAGCCTCCCCAGACCAGGTCTTCCATAGCTAGTAGTCATTAATCTTATGGTTTGTATCTTCATCTGTAAAATGGGGAAAATAATAGTACCTATAGCACAAATTTGTTGTGAAGATTAAATAACTTAATTCATATAGGGTGATTAGAACCTGCTAGAAACATAATAATAACTAACACAGTTTGGGTATTATTATTAATTACAAAAATCTGATATTTTAAAGTTCCCTTGGTTTAATGTTTTCTTTTTTTCTTTGCTTGCTTCTCTGTTTATGCTTTATCTCCTCAAGAGAAGGAGAAGAGTAACAAGGGTTTGTGGCTGGAGAGCATCCTTGTTCTTGATGCATGTGTAGTTATGTGCAGATGGTGTGTTGCACACTGAGGAGTGTACAGAGAACCCAAGATTAAGTTCCCATAGACACAATGACCAGGGATCCACGAGATTGGAAACCAGTGACATTTTAATCTTATTAAAACCTTGTTCTCTCATTTGACTGCACAATTCCAAGGCAGAGAAACAGATCAGGCTGGCTTATGATTTACCATCATTGCAATATGGGCATTCCAACTCAAAAATGTTCCTGGAAGCAGCCCTACTTTTAGCAGGGCAGTGAAAGAAGAGGATCAAATATAGCCCAGTGGTCTTCTAGAGCCAAAGCTCAGAGAGTTTGGCTTTCCAAGAGAGTGAATTCCTCAATCCCTGAAATAAGCAACAGTCCTGAAGATAAATGGCACTTCTGCCAAGGTGAATGGTAACACCATACAAAACTCATAGGTTCATATGCCTTTTATGATTCCATGAGGCATTTATAATCACAAGAAATGGTTGAATTGCTAATTAGGGGTCACGGAAGTTAATGAGGATTCCTTCTATCCATCCTTTTTTCCTTTTAATAAATACACTTCTAACCTCAGACAATTCCTTCCATGATTATTTGAATGTTCTAGTAGGATACAGACCTGCTCTCCATTCTTCCTACCTCTCATCCCCAGTTGGCCAGCCACAGAATAGTGAGATTTGACTTACTGAACTTTATTCCTTCATACTAGAAACTAACCTTTCTTTCAACAAATATTTATGAAGTGACTACCAACTCTCAGCACTGTCCTAGGTGCTGGGCAAAGAGCAGTTAACGAATGAGATAAAATCACAGCCCTCATGATGTTTGGTATCCAGGGAAGGTAGATACACACCAAATGAAAAATACCAACATTTCAGATTATGATAAATTCTATAGAGAAAACGAAAGGAGGTGAAGGAAATAAGGAAGGTAGGTATGGGTGTACATGATGTATGGGGCAGTCAGGGAAGACTGCTTTGATGAGGTACCACTGGACAGAGACTGGAAGGAAGTCAAAAGGCAAGCCATATGCAGACCTGGGAAAAGAACTTTCTAGCAGAGAGGACCACAAATGTAAAGGATCTGATAGAGGAGCAAGATTTGCTTGTCTGGCAAACAACGATGAGGCAGGATGCATAGGGAAAAGTGGTAAGAGATGAAGTAAGGGAGACAATGGGGCCAGATTGCATAGGGCCATGTAGGATATCCTAATGACTTTGGCTTTTCCTCTCAGTGTTGTGGGAGCCATGGGCAGGTGTAGAGAGGAGGAGTTACATTCTGGCTGCGAATAGAAGGCAAGAGGCTAGGAGCAGGAAGGAGGAATGACAGGGACTGCTGGTGGCCATTTAATTGCCACCTGTCTTTTCTTATTTTAGTCCTAGAACCCTGATTTTTTGGTGGTGGCAGTGTGCCCAGCTAAATCTCTGTTTCTTGGATCTCCTTTAGAACTGGACCATAGTCCTGTGACAGCGTTCTGGCCAAAGAACTGTAAGAAGATGATTGGTAGCATTTTTGGAACAGTGCTTAAAAACAGCCTACTCCATTGGGAGGTCTTTTTTCTTCTTTTGCTTCCTCCTGTTGCCAGCTGGGAACATAAATACAAAGACTGGAGCCCCAGTGGCCATCTTGAATCACAAGGTGACCTTTAAAACGATGGTGGAACAGAAAGCTCTGGTAGCTCCCCGATGAGTGCATGAAGATGTCTTACCAACTCTGCACTGCCTATTTCTGGACTTGTTTCACACGAGAGAGAAATGCACTCCCGTTCTGTTCAAGTCATTGCTATTTGGGATTTTTTAGTTATATATGGTTGAACCTAAATATAACTGATACAGGAGCCCGTGGCAATCCTCCAGGTGAGAGAGATGGTGGACCAGAGTGGTAGCACAGGAAATCAGGTTCTGGTTATGTTTTTGAAGGTAGAGCCTTTAGATTTTGCAGATGGCTTAGACATAGGAGTGAGGGGAAGAGAGAAAGTAAGGAAGACTTCTGGGTTTTGCAACAAGTGTCTTGCTGGTGCCATTAATTACAGAGATGCAGAAGGGTAGAAAGAGAGCATGGCTGGGTATAAGGTGGGCTTGGGCAGAATCAAGAGTCCAGGGCAGTGGCAAATTGGCCTCGCTCAAAGCAGGGAGGGACACAGTGAAACAGGAGGGTAGGGAGAGAGCATGGGCCATACGCCAGTGGAAAAATGAGGGAGCTCCTGTCCAATGCTTCCATTTTCTCAATAAAGTACAAGGCCAGGTCATCAGCTGAGACTGAAGGGATGGAGGTAGAGGGTGGAGATGGGAAGAGAGAGAGAGAGAGAAAGGAGGGTGAGTAGTCATTTTAGAGCA
Source organism: Canis lupus dingo (assembly GCF_003254725.2). NCBI lineage: Eukaryota > Metazoa > Chordata > Mammalia > Carnivora > Canidae > Canis > Canis lupus. The sequence continues at coordinate 39,619,040 of NC_064243.1, forward strand.
TGGGATTGCTGGGCAGCAATGAACGAGTTTCGCTACACATCTGGGGTAGTTTAAAGTGAAGCAGTCAGCAGTACTGTGTGTCTTTCTGCAGTCCAGTTCCGGTGACACTGCTGGGTTTCACAAGGTTTGGCCAGGCAAGTTCGTACTATGTAAACTGGAAGGAACCAGGGAGTGAAGGGGTGTCTGTAAGACAGGGATCACAAGGAAGGATCAGGAATCAAAACTGGAGAAGGAAGCAAGTGAACACACAAGAGGAAGGATGGACTGAAAAGTTGACGATCCTTGAAAAGGCTGAGAAATTGCCAGAGTGAGGGGACTCAAGGAGCTAAGCAGGACAGAAGCTGATGGTCAGAGGGTGCTACTGCTGAAAAGGAGTGGCTCCGATGAGACAGAGGACAAGTCACTGAAGAGAAAAGGAATGAAGAAGCTCGAGATATTGGAGGGGAGGTTAAGGTGTTAACTAAACCATATTCAATATAAGACTAATAATAGAACACTGTTGCCAAATTCCTATAATTAGTTGATCTATTAAGTGGTTTCAATAAAGATACCATTCATCAGGGTATTTTAGATTAAAAGTTTGTTTTTCTTTTTTGATGGGACTTTTATAGGACTTCAAAGAACAAAGTTTTACGCCCAAATCTATGTCTCTGTTAGGTGAAAATTCAAGGCATTTTTTTTTCCGCATGAAACTTCTTTGTATCTTGGTTTCTACTCCTTCCTGCATTTTTGAAGGTGTCCATTAATGTGATCTTTGAAAAACTGACCTGCTTTTTCTTTCTAAAATTCTTCACGTCACAGTGTGTTTCTTCTAAGCTGGGTCTGCCCCTTGTACCTGCCTCACAACTTTTTCACAATGGAAAAAAACCATTTATTCCCATATTTACTTACTTTTACAGCTGTTTATTTCCTTTCTTCCTGCTTCATCTCCCTGTTAAAACCTCACTCTTGCTCAGATTCCTTTGTTGGGGGGAAAGAATTGGAAGGTTTCCCAAATCATTCTGGGAGAGAAGTCTCTAGACCCCGGGCAGGCCTTGTGAGCACGCGGGATCTTGCACAGTACATCTAATGAAAAACATTCATATCACAGGGCTGGGCCACAGGTACAGGTCCCATTTGTCAAAGGTGGTCTCTGAAACATTATCAGCATTGCTTTGCTCTCCCATCCCTCAGTCCCTCTTCATTAACTCAAAAATTATTAATTGAGAGCCTATTCTGGGCTACTCAGTGTGGTGATTAAAGTAATTCGCATTAATGGGCAATGACTGATTGGCTTAATTCTCTCAGGGGCATTCACATTTCTCAGATGTGCATATTAATCCACAGAAATCTCTGATTCATGGAATAAATGTGAAACAAACCATTAACAGTCTATTTTGGATTTTTGGTGATAGAACAAAGGGGCTGCCCTTTGCTTGGGGTCCCAAAGCAGCCTCTGGTCTCTGAGAAAGTGGGCTAGGACAAAAGAACTAGAAGGTAGAGCTTATGTGTGTGTGTATGGCACTACCCACCTCATTTGTAACTCCCTCCAGTTTATGATCTGTGTGTCCTCTTCACTCATTTCAAACCAAGCACAATTTATATATGGATTATTATGGTTAAATCATATTGTTCTTAAATTAGAAGCTCTTGATCTCAGGATCCTATTCCCTAGTTTTCCACAGAAAAGTTTTCAGATATCCACCTTTAAAAAGATTTTCAGGAGGGATCCCTGGATGGCGCAGCGGTTTGGCGCCTGCCTTTGGCCCAGGGCGCGATCCTGGAGACCCGGGATCGAATCCCACGTCGGGCTCCCGGTGCATGGAGCCTGCTTCTCCCTCTGCCTGTGTCTCTGCCTCTCTCTCTCTCTCTCTCTCTCTCTGTGACTATCATAAGTAAATAAAAAATTAAAAAAAAAAAAAAAAAGGAAAATCAGTCTTAGAATCATAGAGGCCCCTGGCTGCTGATTTTTCCTTGCAAAGGGGTTGTCGACTACCAGAATGTCACAGTGACAGGGGAGCCACAGATGAGAGGCACCAAAAATCCAAGGCTTCTGTTATTCAAGGTGGCCTGGGCTCAATGAGCTATATATCTCTTTCTCCAATCACTATGCAAATAATGGGGGGAACCCCAAAACCCTAGCTGGGAGATAGTGCAGTGCAGTGGTTAGCATAGTAGGCTTGAGGGTCAAACAGATATGAGTGTGGCTCTCCAACCCACTCCAGGTAGCTCTGTGTCCCTGGGCAAGTCCCCTAAGCCTCAGGTGGTGGGACTTCTATATAAGCAACAAATGATTCTTACTTAAAGTGTGGCTGATGAGACCAGCCCTTTCATGCATCTCCCACCCCCATCGCCAGATCTGTGTTCCATGCCATCTATCTACTTTGGATGGGGTGGTGGTGGTGTTTCTTTCAGGTCCAGAAGCTTCCCATGGAAGGAAATGGGTATGTAAGGCCCCTTTCCCTACAAATCTCCTAGAGGAAGGACCTCCCTGAGTTCTCTCAGTACCACCCCCGTGCCTCTCTGGCCGCTATGCGGATGAGCAGCTCTGTGGAGGAGTAGCCGAAGAGCCAGGGCGAGCAAGAAGAGAGCGTCCTCTTCCCTTTCTCTTCTAGGAGTCGGGCCGTGAGCCTGGCTCCGCGGGGGCATGTTTCACTAGAATTCACATCACTTGCTCTTTGACCAACTCAGTAAAGGCTTGAACATATACCCAAGTACCTTTTACTGGCCTTTTGTAGGCAGCTCAGGATACAGAAGGAGAATCAAGTTTCTGAAATGAAAAAAAAAAAAAAGTACATGTATATGTATATAATATATATATAATATAGAGAGAGTAGAAGTTGTGCTTCTTCCTGCCGGGGACTGTTTACGAGAGGGAAGTCAGCGGGGCCCCCAAGAGGTCGCTGGTGGCGCAGAAACTGAGGCCAGATTGCAGAGAAAGGGGGAAGGAGAAAAACACCCAGAAACTTTCTTCCTAGTTGTGAATAATCGCCGCCCCCCCCGCCCCCCGGTCAGAGGCAGTAACGTGACACCCGGGAGAAACCCGGAGACCCGCGCGCCGAGAGGGAGGGCCGAGGGAGGAGAGAGGGCTGCGGAGAGCCGGAGAAGGGAAGGGGAGGAGAGGAGGCAAACCCCTGTCAAGGAGGTGGAGCGAGGGGGTGGTGTCCGCCTCCTGTTCCTCCCTGCCGTCTTTTAGAGGAGTCTGAATCGGGACAAAACGCGCCGAGACCGACGGACACAAAGCCGGGGGTCCGCGCTGGCGCTGGAGGCGAGCCCCGGCGGCCGCGAGCGAGCCCGGGGCGCGGCGGGGCGCGGCGGGCGCGGGCGCGGGGGCGCTAGCGGGCGCGGGCGCGGGCGCGGGCGCGGGCTGAGCCGGGGCCGGCACCTCGGCCGCTCGGGCCGCGGCGGCGGGGACCATGCCGAGGAAAGTCTCCTGAGCCCGGCAACTTCGGCCCCTCCCCGCCCCCACCCGCTGCCCTCCGCGCGGCCCTGCCCATGTGCAGCCGGCCGGCCGGGCTCTCCTCCTCGCAGGCGGATGGGTGACCCCTTCCCGGCTCGGGCAGGCTGTGCGAGGCGGCGGAGCAGGCGATGAAGAAGAAGCAGCAGCAGCATCCCGGGGGCGGCGCGGATCCCTGGCCCCATGGGGCCCCTCTGGGGGGCGCCCCTCCGGGCCTGGGCGGCTGGAAGCGCCGGGTCTCTCTGCTGCCTTTCCTGCGCTTCTCCCTCCGGGACTACGGCTTCTGCATGGCCGTCCTGCTGGTCTTCTGCCTGGGTTCCCTCTTCTATCAGCTCAGCGGGGGACCCCCTCGCTTCCTGCTCGACCTGCGGCAGTATCTGGGTAAGGAGGGGGGCGGGCGAGGGCGGCGCGGGCCGCGCCAGCTCGTGCGGGGCGAGAGGGGCGCGCCGGGGACTTGTGGCTCCGCGGCCGCCGCCGCGCCCCGAGGCTCCCAGGTGCGACCCGGGCGGCGGGCCGGGGGGAGGCGCTGCCGGGGCGGGGGGCGGGCGTGTGTGCTCGTGGGCGTGGGCGTGTGCAGCGCGTGCTTTCTCCCCCGCCCCCCCCCGGGGCTCTGCCGGCGGCCGCAGTCCCGTCTCGTGAGCGCCCGGGGTCGTGCGGGGCGCGGGGGGGCGGTTGGCTCGTCCGCCCCGCCGCTCGCCGCCTCGGTGGCCCAGGGGCAGCCTTGGAGCCCTTTGCTGACCTGGGCCGGCTTGGCTTCCGCGGCAGCGAGGGGGGCGCGGGGCGCGGCTGCGCCGGGGGACCGGGGGGCCCGGGGCCGGCGGTGTCGCCTGCTTTGACCCGAAGATCCTCTGCGCTGCGTGTGTCTCAAGTCAGAACTTTTTTGGGGTGTGTGGGGGGCTTATGGTTGGTTTCTTAGACGCGAGGCCGCCTGTGTGGGGGGAAGGGGTTGCACGGGGAGGGAAGAGCGGCTGCAGAGAGGGCGCGCCCCGCAGCTGGGCGCGGGGGCCGGCGAGCGCACGCCCAGGTCCCGGGTCCGCGGCTGGCGCGCGCCGGGCCGAGCGAGGCTGCGAGTCCCCGGCGCGTCGTGGCCAGAGCAGGTCGTGCGGGCGCGGGAGGCTGCGGAGGCGCCGGCGGCTTGCGAATGAATGTCCAGGGGGTGACCCCGAGCCCCCGGGCCGACATCCGGCATCTGCCCGACGCGAGCGGGCGGCGAAGGGGAGCCTCTCAAGCGCTGGACCGTCTCGGGCCAAAAGGCTCCGGGCGGCTGGAGCTGCCACACTTAACCTCAAAAGTCCCCTAGTCGCAGAAGCCACAGGTCTAGATCGCAGGCCGTTTTCGAAGGAAAAAAAAAAAAAAACCAACATAACAACAACAAACCAACCACCTCAGCAAAGTGACAAAAGTCCTGGAGCGTTTTGAAATATAAACGCAGATAAAATGATGTCCTTTCCCTGTAGAGAAGCTGAGATTTTCAAAGGTGTGCTTCCATTTCAGCAGAAACTTTGGAGAACTATGGCTTTTGTCCGATGTTTTAAGGGGAGATTAAAGGAGAATATTGTCCAAGGTATTTGCATATTTCCAAAGTACAATCCTTAGCATCAGGTTTCTTAAGAGGGTTTGGGATAATATGCACGTTTATTAGGGAGTCAAATCAGTTCTTTCCCTGAGTTCTGTATTTTGGAGTGTCCAAAATAGGTTGGTTCGGAGACACCTGCTAGAGTTACAAAGCCAACTTTTTTTTTTTTTGACAGTCAACAACAGTCACTGTTAATTGGCATTGGGAAGTGTTTTTGAAGCCCAGAGGTCTATAAAATCTGATAAATTCTTTGTTGGAATTCCCCTTAAAATCTGGAGGCTGGTGGGGCGCAGGGAAAACAGTGGATGAGGAATGAGGGTATCTGTATCTAGTGTCCTCAAGAGCACTTGGCTTTAGGCAGGGCAGTCAGACGTCCTTGGCCTTAGCTTTTCACTAGTAAAGTTAGGGGCTGGACGAGGTTATATCTCAGATCTCCACCCAGCTCCTGAAATCCTGTTTTCTGATCCCTTCTTGTGGGCAGGAAAGCCTGAGAGGAAAGAACAAGGGCCCTACTGAGGGTGAGATCAAGACACTGCAGTAGCTAGCATGTTAACCTTTTGAAAATTGAGCCAAAAGTGTATTGCCCCCAGAATCGAGTGCTTTCATTCTATACTTCAAAAAAAGAGGCCTGATGAATTTGGGGGCGCAGGTGGTAGAAGGGTGAATTCCCTCAGGGGAACTGGGAAAACCTGATGGATTGAGCACTGCTCCTGTTACTAACTCATCATTAAGTTTCTGACTGACATGATGGGTTTAAAAAAAATGACATCACTGTGAACTGGAAATAGGACACCTTGGCCAAATTTGTTCCCTGTTGTTTTGTTACACAAATATAATGATTTTGGGGAAAAGTGCGCTTGTGGTCTTTAAGAGGGTCTAAAATATGCCCTTAATAATATAAGGCCAAGGTATCTGCAGAATACTTACCTCTTGTTTCCTTCATTCTATTATTTTAGTGTCTGTCAAAACAAAATTTGTGGTTAGTAAACATATCCTCTCAATTTCCTGAGTTATCCAATTTTAGAGGCAAGCATTTTTCTTAAATATAAGTTTATCTAAAGTCAACATTTTCCAAATCAAAATAATATTTATAGCAAAAAATTTTCTTGACTGGATATTATTTTAATATGCTTATATAATATTATACACCTGACACACAGTAGGTGCTTGATATTTATGGCAAAAATAATCGAACCTATTTTATCAAATAAGTCGTTTGATAGTTAACATATTGAATATTCTCACAGTAAAGCCAGGAGATATGACCATTCATGATAAATGATAACATGTATTGTTGTGTTCTAGTAAATGCACATGCAGAATGAAATTGTATCCACATAGCAATCTTACGGGTAGGTTCGATTGTTGTTCCCATTTTTTTTTAAAGATTTTATTTATTTATTAATGAGAGACACACAGAGAGAAGCAGAGACACAGGCAGAGGGAGAAGCAGGCTCCATGCAGGGAGCCCAGTGTGGGACTTGATCCCAGGACTCCAGGTTCACGCCCTGGGCCAAAGGCAGGCTCTAAACTTCTGAGCCACCCAGGCGTCCCTGTTGTTCCCATTTTTGATGTGGGAGAAATGAGAACACAGAGATTCACAGACTTGCTGAGGGACACACAGCAAGTAAGGCAAGACTTGAACCCAAATCTGTCTGATTCAGGCACCTCCTGTATAACCCTACCAGCAGCCAAGATGCAAGGGCAATATAAAGAGCTGACTGGCTAAAAATAATCATTTATTTGCATAAGTTCACTTTCTTTGATACTTTTTTTCTGAGTATCTTAAGGTGCCAGCAGAGAAGGGAAAGAAGTCAAGCAGCTGGTCTCTCTCTCTTTTTTAAGATTTTATTTATTTATTTGACATAAAGAGAGAGCACAAGCAGAGTGAGTGGCAGGCAAATGGAGGGGGAGAAGCAGTTTCCCCTCCAGAGCTGGGAGCCCGACAGTGAGGGAGCCTGACAGTGGGGCTTGATCTGGGATCATGACCTAAGCCAGAGGCAGACGCTTAACTGACTGAGCCATCCAGGTGCCCCTAGCTGGTCTCCTCTTAACTCCACCTTCCTGTTTTTATCTCTGGGTACAGGCACGCTCATCTCTCCGAGAACCACTCAACTGGAGGTGATGTCAATTATGATCTGAAATTCCTGATCTTTCTGTTATTCCCTTAGCAATTTGTTCTTTGTTGAGGCTGGTAGTTTTCAGTTTGTGGTCCCTGGACCTGCAGCATCATCACCATCTGGGAAACTTGTTATGAATGCAGATTCTCAGGGCTCACTCCAGACCAACTGAATGAAGGGCCTAGGTCTCAGCAATCTGTATTTTAGCAAGTCTTCCAGGTGACGCTATTGCAGGCTGAGGTTCGAGAACCATGGTTCCAGAGTAAAGCTTTACTGTCAGGATGCCTCTTACACAGTTGAGCAAAAGAAAGGAGATGAGAGAGAGGAGATTCAGCAAGTATTTTAAAGGTGATGTACATGGTTTCATCTTTTACATTGCAACTCTTAAAAATGCATCTGCTTTGCTGTTTAAGTCCCATTGTTTCAAGGGAAGGACCAGCCAACAGCTGCAACTCCAGCTGGCTTTAGACTCTCTGAGGTTAGGAGATCCGTGGAATGGGGTGGAGCTGGCAACCAGAAGGAATAGTAGGGAAAGAAAGGGAAAGGAGGCAGTAATGATGCTTTCTCTTCCCATAGAAGCTGGGTCAAAGAGTTCTTTCCTAGTTTGTTTGGGAATGGGCAGAGTCTATTCTCCTTAAAGATACTTTCTGTTGCAACAGATCTGAAAAAAAGCAAAGTAAATTGGGAGCGGGGTGGATTATGCAGGAATAACTGTGGTCTTGATTTTTCCCTCCTTGAAATGGGTAGAGGAAGAACAGGAGCATACGTGGGGTAAAATGCATGGGTTTGGCAAATGCCTATCCCTAAGCTTGGGGACTATAGTTTTTCCAATTCGGTGAAATTATTTGCTTTTTTTGAAGTGGCATTCAGACTTTGATTTGCTATGGAAAGCAAATAAAAATCAAGTAAAATCTCCCCCAGAAATTAGGTTATGATACAGCCTCTGCCAGTAGTCTCATTACTTATGAGCTGTGGAAATATCAGAAACTTGGAATAACACTCGTTACCCTGATGTAAACTGAATGCACCAGATGGCTTACTACAGATCTTATACAACCGGCAAACTCTAATGATTTATCATCAAGCCTTAGATATGTGATTTAGCCTTTATGGGAACTAAATTTTTTGGGTCGATCTCAAATTGACATGCTTTCCTTTCCATTTTTAAATTATACTACTTTCAATAGAGATACACTACTTCTATTTCAGTTTTCAGAATTGCCATTCTTTATATACTCTACATGAGCATGGCAGTTTTGAGTCAAGAAATGAGAGAGAAAGAGATGGAACTTTATAGAATTTGAAATTCCCCAGGTTTAAATGAATATAAAGGAAAAAGTGAAAATAGAGATCCAGATCCGTTACAAAATCATTTCTTTCAACCTTAAAAGTCAAATTTAATTTTGCTTCTGCACATCAGGCATGGTTTATATATAGTGCTCTGGGCCCCAGACAGCAATCTAGGAAATGAATGCATTAAATATGATGTGATCAATAGAAATTGTTGACATAAAAAGAAAATGGCATTCTTGTCCATAGCTGCAAATGTGTCTTAGAGGGTTGGCCCCGGACACAGTAGCACTGGTATTAGACGAAGGACACAAGATGGAATTCAGCTACGGCAGACTGTTCTGTAAACACATGGCATGAATGGTGAAAAGCACTCTGCTTTGTAAACTATTTCTGATGTAGACTAGTCTCAGTATGAATTGTTTAAAAGTACATATAAATATGTATTATCTGGATACTGTCTTTCCTCAAATTCCCTGTCATCAATCCAGGTTTAAAACACTAGTTGGCTTTGTGTTTGAGAAACCAGAACGAAAGTGGTCAAGCTTGTTGGGTCCCAGAAGAAATAGTATCTTTTGCTTCCCTTGAGAGAAGTTCAGGAGCAGATACTGTAGCTTGCCCTGCAGCTGTCCTGATGGAGAGCAGTGATGGACAATGAAAAGACATCTTATTTGACAGCCTGTGGCTGCTTGAATTGTTAGAAGTTATCACTTGCTCTCTTTGCTTTTCTTTTTGTTTTGCAAGATGTATGATTTGACCACAAATAAATGTTGTCTTACCATATTGATTTTTGTTATAGAAACTCAGCTTTAAGCAGTGGTAGCTGTAAACCCTTTCATTTATTAGAAATGGAGACAGAAACATGGATATTCCAACAAAAACTCTTATTTGCAAAAATCAAACACATGTAGCAACTTTTGGGTGAGAAAAGTCCAAATGAAGCACATTTCGGTATTGCTATTAATTTTTAAAACAGTTTTGTTGAGATATAATTTAAAAAACCATACAGTTCACCCGTTTAAAGCTTTTAATAGTTTAATAGTTTTCAGTGTATTCATAGACAAGTGCAACCATTGCTATTGTGGATTTTAGAGCATTTTCATCAGCACAGAGAGGAAGCCCATACCCTTTGGCTGTCACCCCCTTATTCCTCCATCTCCTCAGCCCTAAGTCAATTCTAATCTATGTTCTGTCTCTATAGATTTGCTATGCTGGACATCTCCTAGAAATGAAGCTGTATGATATGTGGTCTTTTGTGACTGGCTGCTTTCACTTGGCATATTGTTGTCATGGTTCATTTATGTTGTTGCATGTATCCCTACTTCATTCCTTTTAATAACTGGATAATATTCCACAGGATATACTGCATTTTGTTTGTCCATTCATGTGTTGATGAGCACTTGGGTTGTTTCTGTCTTTTGGCTATTATGCATGGTGCTTCTGTGAACTTTTGTGGGCAAGTTTTTGTTTGAATACCTATTTACTGTTCCTTGGGATATATACTTAGAAGTGGATTGCTAAGTCATATGGTAATTCTATGTTTAATTTATTGAGGAACCGCCAAGATGTTTTTCATAGTGGCCGCACCGTTGAACATCCCCAACAGCAACATATGAGAGTTCCAGTTTCTCTACATCTTCACCAACACTTGTCATTTTTCATTACTTTGATTACCCCCATTCCAGTGGGTGTGAAGTGGTATTTTGTTGTGGTTTTGTTTTGCATTTCACTAATGATGAGTGATGTTGAACGTCTTTTCATTTGCTTATTGGTCATTTGTATGTCTTCTTTGGAAAAATGTCTATTCACATCCTTTGCCCATTTTTAAAAAAGATTTATTTATTTATTTTAGAGAGAGCGAGTGCAGGGGAGAGGGGCAGAGAGAGAGAGAGAGAGAAAATCTCAAACAGACTCCACCCTGAGCATGGAGCCCACTGCGGGGCTTGATCTCATGATCCTGAGATATGGCCTGAGCCAAAACCAAGAGTAGGCTGCTCAACTGACTGTACCACCCAGGCACCTACTTGGCCCATTTTTGAATTGGGTTGTGTGTGTGTGTGTGTGTGTGTTTTAATTTTAAGGGTTCTTTATGTATTCTGGATACTAGATCCTTGTCAGATTTGTGGGTTTTTTTTTTTTTAAAGATTTCATTTATTTATTTGAGATAGTGACAGAGATAATGATAGAGCATGAGTGGAGAGGAGAGGGAGAAGCAGGCTTCCTGCTCAGCGGGGAGCCTATTGTGGGGCATGATCTGAGACTCTGGGATCATGACCCCAGCCAAAGGCAGATGCTTAACCAAGTGAACCACCCAGACACCCCCCTGTTACATGATTTTGCTGCTTATTTTGAAGTTGCAAAAGATGGTATTGGCTGAAACACAATATGTTATGTATTGTTCTCTATATTATAGGTGTGCACCTTCTAAAGGGACACCTTAGTTTCATACTTTAGTCACTTTCAAAGTGCTAAGTACAGAATCTGGGTATATAGTAAATTCTAAATAAATTCCTAACAATTAACCAAAAAGAAGGATCTCTTCAAAAGAACCTTGGGAGTCTTGTTTGCAGTTATGGATCACTTTGAGTAGGAAACCTTTTGGTTATCTACATTTAGCTCTCATGTATGAAACTTCATGTATAGCTAGCACTAACCCATTTTATAGATTTCATAAAGATTACTGTGACTTATATGTGAAATATGAGTGTAGCTAGTTTTATTTTTTAAAGATTTTATTTATTTATTCATGATAGTCACAGAGAGAGAGAGAGAGAGAGAGAGAGGGGCAGAGACATAGGCAGAGGGAGAAGCAGGCTCCATGCAGGGAGCCCGACATGGGATTTGATCCCGGGTCTCCAGGATCGTGCCCTGGGCCAAAGGCAGGTGCTAAACCGCTGCGCCACCCAGGGATCCCGAGTGTAGCTAGTTTTAAACAGCAGGTTATAGTACAATTTATGTGAGTATTTTTGTCCTGTTTTTGCTCACTAGAATGGAGCTATGAACTCAGCAGGGGAAAACATTTGGGTACATCATGTTGCTTAACAAGGTAATACAGGGTCAGTCACCAAGGATATCTTGAGTATTCTCATAAAATCAGAATTCATATGCAATTCATTTTTTAAATTCACATTGTGGTATAACATACAGAACAAATATACACAACAATATTATGTGTATTTGTTTCTCTTTAGTAAATTAACATGAATTTTAGAAAGAAATATTAGTTGTTTTTCAAAAAGTATTAGACATATTTAGCATGTTTTAAATATATGTATTATCTGAGAGAGCATGAGCACAATTCGGGGAGAGGAGCAGAGGGAGAAGCAGACCCTTCCCCCCTGCCGCATGAGCAGGGAGCCTGAAGTGGGACTCGATCCCAGGACACTGGGACCATGAGCTGAGTCGAGGACAGACGCTTAACCAACTGAGCCACCCAGGTACCCTAAATATATGTATTTTCAAAATGAGAAGCTTTAAGATAGATACAGTCAATTCTATGCTGCTTGGGAGAGGCTCAATTTGAATAATTTGCACTACTCTCATATTGAAAATGACCTGGGAGCCAGATAGCTGTTTAGTGTTGAGGGTATGCTGCACCTCTGGGTCTGACTGACTCAGGGTCTGTGTCAGTTTCTGTCATTTCCCAAAGATAGCCGCTGGCTCATTTTTCTTGTCTCTTGTTATATGACTATGCTTCCGCTATGGCCTCTCTGCTGATGGTTTAGGAAGCTCAAATTCCAATGATGGATGATCTCTGAACTCCTGGAATTGGTTCATGATCATGTCTGAAGTTGTGATAGTCTACTTTGTAGTGTGATAGTTTGTGGGCAAACTCCTTGAAAGGAGGAAGCTTCTTCATTCAGCACCATCCATCTCTACTCTGACACCCCTCCTGGGTGCTCTGCACAGGCCCTCAGGAACTGTTGATTCAATATATTTGCTAAGCAGACTGTTCTTTGTGAGGGTTCTACATCCTGCTTTGTTTGGTCTGTATTTTAAGTAGAGAACATGGAGAAGAAGAGTGCCAGGAAAGACCTATGCTCAGGTGATGTCTATGGCCTGTCTCTTCCTGGTTGTTGAAAGCATAGGCTCCAAGCAAAGATAGTAAAGCTACTATGACATAGAGTTCTGTAAAGATTTCCTCTGTGCAAGGGGTTTAATTGTCCACCTCTTACCTCTGGAGATTTGGAATTACATTTATGGAGTTCTCCCTGTAATTTTTAAAAGAGATTTTATTTATTTATTCATGAGAGATACAGGGAGAGAGAGGCAGAGACACAGGCAGAGGGAGAAGCAGACCCCTTGCAGGGAGACCAATGTGGGACTTGATCCCTGACTCCGGGATCACGCCCTGAGCCAAAGGCAGACGCTCAACTGCTGAGCTACCCAGGCGTCCCTCTCCCTGTAATTAAGAATACCTGAGATGGATCTAAAGCTTTGGCTGTTTATTTTATTTTATTTTATTTTTATTTATTTATTTATGATAGTCACACAGAGAGAGAGAGAGAGAGAGAGAGAGAGAGAGAGGCAGAGACATAGGCAGAGGGAGAAGCAGGCTCCATGCACCGGGAGCCCGACGTGGGATTCGATTCCGAGTCTCCAGGATCGCGCCCTGGGCCAAAGGCAGGCGCTAAACCGCTGCGCCACCCAGGGATCCCTGTTTATTTTATTTTTAAAAAGATTTTATTTATTTATTTATTCATGAGAGACACCCAGAGAGAGGCAGAGACATAGGCAGAGGGAGAAGCAGGCTCCCTGCAGGGAGCCTGAAGCAAAACTCAATCTCAGGACCTCTGGCTCGTGACTTGAGCTAAAGGCAGACGCTCAACCACTGAGCCACCCAGGTGCCCCGCTTTGGCTGTTTATAACTAGAACGCAGACCTCCTGTTTTTTGTCATTTTCCCAAACCCCGGCCAGTTGTTTTGGGAGTTTGCAGATAGTTTATTTCCCTAAGCCAGTGTCTTCCTTATCTAGCAATTTGTGTTAAATTAGCTAGTCCATTTCCAGCATGACTTTTTGTCTTTAAGGATGTGAGACCAAAAGATGATATGGTTTTTGAAGTAGTGATCAAATGGATTTAAACCTAGAATGGCAAAATGAGAAGCTATAAAATTAGGGCTCAGTGCACAAACCCATTGACCCTTGTTTGACAAAAGGTATTAAAATAATCTATGTCATGGCTTTGATTAAGCAGTTCTTAGTTCACTCATTGCTAAATGATTTAAGTAATTATTTTTTTTTTTTTTTTTTATTTTTTTTTTTTAATTTTTTTTTTATTTATTTATGATAGTCACACAGAGATAGAGAGAGAGAGGCAGAGACATAGGCAGAGGGAGAAGCAGGCTCCATGCACCGGGAGCCCGATGTGGGATTCGATCCCGGGTCTCCAGGATCGCGCCCTGGGCCAAAGGCAGGCGCCAAACCGCTGCGCCACCCAGGGATCCCTGATTTAAGTAATTATTTACATTTAACTGTACTACATTTCTGGAAACATTGTTTTTTTTTTTTTTTTCCTAGCTCAGTGAGTGTGACTTTCACAGTCTTGATGAAAGTAGAAATGGAAGTTTTCGGAAACATATAAATTCTTTTGTTCAATCATTCAGCAAATATTCATGGAAGACCTATGGTCCAAAAGCATCAGGTGTTAAAAAGAATAGAGGTTTGAGAGCAGAGATTTTGATGTGAATCACTGTGCTACTACTTATCAGCTGGGAGAACTTGGGCAATTTTCTTAACTTCTCTGAACCTCAGGTATTTTGATCTATATGATGAGATTGGTAAGTGCTATTTTGTAGGATACTTACCTAACCCAAGGCCTGGCATTCATATTCAACAAATGTCAATTTTCTCACTTTGTCCTTTGCTTCTCTTAGGCTCCCTTTTCTTCTGGCACATAAACATCCATGCACCAGGAGCACACACTCATACAAACACAAATCCTGGTGGAATGTGCAGACCCCCTCCTGGCTTGGCTTCCAATAGAAAGCACCAATCTAATCAAGAAATATGAATGTACTAAACTAGTATCCTTGGGGCTTATCTTGTCACCTCACCCTCAGATTGGTGAAGGCTCTTCAACAGCTGACAAGTTCCAGTCATTTGCCCCATTAATAATGCACACACCAACCTTCCAGCTTCTCTTTTGCTTCCTGGAAACAGTTTGGAAAGAACACATTCTGCACACAGCCTGGTTTGCTCTGTTTTGAATTTATCCACACCTTTTCCCCCGCATTCATAAAATAAAGATAGTTGGGCAGAGGGGGCATGGTACAGCTTATGCTCTGGGATGGCCTGCTGTTCGAGGACTGGATTAGTGATCTGTAACTCATGCCCTTTCAAGCCATCAGAATACCAGGCAGACACTGTGACAGCTGTGAGAACTCCTCCCACTTAAGATGGAACTACCATGCTCAGTAGTATGACCACTTGCTTTTTTCTGGTTCCTGCTTCCTGTCTATTGGAGGTCAGAGCTAGAACAGTGGACCCGAGTCATGGATCATGTCTTTGCCCAGAGATTTGTGAACCTGCCTCTGTTCTGCATATTCCGTTTCTTCGAGTTATCTTGACCTGCCCTGCCTTGGATGCTGGTGCATGTGAGAGCCACAGGACATTACTATCTGCCTTAGCTGGTCACTCAAGTCCTTGAGAAGTTGAAAGCAAATGTGATTTTACATTATTTAATAGAAAGTTAAATTTTTGTTTAGCAAAACCATGACCTTGCAATTCCTGTGCAGAGCTTCCTGCTTTAACACGAGGGCTGTTTGACATGAATGCCTTCTGCCCTGGAGAATCAGAAGCAAAACTATGGGGGTTGCTGTGAGGGGTACAGGACGTGGTTCTGTAAGGGTTCCCAAATACTGCGGTGGTCAGTGCTCTTAAGTCACACGAGCCTCTTAGACTTAGGTTTCTTTACCTCTAAAATGAAGATGTTTGATTAGGTCCATGATTCTCCATTGTTTTTCCTTTTAAGACCCCCATCAGCAGCAATGTTTCCATATGGTCTTGATGATCAGTCTAGGACTGTGTCCCAGTGGCCAGGAATGGGAGAATAAGTGTGGATTTGGGGTTCTCTAGAGAGATTCTCTAGGAGATTTTTAGAATCACTGATTTAGGTGTTTACCAAGGTCCTGCCTATTTTTTTTAAAGGTATTTATTTATTGATCCATCTACCTATCTATTTATAGAGAAAACGTGCACATGCACATGTGCACATGGCTGAAGGAGCAGAGGGAGAGGGACAAGCAGATTCTATGCTGAGCGCAGAGCCCAGTGTGGGGTGACCGGGAGATCATGACCTGAGTGGAAATCAAGAGTGATGCTTAACTGACTGAACCACCCAGGCACCGTACCTACTCTTAAAATCATTTGTTGTAAGAAGCCACTTAACTGTAGCAACTAAAACTGTAAGGCTATTTCCTTTGGGAGCAAATGCTTATTTAAAAGATTGTAGGAGTCAAGTGATTAAGGCAAGTACAATATGCGAAAACTTTTTAGGCCATTCTTTTCAAAGTCTTAATCATATTTTTTTTTGTTTGTTGCTTTCATTGCTTTGTCTCATTAAAATTGGCAGCACTGCCCCGACATCACCAATTTGCCACGGTCTGCCTGGACAATAATGGGAGAATCTTGTTCCTGAAATTGTGGGAAACAGAATGTCCCTAGGAAGGCAGAGCAAAAGAAGAGAGAGAGAGAGAGAGAGAAAGAGAGAGAGAAAGCAGAGTGTCTTTCCAGAATTCAGAGTCTAACAATGTGATCAGAAGAAAGAAGGAAAACAAGTAGGAATAAGAAAGCTCTATTGTTCAGAGGAGAGTCTCACAACCTCTCCCCTTCCACTGTGGACAGCTCCAGCGGCAGAGGGAGTTCTTTATGGTGTGGTGAGCTACTTCCGTGTAGCTTCCATCTGCTTCTGCTACTTCTTCTGGAAGTTATACAGAACAGTCTATTGGACTATATCATCTTTCAGAGGATAAAAGATATGAAGATGACTGTCATACCCGCCCCCCACATAAATATTGTCCAGAAAAATAGATGTAGATCCCAGTAGTTCGTCATCTAAAGTCACTTTCACACATAGAAAGCACAAACAGCAAAAGGAAAACACAACCATAAAAGTAGAACCTTCTGAACAACGGCACCCCATAGACAAGGCAAAAGACCCAGACCGGGGACAGGTGTTTCTTTAGAAAATGGGATTAATATGCAGCTATTTGAATGTTCAATAAATCAGTAAAAAAGAAAATTAATGAGATAAACAGGCAAAGAACATGAGCTGGCAGTTCACAGAAGAGGAAACACAACTGGCCAGGAAGCATATGAGAAGACTGAATGATCTCGTGTACCTTAACCACTTGCCTCTGTGGACCTTTACTGGCCCGTAGAACTGAGGACAGACACTTCCAGTTCCCTCTGCTGGTGAGCCTGCTTTGTGGAGAGGAGTCACTATCAGAAGTGTCTCTCTTCTAACCCGCCTTCTTTGGAGAATGACTGCCACATCCATCACCGTTCTGATGCACGTCTCTGATAGGCAGGTGGGGCCCGGGGCAGCTCTCGGAAGCTCCGACTCAGGCCCTAAGTACAGAGGTCTGGGTGTCATATTTGTGCTGGATGGTCTGCTCCCTGAGACACCCTGGTCCCCACTCGGAACCGCAGCCAGCGAACCACACACAGTTAACACCCAATAGCGCCCTGCACCCTGCTCCGCCTCCCTCCATCACCGGGGCTTTGCTGAGTCTGTAAGAAGCAGAGGCAGAAGGAACTGACGTCGCCCACTTAGAATGCAGCATCTTGCCTGGGAGTATTTTCTCAATATCTGGGAAAACAAGTGGAACTGACTCATCTGGTTGGAGTTCTACAGAAATATGATTGCAGATTTCTTGCGATTTCATTCTGCTTTAGTGTCAAAATTCATCCAATGATGTGCCAGAAAATGTGTGTAAAGTCACGTACAGATTTAGACACTGGAAGAGGAAGTTATTTTTACCAGGGCGGGGAAGGAAACAGAAAGTGACAGTTGGCAGGGAAGTCAGGGCAGGGCTGAGTTAGGAGGTGAGGTGTCTGCACAGCTGGGGTGCGGGCACGCTTGCGTCTCCCGTCTTGCCAGACTGGCCTGGGGGCTGCGGTGTGGTGGCCTCTTAGCAGGTCGAGTGAGGAGTTCCTGTGCCGAAGACCTACAGAGAGAAGAGTGTTGACATAACCTTCTTGTTGGATGCCAGTTTAAGCAGTTGTGAGGTTAACGCTGCTTACTCCAGAGACGCACTGTATGCTCTTCAGAGCAGTTCCACAGGAGCCACGCTCAAGAGCTGCATAGGACGTGGAGGTGAAAATGGAGCATGGAGCAAAAGATTCTGAAAAGCTGCACAAATATAAAAACCAAATGGTGCAGTGTCTTTATTTTGCCTTAGCAGATGACAGAAGCGAGGCCGTATTATTTTCTTTGCTCGTGCTTTTCCCATTTCCAAAGGCTGCTCTTGTTTGCTTGCCCAGCGGAGTTCCAAGGCCTCACGGAGTCTAAAGTATTTGTGGTTATGTTCTTCAAGTCCTGCTGTGAGATGAAGAGGTTTCCAGAAATTAAACGGAGGAAGAAAGAAGGACTTGTTAGGATCCATAACCTCTTTTTATTGCCCTTGTCCCTTGAGCAAAGGATATCTTGAGTTAGCATTTAGTGATGACAGTTGAGTCTCGTCAGCTTTAGCTGGATAACTAACTTTTCAAATGCATTTGGAAAATACTTTATCCAAGCATTCTTGTGCCTTGCTGTCCTGTTCCTGATGGCCGGGGAGAGGTGTGTGGGTCTCTGTGCCTATATTGCGAAATGTACACAGTCACAGCAGTGCCTGAACTCTGCCATAGAGAGTGTGCATAGGTGTGTTGGTAAGAGTGCTCCCTAGCTTCGAGGGAGGATTTACTAGAACATCCTTGGGTTACCAGGAGGGCTTCTATTTCTTGCGTTTCACTTCTTTTATGACATAAGGCATTGCTGTTTGAAAACATAGCCCCCTTCGTCCAGATTTGTTTCCTAGCCACCTTGTTGGAATGATAGGTGACTTTTGTTCATCTCAGAGGAAGTCTGGCCCACTAGGCTGATATTTCATGGAAGTTTCGCATCGTTGAGCCTTACAGGTTTGGAGAATGTGTTTTCACATGCCCATCCTCCTTTGCATTCAGCTTGGCAGTTGCTCTCTCTTGCTTCCATATTGTTCCTTCAACAATTGTCTATCAAGCTCTAGTGAAGTGCTGGGTGCTGGAGATAGCGTGACCAATGACACTACACTCATGGGGCTGCCTTCCATGTGGAGGGGCAGAGTAGGACTGAGGATTAACATAGACAGAGGGATGAGTAGGGGCGTGTGGGAAGCTACCAGAGGAGAGTAGAAGAATATTTGTGCCTGGCTGTGGTGAGGCTGAGGATTTCTTTGGTTAAGGCTCAGTTTATGCCAGTCTCAGGCTCTTAATTCGGGCTGCATGATGGAATTACCCAGAGATCTTGGGAAAATGCTGATTTACATTCATTTGGTCAGAGTGCTGCCTGGGCACCTGTATGTGTTAAAAGCTCCCAGGTAATTCTAATATGCAAGCAAGGTAGAGAACCACTGTGACAGATATAGGGCGCAGCAGTTTGGTGTGTGCATTAAGTCCTCTTACAGTGCTATGTAGGGATGCTCAACTTCTTCTAAAAGCATTTGTTTTGTTGTGACATAATCTGTTCGCTTTTGGCTTTTCCACACCAACTCTTCTCAAATTTTAATGGCATTCAGACCACCTGGGAATGGTTAACCGTAGGTTTGGGTGCAGTAGGTTTGAAAGGTACCTGGGATTCTGCATTTCCAAGAAGCTCCCAGATGCCACCTGCATGCTCCCGTTGGAGGATCACACTTTGAGCAGCAAGGGTCTACACTGCAGCACTTCTAGGACATAATTAATATTTATAAAAAGACACATGAGTCAAGGTACGGCCTAGCCGACTAAAGCTCTGTGCATTTAAATGTTTTATAAAATTATTTTCTTAAAAGATTTTTAAATAAGTAATCTCTACACCCAATGTGGGGCTCTAGGTAACAACTCTAAGGTCATGAGTCTCATGCTCTACCGACTGAGACAGCCACGCACCCCTGTAAACTTTTGAATTAGATTTTCCTTTACCAATTTGTTCGAATTTAAGAATATTAGATTTTTCTTTTCTTTTTTTTAAAGATTTTATTTATTTATTAGAGACAGAGAGAGAGAGTCTGAGAGAGAGAGACTGAGAGAGAGAAAGGCAGAAACACAGGCGGAGGGAGAAGCAGGCTCCATGCAGGGAGCCTGACGTGGGACTCAATCCCTGGTCTCCAGGATCACACCCTGGGCTGAAGGCGGCGCTAAACCATTGAGCCACCAGGGCTGCCCCATTAGATTTTTCTTAAGTGAGAATCATATACTTGCATGATTCAAATTTAAAATATCTGCTTTAACCCCCCTTTTAATATCTGTAATCTAAGGGATTGAAATGTAGGCTGTTTGGAGATTTGTGAATGTACAGATTTTGTGGCCTAATGTCAAGTTCGTTAATAAGCATTGGAAATAAAACAACTGGTGTTGGGTATGAAGTTTCTTCATAGTTGTTACAAATTCTTGCACCGTTTTAAATTTTGACGTTGAGGTAGAGTATCAGAATTCATTGCCAAGTGTCCTTCTTATCCACATATTCTTGGTGAAGGATTTTTTTTTTTTTATGGCCAGAGCAAATAATTGGATGCAAATAGAGCAAATCATTAGAAGGACTTGGTGTTGTCCTTTAACAACACAACTTTAAGAAATAGTTAAAACCATTAATACAGGCTCATTGGAGGAAATGGAAAACAGAAAAGGATGAAGAAGAAAAGAAAAAGCTTGTTAACTTCTTTACTCACAACTGCTTTGGTTTGGTTACACCTTCCTCCCCTGGGCAGTATCACAATGGTCTTTACACATTTTTCGATGAGTTTGGTTTTCATGGTGGCAGAGTATCTTGTGAATGTTCCATGATTCCTTTAGCAGAGGCTGTTTGAAATTTAGCCTCTTTCCAGTTTTTCAAGATTCTAGATACAGCTGTGATGAACATTGTTCAGCTTTTGCACTCTTGCCTACTTCCCTGGGATAAATTCTGAGACTTGGAACTGCCGGATCAGAGTGTATGCCTGTGTTAAAATTGCTCTTTGTACAAACGGACGGAGTTTTTGTTGAGTTCACCAGCAGTTACAGCAGTTACAACCTGTTTTGCTCGTACCCTTGCTAGCATTGGCTATGCTATTATAAAATTTTACTCATTCAGTTGGTGAAAAGTGATATTCTCGTGTTATAATTCCCATCTGCTTGCATATTAGTGACATTGAACAATTTGACTGTGTTTATAAGATGTGCTTATAAGATGTGTTTTTTCTTTAGGGAATGAGTTTTACCCTCCCCCATTTTTCCCCTCTAGATGTGTTCTTTCTCTCATCAACTGTGAGAGTTCTTTTGGGATGAAGAGTATTTTAACCCTTCCCCATGTGCACAGATAATAAACTCGTGGTTTTTTCATTGCCCTGTGGTTTTTTAAACCACTATCTTATTTTTTCCTGTTCTTCTGTTTATTATTTTATTTTATCAGTATTTTAGTATTTTTCTTTGCTTTTATGTTTAGAAAAGCCTTACATCCTGACATCAAGTATATAGTCTGTATATTTTCTTCTAGTTTGTTTGCTGTTTCTTTATTTCATTCACTTTCTCACCCCTTTTGGCACTTATTTTGGTGGAAATTAACTCCATGATTTTGCAAGTCTAGCTGGAGAAAAGTCGTCATACTTGAATGTTGTCATTCTTGAACAGTAAATTAATTTTTCAAACATTGAAATGAACTGATTTGACCTTAATGCTTTTTAGGGGATTCCAAACTCCCATTTGCCATTTAATCTCACACTTTTGGAAGCGGGAGGGATTCAGAGGCCATCCAGTCCTTCTCTGTAGTACTGGAACCCGTGGCTGGGCCTCTTCTTCCTCTGCCTTGCCCAGCTGTACCTCTGAGTGCAGATCTCTGCTCCCTAGCCACTGCAATTGTTTCTGGACAGAACTGTTTGTGTGTCAGTGGATTGCACAGTTGCTTGCACTCTGGCCAGGCAGACATGACCATCTCCTGGCCTGCCCTGCCTGAGTAGCTTGGTTGCAGGATTGGGCAAATTTATAAATCTCAGCCTCTTGGATTCTTACTGGGTCTGTTACCAAGAACTAAAAGTGAGCCTCTCGACAGCCACATGCACCCTTTTCAGTTTGGCTAGAAATTTAGCTAAGGGTGGAGCTCCTTAAGGACAGCCTGGCTCTACAAGCCCTCAGCCCTTTGCAGCGTCTCTTGGTAATGGGGACAACACTCATGCTAATACTGTTTTTATAAGCAGCTAGATGACAATAAGTTATTTAGTTCCCGTGGGTTGTTATTCTTTTAAATGTTTATAAAACTCAAAGGATCACAATTTGAAAACACGGACGTTTAAAGGCCAACCATATGGTCTAGCAGAGCTACATTTTCTTTTCAGGAAATCATGTTTCTACTGTGAACTTGCCTTTAACAGGAGGCTGCTGTATTTCAGGAGGCAGTGTGGTGTAACAGAGCATTGGGCTTTAAATCAGAAGTCCTCTGTTTGAGTCCTGGCATTGCCCCTGTGCAGCTGTGTGACCTTGGGTAATTCACTTAACCTCTCTGAATCTCCGTTGGAACTTCAGAGGGACTCTTTCTGTTATAGAACAACAACCAGCAGATTATAAAGAGAATGCTATCTGGTACTCTGCTGCCTAGAATACTATGAAAATTTGCATTTCTAATATCTGCCATACACATCCTCATTTTAATTATTGAGGCAGAAGCCTAACCAGAGCAGGTGGCACTCTGGAGGGATATTACTTAACTGTCGGTTGTGGGTATGTGTGTTATGTCTTGACACAAACAAACCCATCAAAATTCTGCCTTTAGGCATTTACACACGGTTATTTGTTGTGTATATAGTTCTGCTCTTTCTGTCACAGTTTTCTGTGGGAAGAAGACCTCCTAAGATACAGTAAATTACATTTTAATCTGTTGGATATTTTTACTCTTTCCCTATTTTCCTAAAGGACTAAACAAAGAGATTTTTTTAATTTGTTGTAAGACTTCTGGCCATTTCATTTTAAGTTGCAAAGAATAGTTTGATGGTTAAGAGCTCTAAAACACTTGCCCTGTGATTATTTGATAAGTGTTTATTTTTTTTTCAATACTGTTTTCAAAATTTGTGTGCTGGAGACACAAAAGTTCTCCCAAGAGCTACTAGTATAGTCTCTGATATGAATGTATAAATTCGTCATTTTCATGCATATATTCATGCTACTAGAGATTCATTCACATGCTTGGGGAGCACAGAGGAGGGAAAAATTAGAATACAAGAGTGCTTCATGGAAGAGGTGACCCTTGAGCTGGGTGTTGAAGTATAAATAGGAGTTTGCTAGGCAGAGATGTAGGAGAGGGGAATTCCAAACAGAAGGAGCTGCACTTGCAAGTGGAGGCCAGTGGGCAAATCGTGGCACCTGTGGGTACTCCGAGCAGTACAGGGTGGCTGGTGAGAGATCGTGACAGGGGGACAGGGAGTGGGATTTGCTACAAAAGAGCCCCTAATGGAAAAGGGTCGCTTATGAAGGAACTTGTATGTTGCACTAACTGGCATATAGTAGGGAAAGTATGATCAGTTTTAGACAATGGGGTGATAGTGGATTTGTTATTCATGAAGATAACTCTAGAAACAGAATGCCGTGGAAGAGTCTAAGTACGTGTCTGGAATGGTCTTCAGATTTGAATAGCCTTTATTATTTATTTATTTTTAAAAGATTTTATTTATTTCTTCATGAGAGACACACACACACAGAGAAAGAGGCAGAGACACAGACAGAGGGAGAAGCTGGCTCCCAATGGGGAGCCTGATGGGGGACTTGATCCCTGGACCCGGGGATCATGCTCTGAGCCGAGGGCAGACCCTCAACCACTGAGCCACCCAGGCATCCCAGAATAGCCTTTAAAGTTCATAAAGTACTTGCCCAAGTA
Organism: Canis lupus dingo; assembly: GCF_003254725.2. Taxonomy (NCBI): domain Eukaryota; kingdom Metazoa; phylum Chordata; class Mammalia; order Carnivora; family Canidae; genus Canis; species Canis lupus. The sequence continues at coordinate 39,642,517 of NC_064243.1, forward strand.
TTGTCACACCTGCTTTTTTACTCTCCTGCATGGTGGGTGTTAAGGTCACTATGCAGATAAGGAATCCGAGTTGGGAGATGGATGGAGGGCCCTGGGTGGCTCAGCTGGTGCTGTGGGGGGAGGAGCTGTTCGGCATCTGGTCCAACTCTGCTCAGAACCCAGGGATCTTGTCCTCTTTACTCCATGCATATGGAAGCAGCTTTTAACAAAAGCACTGAAGTATTTTTCTAACTCTTTTAACGAGAACTTTCAAAGTAGTTTTAATCTTGATAAAGAAAGTTTGACAGGAAAGTCAACTTAATTCTTATCCCACAGGTATTTATTTAGTCTAATAGATTCATGTCGATTTGCCTCCTTGCTGCTGTTTTCCTGTTATGATAGCGTTCTACAAGTTGATGGTTTATTTTCTCTGATTAGCCAAAATGGGAAGAAAAATCCCCACTGCATTTTTATTAGACTCTATCGTATCTTGAATTTATGTTTCCTTTATTTCAGTGACTTCGATCATGATTATTCACTGAATACAGTGGGCTTATTTTCTCTGTAGAAGTGACTCCACTTACGTCTTGCCTTAAGTCCTGTATGCTGGGGCTGTTGATCTTTTTTTTTTCTCTTTTCTTTTCTTTTCTTTTCTTTTTTTTCTTTTCTTTCTCTTCTCTTCTCTTCTCTTCTCTTCTCTTCTCTTCTCTTCTCTTCTTTCTCTTCTCTCTCTTCTCTTCCCTTTTCTTTTCTTTTCTTTTCTTTTCTTTTCTTTTCTTTTCTTTTCTTTTCTTTTCTTTTCTTTTCTTTTCTTTGACAAAGAGAGAAAGTGTGAGCACACACGAGCCCAGGGCAGGGGCAGAGGGAGAGGGAGAAGCAAGCTCCTCGCTGAGCCGGGAGCCTCACATGAGGCTCAGGTCTTGATCCCAGGACCCTGAGATCATAACCTCAGCCAAAGGCAGGTGCTTAACCAACCGAGCCACCCAGGCGCCCTTGATCTTGCATTTTGAACGTAGCTTTTCATAAAGCAGTTTCAGTCCTTCCAACCCCTGCTGGAGGACACGTGGCCCTACCTGTGCTGCCACCTGCTCTGGGAGGTTTCAAGCAAAATGGTCTGGTTTTGTTTGTGCTTGTTTTTAACCAGAAACAAGTTTCAAAATCTCTAATCTTGTTAAAATACAGTTGGAAGAAAGGGGTTTAGGTTACACACACAAAAAAGAAACTGAACTGTGCTGTTGGTGGTGGGTGGATAGGTGGGTAGTCTGGCCATTCGACCAGTTGAATTGCAGGAGACATCTTTTTAGGGAAGAGGTGAAGGATAACACGCTCAAGTGGGCTCTTTGTGCCCCAAACTTGTCTAAACTTGCCCAGAATCTGGCATTTATTGGATAATATATGTTTATTATTAGGGTAATTATAAGATGAACCTGGAGTGAGGGAGTTTTTGTAGGGGTACATTAATGTATATCTGGATTTTCTGGGGGCCAACGCAAAAAGGGAATAAGATATGTCATGTCATCGTTATCTGTATAAAAAAAAGTATCTGTTCGTTGGGAAAAGGTGTCCTCTCTCTTTTCCTGCCTTCAAATTATAGGAGAAATTTATTTGCTCTTAAGAGTATTATATTGGACAATATCTTCTACAGTGTTTGTTTCTTCCAGAAAATGACCTGTTCTTTATGAGGCTGTGCCATACATCAGCTCTTTGTGAAAGTGAAGGGCATAATATAAAATCACAGGTCAGCAATGACATTTCCCTGGGGAGCTGAGCTGTTTAGGTGTCTTGCTTTTCAGTAGGTTTATGTGTTGAGAAAAGACAGCGCAATGGGTATTGACCATGGCCCTAATTGTTTCTCTCAAGTATCAATTTCTTCAGCCTTGTTTTTGGCAGGAACAGGAGAGTAGTCAGTTGAATGATGTTAAGTGCTGAGGTGCAGAAATTCAGTGTAGGTGAGTGAGTTTGCACGGAGCAATGTTCTGGTTCCTTCATCTGCCCTTGTAGGGTAGCCCGCCTGGGATCTGCTGGGCCTGGCGGAAGGCTAGCCTTGGATGGGACACTTCTAGACTCTCAGCATTATTTTTCATCTGGCAGTTGAGATCTGGACCAGAATCTCTCTCAAAGGGAGAAATTCTGAATAAACGCATTTTGAATGCCTCAACAACCTGATCCCTTGAAGGACTTTTTTCTTTTTTTTTTTTAAATATCTAACATACTTCCAGTTGTCAGTGAGAGAATGGAATTCATTCTCCTGGCTTTTCTTCTGTAGCTTTTTAAGTAATAATAATAATAATAATAATGATAATAATAATAATATTTTCCAATTCAGTAAACTTTTATTAGTCTTGCCATATTTGAGGCACTTTTGGATCTGTGATTTCACAAAAACATATGAGGAACTTTGAGAAAAATAAAGGATATTATGAAATCAATTGTAAAATATATAGATTATAATTTCCATATCTTTTAATTTCACTTACATTAATATGAATCAGAAAATGGTCATCTTTTTCATATTTGGAATAATATGCATATTGAGTCTAATTTATTTTTTAAATATAAAAGGAAACACCAGAAGCCTATTGTACATACACACACACATACAGATACAGACACACAACTCAGATTTTTTAGTACAGTGGAAAGGTGAATTCAGGTCCTTTCCATTGGGTGACATTTTGTTTAATTATTTTTATAGGACCTACACAGACATTCTTCTATTTTTATCTTTTGCAAAGGACAATATGAGGAAGAGATGTGAAAGCAAATTTGTGAATTTGCACCAAATGCCTGGTGCAGGATTCTGTGGCACCTCGGATTTGGGTTTGATACACCTTTGGGCATTGTGCACAGGCTTTCCAGGGGGAGTTGAGCAGGGATTGTCAGAAAGAATCAAATTCCCAGTTGTCAACTGCCGAGTTATTCTTTTATTGAATTGATCTCCCTGAGAATCAGGGAGAATCCTTGAGCCATGCTGGCTCTTCTTTCCCACTAGTTCGCCCTGTAGGCCCTCCCCACTTTGCAGAGAGGGTTGCCTGGATTCCATGGGTGCTGGGTGCCAAACACTGTCAGCTGCTTATGCAAGAACACAAAAGGCTAGTGAAGGTGGTAAATCCTTTCCTAAATCAGGTGGCTTCAGTTCTTTGCTTTCAACCCAAGTGAAGGAGTTCAAGTTATCAAGGAATCAAAGTATTCAAGAAATCAAGTGATCTCTTCCTGTAGATGAGCAACAGATTACTGTGGGATTTCAGAAGACATTATAAAGGAGTATCTTCACTATAACTCTTCCATCCCCAGCTACTAATTCATGTGAACGAAGTTACTGTATTCATATTATTCAAATGAAAGATAGGAATAGAATAGATGCATTTATCTTATTTATTTATTCATGAGAGACACAGAGAGAAAGGCAGAGACATAGGCAGAGGGAGAAGCGGGCTCCCTGCTCCCTGGGATCGATGTGGGACTTGATCCCAGGACCCCAGGATCACACCCTGAGCCAAAGGCAGACGCTCAACCACTGAGCCACCCACACACCCCAAATAGATGCATTTTCAATCAAGTTTTACTTGGGCTTTTTTATCATGATTTCTGAAGTTTGTGAAAATCTTTATGTTATCTTGGTCAATTGTGAGCCAATGGTAATCTTAATAATAACTCCGCTCAGCATATCTTTTTGTGTTGTAAGCGCATTATGGTCACAGAGAAATTTTAAAAATGAATTTCAATTTACATTCCTATTTTTGTTGTAAAGAATAGAATGGAATGATGAAAAATATTCTCAAACATTATAATATGTTCTTTTTTAAAAGATTTTATTTATTTATCCATGAGAGAGAGAGAGAGAGAGAGAGAGCAAGGCAGAGACACAGGCAGAGGGAGAAGCAGGGTCTCCAGGATCACACCCTGGGCTGAGCCACCTGGGCTGCCCAATATGTTCTGTTAGAATAAAAATTTGGAGGGGAAGTGGAATGAAGATACAAGTGACTGGAGAATGAGTGAATGGAAGAAAAGCCTGTTAACTCGTCCTTCCTCTGTCCTTCCTTTGTAATGGTTTCGCCCCTAACAGGGGTCCAAAACTGACTGTAACTTAAATATACCCATGCTATTCTCTTCCCTTCTCTCCTGATCTCCCCAACCTAGGTAACTAGTGTTCTCCATCTCGTACTTACTGTTCTCTGCCAGTTTTTGTGGGACTTGAATACTGTACAAATTTAAGAGCCTTTTTTTTTAAGGAAGAAAAATAAAACATTATGATTTAAAAATGCTCAACCAATGCAAAGTCATCTAATCTGAGAGGGTGTATGAGGCAGGAGAAGGTAAGAGTGGAAAGAGACAGTGGTCGTTAACTAATTGCAGTTAAGCAGCTTACCTTTGCAGGTTACATGAAGACGTGTGACCAAGTGAGTTTATTGCTAATAAGTTTATTTATGCAGGTCTAAAGGCTCCTGAGGCTTAAGCTTCAGTCATTTCACTGTGAGTCTCCCTCTATATACATCTCTCTCTCTCTGTCTCTCTGTCTGTCTGTCTGTCTGTCTCTCTCTCTTTCTCTCTCTCTCACACACACACACACACGTCCCAAACTTACAGGAAAGAAATTTTTATATTCACAGAGGCAGATACCATTGCTTGTGTGTATTCTGTTGGATATCTTTATAAAATGATGTAATTGTTTTATTTAAAAATGTTAATATGTATCTTGCTGGAAATTATATCCCTTGCAGCTTTTTAAAAGATATGACGAACAGTTTTGGATGTTAACTTAAAGTGTGCTAGGGCAATTTCAGAATCCTTATGGGGTAATTGTGAGCATAGAAGTTTGACAACCATCACAGAAGAGACACTAGTCCTTGCTGTTCACTTGGAATTCTGTCGAGAAAGCACAGAGCTGACCTCCATGCCTGGAAATGAATCCTATGGTGTATTCAGAGGTTTCCAAGTGGAGGAAACTGACCTGGGCCCTGGAGGCTCTTACCGAGTCCTGGTAGCCAAGAGCATGGCTGCACATGGAGATATGTCCTGGTTTCACATCTGTTTGCCAGGGAGGCAGGGAAAACCAGATTCCTCCATCCATCTTCCTTGCCTGTCCTTATTGCTTCCCACCCCACTTCCCCAACCTGTGGTTGTTCTGCGTTACACCCTTGGTTAAAAACAAAAAATTAAAATCATTCAAGTTTCTATCTTTGAGGTTGTTTGATCTTATTTGGAACATTTGAACTCTTCCCCAAGCCTTCTTTTTTTTTTTTTTTTCCTTCCCCAAGCCTTCTTCTAATCGTGACAGTCCCAAACCTATCCCTTCACTCAGCGAAACTTCAGCTGCTAGTTTCTTAGAAGCAGCAGGGACTATAAATAGCACATCATTTCTTTTTTCACTGTCACAGTAAAAATCCTGTTTCATTTTGGTGGTGGTGGTGGTGGTGGTGGTGGTGGTGGTGGAGGAAGAGGAGGATAGTAGTTAACTTGACTCCACCAGCCTTTATTGGATGCCATTTAACTGTGCCATACACTTTATTTCAATTATGTTTGTAAATTTTTTGATGGCAAGGCAGGGACTATGTTTCACACATCTTTTTTGATTCATCACAGCATCTCAAGTCATATTAATGCTAAGCAGGGAAAATACAATACAGAGACTATTAAATTGGAATTTTACAGATTTAAATTGTACTGATGTATTTATTTGAAAATATTTATTGAAGACCTACTGTGTGCTGAGGGCTTCAAGGCACCTAGAGTCTGGTGAAAAAAAAAATGCCAAAAAAATTATTGATTGCTTTCTCTGAGCTCTGTCGCTATGTCATTCATTTCATTTGATATTCACAAAATCCTATGAATTAGAGAACCCCATTTTGCTGCTGGACAAGCTGAGGCTTAGAGATGTTGAGAATTTGCAGGGTAAGCAGAGATGCAGGATTTGAAAAGAAGCGATCTTACTCCAGACCACGCACTGGTCTGTTGTCAGCCTGTGGCGATGAAGGGGAGTTGGCCATAGTTTTAACCTTATTGGAAAAGAATCCTAGATATGGGAACTATTTTGATGATGTCACAATTAATTATCTAAACTTGATGAAATATGAATTTCATACTTGGGACTCTAGGAGAACAAGACCTATATCTTTGTCTTTTTTTTTTTTAACTTGAAGAAACTCTGAGCTGAAAAGTTCATTTATATTTTCTTTTCTGCATTTTTAAAGGATATGTGAATTTCAGAGAATTGTTCTTGTTTCTTTTAGCTAAATTAACAAGGCAAGTTTACCTCATCTCCAAGAAGCAAACAAACAAAAATGATGGATCTTATCTTTAAATCCCAGCGTGATGCTGTTCTGGGCGAGAGCAGTTGTGACATCTCCTGCAGACCTCCAGTGCTGCCTTCCAGCAGAGGCGTACTTTCTGGTTCTCATTCAGGCATTTAGTGAATCTTGTTCTAAATTAAAAAAAAAAAAAAAATGACCGTTAGCTTACATTTTCCAACGCGTTCAAGCCTTTTTCAGCAAAAGTGTTTGCGGTGGATTTTTGAGGGTGGGAGTGTGGTCAGTGATGTAACAGAATTCCAGGGACTTAGAAATTGAGCTGTTTTATTGTGACTACAGTTTTGTGCAGAATCATCTAATTCTTCTCTGCACGCGGTTCATTGTAAAGTGAACCTTCAAGTTTAGCGAGACACAGCAGTTGGAATTGAGCACTTTGAAAAGAGGCAAAGAGACGTACTTGTAATAAAACATAGTGCAAAACCTTAGGAATCTAGAAGACCAGGGAAGGAAGAGCTCAAGGTAATGATCTTTTCCAGAAAGCGAAGGTTCGTACTTTTAACCACCATAATCTCCCTTTTCTTTACCGATCTTGTTGAAAGTCTCTCCGACATATTTAGAATGGAACTATATGCGTTGTTTGATTTTTTTTTTTTAATGGCTTGCAGGCATGGCTGAGGCACGCAGTAGGGGATGCGCGTTATTCCCAGGGGCTCTCTGGAGTTGTCCAGGTGGGTCCTGTGCTCCCTGCACCTGCCCTCGGTTGGCTTCGCTTTGTGAACCCTTGGGTGTATTTTTGTAGCTGTGCCACCTCCTGTCTTGTCCTTGATGCCTTTCGCTGCTATCAGGTAGCTGGCAGGTCTTCTCCTTCTGCTAACTTGCTGCTTCTAAATGGCAATGAATTTCGACAGCAAATTACAGAACTTGTCGGGGTTGTTTGTAAAACAAGGGGGACTAGCTCTCAGCAGATCTCTAAATGCAAGCCTGATGGAACCGTGTCTGGTTTTGCTGTCATTTTATCCTTCACACGCAACGCTTGGCTCACTTGCCAGCACTTAATAATGACTGTATTTAATGAATAAATGAACAGCATTCATGATCTTTATCTCCCAGACTTTGGACCATTAGCTCACCAGGAGCCTTGTTTGTTTAGCTCCTATATTCCACTGTGCTTCAGATGAGTGAGCCTGGTGGATAACTCTGAATAAAGAAATAAATAAGTTTGGATGGAATGCTATTTTGATAGGTTTTTCTCAGATAACACCAAGTCAAACACGAAGCCAAACATACATAAAAGATTCTTTCCTCTAAAATAGGGTACATGTGAATATCTTAGAGTTCCTTATTTACGTATCAACAAAGTTAAAGTAACAAAAGTTAAAATATAATGCAAAATATCATAAATTTCTCTTTAATTTTCAATTGAGAAAAGTAGCAGGAGATGGCTTTTGGGAGTAGAGAGCTGGTCTCTTTTCCCTGTAAGGAGTTTCTGGAGTACAGAGTCCCTGTTACCAGTTTTGTTTGTTTTCAGATCACTCTTGCCAGGGTAGTTTGTTTCTTTTTCTCTCAGAAGCAAGGGGAGGAGATTTTGCCTATTGGGGATACTTCTTGTCTTCTTTTCTTGCATCAAGCGAATTCACTAAATGATTTAAAGTCCTGAAGATCCCAGGCCCTGCTGGGCATACAGTACCTTTGTGAGAAACAGAAAAAAAAAATGTACCCTTTGGGACTAAGTCATTCTGCAAAGGTCCTTCATCAGAGAGGATGGAGGCACCATGGCTTGGTAAACAGCCCTGCTCCCTCCCAGGCCACCTCAAGCAGGGCACACTGGTATGGGCAATTGCTCTGTGGAGGTCCTCATTCCAAGATGGGGCCTGGCAGGAGGGTCCTCAGAGAGCCACAGGTCTGAGTCCTTAGCTTTCAGAGTCCATCCAGTGCACCTGTGATCTACAGGCACATAATGTATCATCTTATCATTGCTGACCTTGTGTTGACTTCAGGATTGAAAGCCAGGGCCTTTGGGCAACTTGCCAAAGATTGGAAATCCACCATGTGGTGGGATGGGACCTTGAGGCAGATCCCTGGTCTTCTGTGGTGTTGCCCAATCCTTGTTCATTCCATCCTGTCCATATGCTTTGGCCATGGCATGTCTCCTACCATCTTCTCTCCGTTCCCCATTGCCATGGGGTGCTCAGCAGCCCAGCTCTTCTACCCTGTGTGGCCCTGGGCTGGGGCCCATAGCTGCTGTGGCTTTCCTTACCAGCTGCAGTACCCATGTAAGATTCCTCTCTTTTCCTTCTGAATGACTAAGCTTTTACTTTACCGAAGAATGTTCTTTGTGGAACATTTTTGTCAACCAAAAAGTGCCCCCTGAAACCTCCTGGAAAATTCCTCTTTATTTCAGAAACATCACTGTACTTCCATTGACTCAGCATTTTGTCTAATTTTCAAGTATGGATTTCAGGCCTTTGCCATTTCATTGAGGAGATGAAATAAAAACATGAGGGGAAGCATTATGTAATATTAAATTTTCATCAAAATGCTCTTAAAGAATACTTTTAGAGATTTAAGGTGTTTTCAAGGCTTCAAAGAGGAGATACAATCAAATTGATGTAGGAGAATTTAGTTAGCTAATACCAGTGAGAGTACTCAGTCTGGAGGAAAGAGCAGGGGTTGAGGGGGTTCTCATTTTAGACCTGCTTCCATTTCTTCAGTGTCCCAGGGATAGAGTAATTCCCACTCAGCCCACTCCCTGAAATGTTGTGCAGACAAAATGAGATGCAGTGTATGTAGATTCAAAAGTTAAAATTCAAAAGTTAAAGGAGCTTTAGACATGTAGGTGTCATCAGTACTGGAAATATTAATATGGTTTTGAGATAAAAGAGGACCTTGGTCAAGTAAGTTTAGGAACTAGTGAATTATTCTCCGCTTGGAAATTCATAACACATTTTCACCTACTAAAGCCATCCCTTAAGTCCTGCAGGAAAGAGATCCATTTAGTTCTATTTAACTTAGTGTTTCTCAATTTTTCCCCCCCTCCTGTAGGGGAAGAAAAAGTTTTACTGTACCCTCTTATATTATGTCACTGGGGCCTGTCAGTTACATTGCCAACAGACAGGTTAACAGGAGAAAAGGCATATCAGTTCTCATATTTTTACGTGCACGAGGGTTTCACAGAAGAGAAATGAAAGCCCAAAGAAGTAGTTAGACCAGAGGACTTACATACCATTTTCACAAAGGGTGGTAAGTTGTACAGAAGTGACTATGCAGAAGAAAAAGGAGTTTGGGCTTCTGGGGCAGTAAAGGAGCCCCCAGTTTAGTGAAGCTTGTCATGCAGAATCAAGTTGTCTATGGTGATGAGTCATCTTGAGCATAATTATCCTCTTCCTACTATGGGAAAGAGGAATTTTTATAAGTGAGGGAAAGAAGAACTTTTATAAGTGAAAATTTATATCACCTTTAAAAAGGAAAATGTAAGCCCTTCTTTGAGGCAGATGCAGGGAGGACAGAGAGCTCCTCTTGTGTCTGCTGTTTCTCAATTGTCTTCCATTCAAAATAATTCTTATGCCAAAGTGGCGTATTTTAGGGTTGTGTATTCTGATCACCTTCACTTCCTTGTTGTTAGCTGCTTATTTTAATTACTTTGAGTGTAGTTCTTGGAGGCCACATGAACTGTCAGCAGACTTTATGGTATTTATTTTGGTTACTTATTTATTGATGCTCAGGTTTATTCCAGATATGAGAAGCCTTCAGACACTGAGTTATGGGTCAGTAAGGTGTACTGTGTTTTATGATATACTCTACACGTATAAATGCATGTACAGATATGGACACATGCCTTGAACTAGGTAAAGTTGTTTTGCCAGATTCAGATAAGTCATATTCTTTTTGCTGGACAGAGCTCAAGTTTTAATCAATCTTGCATAGACTGTTTTTCTCCTGCCATGTATAGCTTTTCTCAAAAAAAGCAGAACTAGCATAATATTTTTTTTTAATAATTCTTCCTTCTTTGGGGAAATTGTGGACGTATTTTCTTCTGACAGCTACTAAATGGTCTTCATATTTTAACATTTACATTCATATGTAAAATCAGAGTTCTTAGAGTTTTGGAGCTGGAAGAGGCCTTAGTGCTTGTCTCATCTGGTGCTTCTAAACCCTTCGTCATGTTCTCAGCATGGCAAAGGGAATACACTTGGGAATGGAAGCCGGGGAAACTAAAAACCTACACATTCCCTTCTAACCTAGTTACTTCTCTACCATCATTGTAGTGGAGAGGTTATTCTGTCTACTGGGAGCATGTCATAAGTCTAGGGGACAGGGACAGAAAAATGTTGCATTACAGATCCAGTCCAACCCCACATCTTACAAATGAAAATGGTGAGTCTGCCAGGTTCAATAACTTCTTCAAAGTCACACAACTTGGGCTAGAGCCAGGCTGCTGATGGTCAATCCACTGCTTTTCTCTCCAGGAGTTTTTCCCAAACATCAGCAATTTCTTTACTACTTCCATAATTCATCCCACATCAGGTCCCCCACCTACCATCAGGGACAAAGTAATTTTAAATGTAGCCTTTTATATGTAAATAATTTATAAAAGAAACTTTATATAAGAGCCAGTTTCACCTGCTATGGAAAACAAGGTAACACTAAAACTACTGCAATGAAAAGATAGATATTTTAAATTTTAACCAAAGTTACCTGTTAAAGGTTCTGAGTCTCTCTGCTAAAAAGAGATATTATCCAGTGATATGGAGATATTAAAGATATACTAGCCCCAAACTTTGCCTTTCTTGTTTATAATCTGAAAGAGGATTGTGAAGAAAATAACATTCTCCCTACATAAGTTTAGGTAATGTTGGCCCACTCACACATCATCTGAAATCCTTTCAAGTTCCACCAATGAATGATTTGAGCAGGGAGCCCAACATGGGGTTTAGTCCCAGGACCCTAGGATCATGACCTGACCCAAAAGCAGATGCTTAACCAACCAAGCCACCTAGGTGCCCCTGAACTGGCATTTATAATGAATAGTTGGAAAATATAATATTCTAATTATTTGAATATTCTGGATAAGAGAAGTGTTGTATACATCTTTGTAGTTAAAAAAGATTATAATTAAATATCCTTAATATCAAAGCTATATTGAACACCATCATTTGAATGATATTTCAAGATACTGCTGTGTATTTCATGACTAGCACTTGAACAGTGAAATCATATTAAAGATGTAGGAGAATATAAAAGAACTAACTCTAACTAGATGCCCCAAACCACACATTTTTAAAAAAGTAGTAACTTAAAATACATGTTTGCTTATTAATGATCCTCTAATTATTAAAAAAATGTGAATTAAGGAACTAACATAGGATATAGGGAAGTATAATTTACTTGTGATCATAACTTGTGATCATTCAGATAGTGGCAGTGCTATTTTAAAAAGTTGTAATCAGACCCACTAATAATACATGATAAATCTTTGAGAGTAATTTCTTCCCATTATATCATTTTCCCTTCCTTCCTTCCTTCCTTCCTTCCTTCCTTCCTTCCTTCCTTCCTTCCTTCCTTCCTTCCTTCCTTCCTTCCTTCCTTCCTTTCTTTCTTTCTCTCTCTCTCTCTCTCTCTCTCTCTCTCTCTCTCTCTCTCTTTCTTTCTTTCTTTCTTTCTTTCTTTCTTTCTTTCTTTCTTTCTTTCTTTCTCTTTCTTTTTGAGAGAGCACACAAATGGAAGGAGGAGCAGAGGGAGAGGGACAAACAGACTCCATGCTGAGTGGGGAGCCTGATGGGGGTTAATCCCATAATTTGGAGATCATAACCTGAGCTGAAATCAAGGGTTGGATGCTTAACCTATTGAGCCACCAGGTGCCCCCCATTATGTCATTTCATAAATAGTTTACCTTCTTGAATCTTAATTAAGTTTTAATAATAGATTATTAAATTAAAATATAGTTAATACATATTTCTAATATAGAATAAAAATTTATATATAATATATATTGTGATAGTTATTTTATTAATTAATCAGGCTAAGCCTTATTGGGTGCTTAAATAATATAGATATGAGTCACTTTGAGGAAGACTTATTATATGAAAAGATCATTAAAATATATTAGGCATTTCTTTTGAAAATGCTGTCATTATGCTACTATTTATTTCATAAACATTTGCTTATGTCAATGAAATTGAATCATTCCCAAAGATCACTCATCATCCTCATATATAATTATTATCTGACACATCCAATCTGGATGACTGTGATAAAAAATATGACCCAAGATGTTGATTTATAATGTGTCTTATGAGCTCTTTAAAAAAAAAAGATAAAATTTTGAATGATGCTAGGCATCTAGAATAAAACCATCAAGAGAAACTAAACTACTTTTGGCTGTGGCAGTCTGTTTAATTTTAAGACCAATCTTCCTCCTTATATTAAGAATGTTCAGTAACTATCTCATCAACGTGATGTCTGTAGCAAATTATTTCTACTTAAGGGCTCTCAGCTCAGACATTTGAGGGGAATTGTTATGCCAGTTCAGTCCAGGAAAATGCTGTGGTTAAGGGTTGGCCCATTTTCACAGGTAATAATATTATTCAGGTCTTGTTTTGTGGTATTTATATTGTAAATAATATATCTGAAGTCCATGTAACTACCTATACCTGCCAGCAAATGGTACCTACCTAGTGTTGTCTTAGATCCAGACGCATAATGTTTAAATGCTGAAGGAAATATCTTTGATTTGTTGGAACTTTTAATTAGGGTTCAGTTTGCTGCTAAGGCAGTAGTGTTTAACCTACAGATTCTTGGTGCAGTGTTATTTCTTTTTCTTTCCAGGACGCTCATTTATTTATTTATTTCTTCACCTGAACCTCAACAACCATTTGAGCTAAATGATCTAGAAACTTGTTCCTCAGTGTGTGGCCTCCCTATTAGCACTATCAGCATCATCTGTGAACCTATTAGAAATGCAGACTCTCAGAACCATCCCAAACCCATTGAATTAGAATCTGGATTTAGTAGAATATCCTCTGCGAGCACTGCACAATTTGGACCATACTTTTTTTTTTTTTTTTGATGGAACAATATTAGCTTTAATATAATGCATAGTTTCACCTTTCTTTTTTTTTTTTTACCTTTTTCCCCCTCTGAATGCTGATATTGTGTAGAAAAATTTAGGTGGTGGGGGGCGCTTGGTGTGAATACTCATTTTTCCCCTATTAGAATTATTTGGAGCTTGAAAATTTTAACACATAATTTCTGGGGTGACTATCAATGAAGTGTTACTGAATCCAACAGCTGTCTGTGTGTGTTTTTTCCCAAAAGTAATATTTTTTAGGAGTAGAAACACTACAAATTTGCTCTATCATGTTTTCTCGTTTATCAGCATTAGCACCCAAAATAGCTACTCAAGTATCTGAATAATAAATAAATTTTATATGTTTTCTTTATTAATGGGAAGCAGTTAGCATAAAAGATTGGTGAAATGGAAGTTTTTGGTTGCATTGGGGTTTGGGCTGAGGCCTTACAGCAGACAAAGTCAGATGACAGGTGTACACACGTGATAGCGAAAGAGTGTCAACATACCTCTGCAGAACTTCAGAAAAGGGATGTTATTCCTCCTCTCTTGGAGCATACTTTTGAGTAGCAAGAATCTAGAACTCTTTCACAGATCACATACATAGGCACTGTCTGCCAAAAGTGTTTCAATTTTATTTATTTTGTAAATGTTTGTGATCATCAAATTCCAAGGAAATAATGCAACACCGTAATACTTTGATAATGAAGATTCATAAATAAATATCAACATGTCAGCTAAAAACCAAACATGTTTTCCTCAGTCATCAAGATGTCAAGATATTTTCAGCTTGGAGCTCCTATTATTTTTCTCTGGGAGAGCTGATCCCTTTAGTGCTTTTCTTTCTCTGGAAATAATAAATTCACATTATTGTTGTATTTATCCTTAAAGCGGCTTAGACTTTGGCTGCTTACTGTGATTTGTTCACAGACAGTGTTCACTGTTTCTTCCTCTCTGGGTGGATTTAGCAGTTCTCTTAGGTGACTTCATGCCCACCTTCATGCCCATCACCTCACTACTCCTTCTCCCTCCCTCTCCTCTAGGATGAATGTTCCTAGCGAGTCAAAACTCCATTTTGTTCCCTGCTGCATTTCCGATGCCTGGGACAGAGTGACCTGTCACTATATTTTTGCTGTCTCACTGGAGTAGTAGGGAGCACAGGAGTCTAAAAAAGAGACCAGTGATTCAGATGAAGAGAGGTCCGGATGGCCAGGGGGAGTGGGATTCCTGCCTCATTGATCTGCTTCTGAAGTCCTTGCTCCTGCCCCTCCCATGTACGTGTTCATGTCTGGTGAGTCTTATTCCTGCATTGTTTGGATGCTGTGGGGTGTCTCTGCAGGAGGACTCAGTCCGTTGGCCCCTGGGTGTTGCTGCTGAGCCCTCTTGGCTGGGTCCCTCCTTCCAGCCTTGCCTGTGTGGAAGGGCACTTCCTTGTCCAAGGTTGTGCCTCTTAGAGCCCTGGGGGGCAGTGGCTGGCTGCTGTGGGGTGCAGAGGCCTGATCCCCTTGCTTCAGTTTGGGACGGCTCAGGCGGGCTATCCCAGTGCTGGAGCTCCCTGGAGGAGTAGTGGAGGTCTGCCTTGCAGTTATGTGCAGTTTACCTTCTCCCTCTGCCCAGTCCTGCTTCCATCATTTCTTTATAGGTCATGCCTGTGTGTATGTACCTCTCTGCTTCAGCATCTGAGCATCAGCTAAATAGCTGCTTTAACAACCTGAAAGAACCTCAGTGACCAAGTTACACAGTCAGCTAGCTGCCAAATCTAGATGGGAACCTGTCTCGATTGAATGCTCTTCCAATCCCACCGTTCTGACTCCCTCCTACGCAGGGATTCTCAACAGGGGCGGATTATATTTTCCAGGAAACATTTGGCACCATCTGGAGACTTGGGGGTCATAGTGGTAGAGGCCAGAGATGCTGCTAAGCATTCTACAATCCATGGGGCAGCTCTCCCTAACAAAGAATCACCCAAGCCCCAAATTTCAATTGGGCCAAACTCAGTTTATGGATGAGACAATTGAAGTAAGAATGAAATACTGTACTTCCCTCATATTTTTCTAGAGTGGGGGTTCAGTGTTTAAAAAAATCTTCCATATTAAAAAAAAATCTTCCATATTAAAACAATGATGTGGATAAATGTATTTTTGTTGCATATGTTTTGCATAGTTTACATTTACCAATTAGCCCACGCATAAGCAGTTTGTAGGGTCAGAGAAACACCAACTCAAAGTCAATATTTCCACTCATTTGCTCCCTGGAGGAACACATGGGTTCTACTCTGTGACCCTGAGGCTGGCAGCAGTTCTGATCACTGAGTCCTGTGGAGAAACACATTTAAATACAATACTCCTGTTGTCCAGGGTCTTATGACTACTTGTCCTAGATTTTCTGTTTTTCTTGGGATAGAAATAGTAAATCCTTCCTCTAGCCTTCTGCCTGTCTAAAGTAACAATAAAGGGGAAATGTGAATCTAGGAATTTCATTTCAGGATCCTGGAATTTAGGCTTCCTGTTGTTTTCTTGACAACCTCATGTGTTAAATCAGAACTTGGATCCATTGGCATGAAGCTCATGAAAAGATTGTTGAAGGAACGAATAAGTCAACACCAAAGCTCCAATCACAGGATAGCTGGTGTCATATCTACGCTTATAGGTTGACTTTAGGACATTCAAATGGAAATACTGTATTCAAATAGTTTATCCTAATTATCTTTGGTGCTTGGATAAGAGGAAATAGATTGCACAGTCCTCAAAGGAAGGGTGCCTGGGAAGAATGACAAGAGCCTGGGGAGTGGCAGGTGGCTCAGAGGAGAAGGTGGACAGGATCTCATCAGTTTCTTTCAAATCTTACCGAATTTCAGGGTATTTGGGGTTAATTGCTGGTGATGACCTAGACAATAACCTGTTTCCCAATAGTGCGATTTAAAAACTGCTTTATACACTTGAATAAATACACCTTGGCACAATGCAGACCAAAATATATTCATGTTGTCTGAGTTATGTACCCTGGAAAAACCAAGAGTCTGCCCCTTTGTCCACAGCTGATCCTGTACTGGCAGTGAGGGCTCACGGATCTTCCCTTCTGCCAACTCCAAGCCCTGGGCTTCTGTGTTCAGCAAAACCCAGAAGTCCCCTGGGCCTGAAATGTGGAAGCTACTCAGTCTTCTAGGTGCTTCTGATGGAAGGATCAAGACAACTTTGGAAAATCCTCCATAAGGGAATGTGTGAGGGCCGTCTGGATATCAACTGCCTCCCATATGTCACTTTTTTGCTGTCAGCTTGTGACTCAGGGATACTGTCCAAAACTGCCTGCGCTCTAGCTTCATTTAAGCCTCATGTAACCAGTGTTTTCAATTTTATGGGAAATTTTATGGTTTTACTTCTTTATACATTTTTTTGGGACCTATTTTAAAAATTCTATATGTAAGGGGGAAAAATCTAATATTTGAAGCAGCATTTGTCTTTTGCTTCACTCTTCAAAAATGAATGTCCTTGGAACGGAACGCCTGTGTGGCTCAGTGGTTGAACGTCTGCCTTTGGTTCAGGGCGTGATCCGAGTGCGAGGATCGAGCCCCTCATCAGGCTCCCTCTATGGAGCCTGCTTCTCCCTCTGCCTATGTTTCTGCCTCTCTCTCTCTCTCTCTGTCTCTCTCATGAATAAATAAATAAAATCTTAAAAAAAAAAAAAAAAAGAATGTCCTCTGAGTAGGAGCTCTTAAACACAGCTGTTGGGAATGTAAATGACCAAACTCCTCCTCTCCATTGTCAGGGATAAGCACTGTCCTGACTTCTAAATGCAGAGGTTAGTGCCTGTTTTTGGACTTTATAATTGAGATCATACAATATATGTCCTATTAGGGTTCATGGTTTCTTCTGCTCAATGTCATATTTGTGACTCATTCATAGTGTCGTGTATAACTAGAGTTTGTTCTGTTTCATGATGGGCATCAAAATTGTCTCTAGTGCTAACTTTGAGTACTGTTTGGGTTAATATCAACACGTTTCTGGTGGGGAACACCAATGGAAATGCTGGGTCATAGGGTCTATTTCTGTTCAGCCTTAGTAGATACTGCCAAGCAGTTCTCCAGAGTGGCTGTAGCGACTCAGACTTCTATCTCTATTTTTTACCCTCTATGTTTTCTTAATACAGATCATTAGATTTCCCCAAGCTACTTTGAACTCTCCTGGATTATTTGATGCTGTTGTATTTGAGATAATTTCTACCTCAGTTAGGATTACAGCTATATTTTGAATATCGAATAGATATTCTAGGAAACTCTGAGTCACTGTATAGAGTTTTAGGTGAATGGTGTTTGATGGTTAAAGGATGGGTCTTCTTTTTGCTCAGAATGCCTTTAAGTTTCTTATGCCTTTTGTGATTGAAGACCACATAACCAATGTTTTATTCTAATAACTGTATTGTTTAGATTGCAAGAGTATCATATTTTTCCATTATCATTAGCAGAATTTTGTTTGTGGGGACATTCCTTTTTTGAGTTAAAAAATGCTAGAGTGGTATGATTTGAGATAAGAAATTCTCTTGTAAATTATTGTTAGTTTTAGATTAGGAGCAAAGGTTTGATGATCTTATAGATGGCTTTTTTTTTTTTTTTTTTTTTTTTTTGCCAATATTCTCACACTCAGAGGTGGAAATACTTGATTAAGTGCTGGGAGACCTGCAAAACCCCTTGGCAGAAGATTTAATTCATACATGCTTGCTCTGGACCCAGAGCCAAAACATTACCCTCCTCTGGCCAGATCCTGGTAGAACTGGCTACTGGTGTGTGCAGAACGTCCAATGAACTAACAAAAGCTTGGTGTGGAAGATCTTTAATTTGGGGCCATAAATACATGGAATAATTAATAAAATATGGAGGTCAGGGGCACTCATGCCATCTTTTTTACCATGTTCTCTACACTGCCATGGGTATCCTTCATCCCCTAAAGCTTATTTCTGACTCTGAGTGTTTAGGTCTACAGTTCTCTTTGAAGGCTGCGTGGTCTTTTCCACATCCTAAGGAAAGGCAGCCAGTGATCCTAAGTACTGACTCATGTTGCTTTTAAATATTAAAGGGCACTGGTTGTTGGTGCAAAGTCTAACGAGTCTGGAGTTTCCCGACTTCTGTTTCTGGTCCAATTGCAATGAATTATTTCTCTAATTTTCTGTAATGTGATTTGTAATATATATATATTTTTTTATCATGGAAAAACAACTCTCAAAACTTTACAGAGGCGTTGCAAGAAATATTTGAGAGGCTTGGGGTTAGTTTGGAGGTGTGAGCCGAGTGGGGGAGCATTAATGACAAGAGAGCTTGTGGTGTAAATGCACAGTGGGACGAAGAGGCTGAATTCTTTGGTCTTCAGGGCATTCAGGGCATTCCCAGGGAGCTCTGGGGGAGGCTGGTTAACTTCGGAGGTTGCCTTGCTCATGAGCACAAGCATGTCATGGATGTGCCTCTAATTTGTGACACAAAGTGCTTCCTTGTTTAACTTCTTGGACTTAGTGTGAATATGTTTTCTTAAAGGGTGGGTTTGGGGCAGGGCCCAAAGCTCTGTACTCAGGCTTAAAAAATTTTTTTCCCTACCATACATGAAAAAAAAAAAAAGTCCTCTCAGCACCTGCTATATTTTACCCAGGGATTTTAAAAGAACTATACCCTTAAGTGGAAAAATTTCATCAGGGTGGGTTATGGAATAGGTGGGAGAGACCTCTGCAAGTCTGTAGGCTGTGGGTAGCTTGACTCTAAAATATTCCTTCTTTGCTCAGATTAAGTATTTTTGCATTCTAATGGAGCTATAAAACCATGCCATGGACTTGATTTGTATAACTGTTATGTCAGGTGTGATCAATGTTTATGTAATAATATTGATTCACTCATTCTGCTCATTCATTGTGGGCTGGTTGAAGTAATATACAGCCATTAATTTTGTTTTACTTCCAGAGGTAGTTTATTATAAGCAAAACAAAGGTTGGCTCTTAACTACACCTGCATATACTATCATCAAGAAAATATTTATCGTTCAGCTAATCTTGTTTAGGCCTAAAGTAACTGTGGTTTAATCACTCAACAAACAAGGTAGGACAGCAGGGTGGGTAATTGCTCTAATTCCTGCCATGGTGCTTGGGCCGAGTGCTGATCGGATAACTTCCCCAGCCCAAGAACTTGGAAGGGGGTTTTGAATCCTTACCCAGGAAAAGGATTAAGATGAGAATCCACTTGGGACGTGGCCACTCTCTTCACGTATACGTCCACATACCTACAAGGGAGGTAGGATTTTGCTTTAGAAACATTTCTCGACAATTGTCTGTAAGTTGAAGGTGGAGTCACAGTTTAAGAGCTGAGATGAAGAAAATGAAGCATACTGAGGATAGATAATGTGCTGATAGGCCTCAAAAGTGAAATGCAGGGACACTTGGCCTCCAAAGTACTGACTCTTTCACCTCACAGTGTTGTTCCTTAAAAGCTAGTGTTTTCTGAGAATTTAAAACAGTTTAGAAAGCACTGTCATATATATTGTTTATTTATTTTAATCCCCACAAGTGAATCCAAAGGTTAATACACTAGAAAAGCAAAGAACCATACCAAAAAGCATTCCTAATATTTTCTTCATTTATTCAGCAAACACTTATTGCCTGCTATGGGCCTTATGGTATACATTGGGAATACAAAATCTGAAAAGATTCAATGCCTGCCTGAAGGGAAGACCATAAGATAAATGAGTGCTCTTGAGTATAGGGTGATCAAGTGTATGACGGAAATTGTACTCACTGTGGTGTGGGTTTTTATGGAATGAGTAAGCAAGGAAGTTGATCCCTGCATTGAGTTTTGAAGGATGAGGAGGAGTTTATCATATGAAGGAGGAAAGGAAGGCCGTCAGATGGAAAAAACATGCACACGAAGACCAATGTGTTGATCTTGGAGGATTGCCAGTCATTCAGTACGTCCAGAGCCTTAGTGGATGAGGAGATGGGTGTTAGCGAGGGTAGGAATGGTGCTGAGTGATGAGGCTGGCTAGATAAGCATGGCCGGATCATAAAGAGCATACCAATGTACTAACACTGAAGAGTTAGGAGTTTGGCCATCATCTTGAAAGATGGCAGAGCATTGAAGTAGGTGGGTGGCATGGTCAGATTTGAGTTTTAGAATGTTCAGCATGAGGCCGGGGTAGGGAATAGTTTGAAAAAGGTTGGTGTGAAGATGGGAAACAGATACAGAAATAATTCAGATGATAGAAGGGAAAGAGCCTGAACCATGGCAGACACACTGGTGAAAGCAGAGTGGGATTTTAGACAAGTAGGCTTCGACTTGGTGGATTCCATGTGGACCAGGGTATGTCTGCACTAAACAACTTAGCTTTGAGCTTGCCTCAGAGGCAAGATAAGAGAGCAGTGGCTTTTTTTTTTTTTTTTTTTTGAATGAAGGGATTTTGTTTGTTTCCCCACTTGCTAAGATATGGAACACATGAAGAAGAGCAGGCTTGGTGATGGCGAAGGGGAGGGAGGCTAGTGAGTTGTATTTAGGGAATGCTGAGTTTGCAGTATAAATATTTATGTCAGAGGAAATGCTCTATAGATAGTTGGGTCAGGAGCACAGGAGCAAGCTCTGGCCTGGAGATAACAACTGGGGAGATACCAGCACATTCTTGCCATGTAAATTAGAGGATGTGGGATATGTAGCCCAGGACATGGATAAAGAGTGAGGTCTAGGACCAAACATGGATCCTTGGAGACTACCCACATTTGATTAGTGAGCAGGGCATGGTGAGAAGAATCTCAAAAGGGCATGGATGCAGGAGGACAACCAGGACAGTGATGTGATGGAAGCACTTCAAGAAGGGGCACTCACTAGAGTTAGACATGCACTGTGGAAGATGCTTAGTGTACAGTAAATGCTGGTTACTATTTGTTAAGATTGACTCCTAGGAATATAGATGAAAGGCAATGACTGAGGCTTGGAATGGTCAGGAAAAGCAACGAAGGAGGAGGTAGCGTTCAAATAAAGACTTTAAAATGCCTATGGAATTTGGATAGTGGAGGCAGGGTGTGCAGACACCCCAGGTCAAGGTAGTAACAGCACAATCATGGCAGTAACAAGACGATGGTGATTTGTGAGGACACCTCTCTAGTAAGAGCAGAGGACACATGTTTGGGGCCTGTAGGAATTGAGGGCCACTTCTGCCCTTGGGACCACTGTAGTCTGGCCTCTGAGGTGAAGGCTGTCCTACCTTCTTTCTGTTCAAACAGGAGCCGCCTCTGCTTCCTGATTGCCCACAGCCCTTAATCTGTGCTGCTACATGGCATTTATCATTCTCTGTCTTGTACTGTAGCTGTTTAACAGTCCAACTTCCCCAGATTGCCAAGGTGATAATTTGTTCTCTTTTGTATTTGTCACTCACATGACACATGAGTTTTTGGTTCAAGGTGGTCAGTTAGTAGGTGCCAGCTGAAAGAGGTGATAAGATGGGAGCAGTGGTGTGCACCACAGCTGAGCAGGGACACAGCTGTCAGCTTCCCTCTTGCTCAAGGAAATCATTTGCAACTCTCCACGCTTAAACCGTTCAGGAAAGACCTGTTTTTTTAAAATTTATTTTATTTAAATTCAGTTAGTTTACATATAGTATATTATTAGTTTTAGATTTAGAGTTCACTAATTTATCAGTTGTATAGAACACCCACTGCTCATTATGTCACGTGCCTTTTTAATGTTCATCACCCAGTTACCTCATTCCCTCATCCCCTTCCTTTCCAGCAACCCTCAGTTTGTTTCCTATAGTTAAGAGTCTCTTATTGTTTGTCTCCCTCTCTGATTCCATTCTATTTTATTTTTCCCTCTCTTCCCCTATGATCCTCTGTTTTGTTTTTTAAATTCTACATATGAATGAAATCATATGATAATTGTCTTTCTCTGATTGACTCGTTTCGCTCAGCATTACGCCTTCCAATTTTAACTCAAAGGTTACAAATGTTGTGGTCCAAAGGGGCACCTTCACCTCAATGTTTATGGCAGCCATGTCCATAATAGACAAACTATGGAAAGAGGCCAAATGTCCTTTAACAGATGAATGGATAAAGAAGATGTGGTGTGTATAGCTATATACAATGGAATATTACTCGGCCACCCAAAGGGATGAAATCTTACCACTTACACTGATGTGGAAGACCTGTTCTTTATCTGTTCTTGTCTCCCTCACTCCTTTTCTCTTTCCCTTTATCTCTTCTTTTCTCCTTTCACACCCTCCTTTTTAGCAAATTTGGTCAAGCAGGAATTTGGGAATGGTTTTTCAGTGAGCAATCCTTTTCAGCAGGGCTAGTATAGCAGGGCCTCCTGAGAAGGCAGATACCTCTGCTTTATCACTAAAAGCCACATTCTAAATTCGTTTTTTGGTTCCAACATATTTGGTTGAGCCTTTACAATTTTCTGTATGTAAGATCACATCCTATGCAAATAATGACAATTTTCCCTCTTCCTGATTTGGATGCCTTTTATTTCCTTATCTTATCTGGTGGCTCTAGTTAGGACTTACAATACTATATTGAATAAAGGTGGTGAGAATATACTCACTTTGTTTCTCATCTTATTGGAAAAGATTTCAACCTTCCATTGTTGAGTATGATGTTAGCTGTGGGTTTGCTATTCATAGCATTTATCATGTTGAGGTATGTTTGTTGAGAAACATATATGTTGTAATAAATATAAATGCTATCAAAACTGTCAGGTGCCAATATGGGAAATATTTCATTAAAACTGGAAAGTCTACAAGTATCAGAGCTTTCTGATCCTAGGAGAGGGAGAGCCTCCCCCCCATTTTTTTTTTTTGTAGCTTCATGAACCTTTGATTTGAATATGGACTTTGTGAACAGAGTCTGATCAAAATTTTAGGCTTTGGAGTCAGAAAGATCTGGTTAAGACTCAGCCACTCAGTGGCTCTGTGGCTGTGGGCAATTACTGACTCACACTGGACCCCGTTTGCTCATCTGTAAATTGGTTCATAAGCCAGAAGATTTTGGGAGGATTCAGAGAATTAATATTTGCAAATTGTCGCTTTATCACAATCAGTACTTAAAGTCTCCTTTTTTTGTCCTAACTCCACATTTTTTACTTCAACTTTTTTCCTCTCCTGTCTTTTGTTCTTAGGTAGAACAAACCATTGAAAATCAATCAGTCTTTTTATGTGAAAAAAAAATCTCCCATTCCCCTTATTTAATGATTTGGCTTTGAGTATAAGCTGGAAAGTGTCCTTGTCTCATAGTCTGAGACTTAGCTATTGTCAGTGGTTTACACTAGCAGTTATAAGGAATGATTATATATTTGTTTACAATAGGCCACTTTGGATTTCTTCAAGGGAATATTTGTATCATCTGAGAGAGATTGCCAAATACAAAGAAGATAGGTTTTTTAGTCTAGTTACTGTTTTGGTTGGCAAACAATACAGCCTCCTCACCCACCCTCTTTTTGATTACAGCCAATGATTGCATAACATTTTCAGATCAGATTTTTTTTTTTTTTGAAAACAGATTGAGACACGTGGCTTTAGAGAAATCTTCATAGAATCCTAAGACTCTAGGGGAATTAAAGAACAAAATTATTCCACTTGCTTGCCTCCAGCTAGATCTATATTTAAATTATCTAAAGAAAGATAATTTCTTTGATAAATCCTTCTATTGATAAATCCTTCTGTTTTTAAGATTAGAAGGCTGTGGTCCCACTTTTTCCTTAAAGCCAAAATCAAAGAGAAACTTTTGAGTGACTGAATAGCTCTTTTAAATTAATGAAATAGAGCATGGCTTGCATTTCTGGGAATAATGTGGTTAAAGAGTAAAGCTGCCTTATCAACTTAGTCTCTTGAAAGTTAAATGGTAGGAGAAACACTAGAAAGCATGAAGATCTAGTTTTGTTGTTTATTGTGTCTATTGATGCAGTCATGGTAGATTTCTCCCCACTGAGTATTTTGTAGTTTTGATTTGTGTGCTCATCTTTAGTGGATTTTATCTGTTAAGATTCCTTGGGGTCTGGTTATTTTATACAGAGGTTTTATGTTAACCTATGAGTTGTGCTCCAGGAGATCTCTGACCTGAGACTACTTATGTTAATCTCTTGTCCTGATGGTTCTTAGACTCACCAGTAGTATAGATTTGGTTTCCAAACTCACATGGAGGGTCAGTTCCCAATTATGAATTCTCAGTGAGACTTTTTCTTTTCTTTCTTTTTTTTTTTCCATCCAGAGAGCACACTGAGACAAGAAGCATCCTTACTATCTCATTATGCTAGTGAGTCAACTTTTGCTTCTGGTTCATCCTTTCAGCGTAGCCTTGTGAAGTTCTCAGCTCTTCATGGGGTTCTTAGTTCTCATTTCAGCCCATTGTTGGGTCTAGGCTTAACCCTCAGTCCTCTTTGGCCATTAAAATCCCAACTCCTGGGTTTCCTACCCTTTTCTCCAGGGCCTACCTGGGCACCAGCACATGCTTACCACTCAGTTTCTCTTTCTTTTTGGCTCCTGGACATATCCTGTTCTCTCTCTGAACTTAGCCAAGCTAGTAAAATAGTGTTTATTATATTTTATCCAACATTTCTATATATTTTATACTGAGAAACTTTTCAGGTTGTCAGGTTGAATAAATGGAAGTTGACGTTTAAAAATTTGGGTTAAAGTATCAGCTCTGCCATTTGATTCTCTGGCTTTGTATGAGTGATTCCACCTCTCTGAATTTCAGTTTTCTTCTCTGTAGAGGGAGAGGAGCACAATAAGCTCCCAGGGCACTCCATATATAGAAAAGTTTTATAAGAAAGCAAGCTCACCTTGTAAAAACAGCCTGTAGGGCATGCTATTGGTGCAATGCCTGGTCCCTCTCTGGGTTGATGCTTCTATTCTCCAGGCTTCTGTGAGTGTAGCCTCCTGAGACTCACAGCTTCTCTTTCTCTGGAGAACTGCATCCAAATTCCTATCTCAGACTGCTTCTAGGGAGCTTAACCTAAGCCATCATCACAATGCTTTTTATTTAACAAGCAATCATAGTTCTTTAAAGTTGAGATAGTTCAATAAACCAATGAATCAAGAATGAGGCACCTGTCACATTTTTAAAAATTCTCTAATTTTTTGTTATCTAAATTTTTTACTTATAAACACACATTGCATGTATGAGTTTATTTGAGGTTAAATAGAAGTAGAATTTGGTGGTTCTGGGCATAAAAATATGGGAAGGGAAGATTATCTGAACCAACCTGATTGAAAATGAAGGACTAAGGTCTTTAGAGATCACTTTAAGACACACTTCAATTTCTCTCTCTCTCTGTGTCATTTATAAATTATGGGGGATTTTATATATACTCTCTTGGCTCTGAAATATAGCCAGATTTGTAAGTGTTATGTATTGAGGGCCAGGGTGGGAAGAAATGCTAATGTGCCTGTCCCAGATTCTGTGCTTGGAAAGTACCAAGAAATTTAAAGACACCAGTGTATACTCAGGAGTGAACTCGTCTCTACCCAGAAAGCAAGAAGAATTTTGGAACCAAAATTGTGAAAAGGATCTTAGAGTTTTGAGCAGGATAGTGGACACAGAAGGAGGTTATTTTAAACCTTTACCAGGACATATTTGATTCATTATCTCTGAGCTTCTTTCGCCTCATCTGTTGCCTAGTAGTGATTTTTGTAAGGATTAAGCACTCCTGTTCCATTGCCTGCTATAAGACTCTCAATAAATGGTAATTCTTTTTTAATGTTGATGATCATAATGGTATGAAAATTTCATTATCATAATTTTCATCATCATTGGAGACTGTGTCTTAACAGTATGTTGTACTATAGGGGCTGGTTTTCAGAGTCTGTGAAATAAGATGTTGTTTCAAGTGCTGACTTGTCTGATAATAGGATTTTATGCTAGAGAAGCCTGGTACTTTGCAGATTCATAGACAAGAATAATTCTTTCTCCTATCCTCTCCCTTCTGGATCTATTTCTGCTTCCCCTCTTGGAAAGGCAAGAAAGAAACTTTAGGTATGGTACTGAACTGAATCCAGGATCCTGGTCTCTAATTCTTTCCTTAGAACTGTGATGTTCTAAGGTGCCGTGATGGTTCTACTTTTCCATCTATTGACCAGAGTCCACGTTCAAGTTTAGAAGTCATCCCTAACAAAATTTATACACTGTTTATCATTAGTCCTGTGGATCTTGCCTCTTAAATACTTCTTGAGTGTTATTACTTTTGTCCAAACCCCATTTCTGACACTGTAATATATGCCACAATATTCTCTCCCCCAGGCTACTGTAGCAGTCATCAAAGTAGCTTGGCTATATCCACTCAGATTCCATGCCAAATGTTCTTCACTCTGCAGCCAGAGTGAATTTTTCACAATGTAAATCAGATAAGGCCCCCCCAGCCCCCATGCCTCCTGCAGCCTGCCTAAAGCCCTCTGTGGCTTTCCATGACTTAGAGCTCTTTCCCCAGCTGCACAAAAGAGGCCCTGCCAGGGCCAGCTCTGTCTTCCTCTCCTGCTTCTGTATCATTTCTCACTTCAGTGTCTTGATTCTGGGCACATTAGCCTTCTTGATTTTGCCCTGCTGAGTCTTGCCATTAGCCTTTTCACCAGCAGTATCCATAGCAAGAAGATTCCATCCCATTCCTTAACCCCTGCTTGTCCTTTAAATCTCAGGAGAGCCTTCCCTGAATTTTTGACTGGGTTCAGTGATCCTACTATATGCTTTCCCAGCTCCTCATCACCTTCCCTAGTTCCTTATATGCTCCATGGGGCAGGAGAAAATATCTGGTCTGGATCTCCATTGTATCTCCCTCCAGGGCCTATAGTGGCCTGGCACATAGGACTCAATAAATACTTGCGGAATACATGATTGGAAATGAGGCAAAGGCAGGAACTGAATGACAGGGCGACTGGCCCCTTCTTGGGCACTCAAAGGATGACTTCTGTGAATCCCTGAGCCATTCTTCTGTTAGGAGGGGTCAGATGGAGCGCCTGATACAGAGCTTTGAAAGTCTCAGAGAGGGAGAGACGCACATTCTTCTCTTCCCATTGAGAAGACTCACATTGACTGCGCTTATCAACCTTCCCTGCAAGACCATCCCTTTGAAATACTCCCCCTTCACCCTTCAGCTCTGTGTCCTCTGCTGCCCTCCTGCCCTGGCAGATTGCAGGGTGGAAGTGGAGGACCTTGATGTGGAGCCTTTCCGGCTCACCTGCTGTGGTGCCATTTCTGGTGACTACAGTGCCACACACAAGGTTGAGGTGGCCTGGTACTCCTCTGCTTTGTTTACAAGGTTCAATTAATGAATGTTGCATGTCAACCACCTGCAGGATGTTCATGCCCTTATCACATCTAGTCATTAACTGGGTGTGGCTTTCTAGAAATGTATTTCAGAGGGCAAAGTCATGGCTGGAATTTTATAATTTGTTTTCTAATGAGTGTTAAAGGCATTTGTCTTTAAGATTTATGTGGGAGTGTAATACACTTGAAATGTAGGTGGATTTCATATTATTTTGAAACCTGAGTTCAGTTTCATAAAACAAATATTTAATAAGAGATACATGAAATTGTAATTACTATGCATTTTTCAGTGTGCTGATTGTTATATATACACATAATATATGATTAATCAAGTGAAAATATATTTTCAGATGTATAAAAATCTAATTTCATAAACTCTAATTTCCAAAATACAGTATTTTTCCAGTGTATATGTGGCATGTGTGTATTCAGTTTTTGGAATACCATATGACCAAAATTCTGTATCCGAGGGTTGCTGTAAACATGTGCACAAAACAGACCATTTTATGTAGCTAAGGACTTCAAATTGTTTTCCCAGATCATTTTGTTTGCGATTTCACTTTTGAAGGATATTCTTCAATATCCCAAAGTCATTATACATTTCAGTTGTTTGTGTAAATGTCTTCTGGGGATTCTGCAGAAGAATTATTTCAGTGTTATAGTATGTAGAAATGTTCGTAAATCATGTTAATTAGAAAAAGAATAGGAAATGAATAATCTGCCTACAGATTTGATTCCATGATTAGCCGCCCAAAGTCAACTGGAAAAAACCCGAGGTATTGGAAAATTAGTGGAGGGATTTTTAGGTTTGTTTTTTTTTTTTTCTTCTAAAAGTTATGTAGGAAAGACATGAGAAAAAAGGGGGAAATGATTCTCTCTTAAAAACTCAGTGTCCCAAAAGTCATCCGATTGTAAGTGAAAATAACAATAAAATGGTGAAGCTTTCTGGAAAAAGTTTCCCAGAAAAGGGAGCACATCTCTTTTGAAGGCTGTTAACATTTGGAGAGGAAATTGCAAGTTGATGTCATTTTCCAACACTATTCACAATTCAGGCTTTTTTAAACTTTCATTTTCTTAAACTTTTCATATTCCTGAAATCAGTTGGCACTTAGGAAATTTGAACTTCACCCTGTTGTATCTTGCAAAGTAGTGAATATCTCGAAGACTGACCCAGCTGATGAAGGAGGTCAGAACACTTTTTAGAACTTCAAAACATTTTTTACATTCTTATCTCTGGAAGAATACTTTACGGAGCTAGTGATTGGAGACTTTAAATGCAGGATTGTCCTTCAGGTGCTCACAGCTACTCTTTGTTTGTTTTCCAGTATCTTTACAAAAGTACTCTGAGCTGATTCAAAGGAGAAAAAAAGAGACTCAAGTGTACAGGAACCAGAAACAGTGTCCTTGCTGGTCTAAATACACATTCTAAGAAATCAAAAGGACAGGTTTTCCTCTTATGCTTAGTTAAGTGTGATTCACTTGTTAAGTAGTGGTGCTTTATGTCCGCAATCTGAACCAAGTTTATTCAGATGGAATGTTTAAGAGAATTCTGAATTTGGTTAGCCTTTTTGCTATTGTAGGCTCAGACTTAATGAGGCTAATCTTTATGCACTTATGCCATGGTTATATTGTTTGAAAACTTACTGCTACCCGAGCTTATGCTTGAAATGAAAATGACAAAGGATATACCTTCCCAGTATCTTTTAAATTTGTTTCCTTCTTTTTCTTCATTCATTTCTACATACCGCAAGGAGCTTGGTATTAGAGTTTGGAGGACATGAGGGGAGGGGCAATTGAAAGGCCTCCTTTAACAAGGGAGAGTCACTTTGTCACCGCCTGGAATATAGGTCTCTTGGGTCTGGTCAGTACCTCACTCAGCTGCCCGGACTGGAAAGTGTTAACCTCTTGGCAGGTAATTTGCTGCTGGTGATTGAGGCCAGTAGCTGGAAGAAACATCTGAGGAAGCCTCTGCTGAATTGCCTGATTGGGATGGACAGATGCATCTTTTCCTCATTGTCCACACCCTGCTAGGCCTTCTAATGACACATGAAGGAACAGAGGGAAAGGGATAGGCTATGGGGTTATTGGTTTCAATCCCAGCTATTTCCTAGCCACATGGCCATTTCCAAGTTACCTAAGCCTTTGTTTCTACTATGCAAAACAAGGATAATAATGAAGTTATGAGAGTTGAATGTGTGTGAAAGCACCTGTTGTCTGGTCTATGTACAGTGTCCAGTGGCATACTTCTCTCTTCCAGAGGTAAGCAGGTCAGGTGTGGGCGGTGGGGGTGGGGGGGGTGGGATGCAGAAACAGGATTGCAGCAGCAGGGTCAATTGTGCCAAGAGGAACTCACAGAAGATACCATGTGGGACATTTATAGAGGTAGTTGTGAAACATTGAGCTAGGGTATTTGGGTCGGTTGGTAAGAAACAGAT
This sequence comes from Canis lupus dingo, assembly GCF_003254725.2. Taxonomy (NCBI): domain Eukaryota; kingdom Metazoa; phylum Chordata; class Mammalia; order Carnivora; family Canidae; genus Canis; species Canis lupus. Next base: position 39,672,516 of record NC_064243.1, read on the forward strand.
GGGAATGGCTGTATTTTCATATTGAGAAATTTGTGATTGGTTCATGTGTCTGGAAGAGATTACAGGGTCACTGTAAATGATTGTTATATAAGAAGATGTCAGGTGTGGGTATCAGTGTTATGCTTCGAAAGACATCAAACTGGAATGTGAATAGGCCCGTGGAAATAGAGCAGAAGGAAGAATAACACAGTCCACAAATCATAGCACCATGCTATGGACCCAGTGGATGAATACTTACCTGTGATCAGTGAATAGTAGGCACCCGTGGGGGTGCGTGGATGGCAGGCGGGGCTGGGCCAGCATGCGATCAGAGCCATTGGTCCATTTTGGACCAAGATTTCCAAAGAGTAGTCACCCTTGTTCTAGAAGTAACTGGAGTTTCTGTGCGTATTTTAAGGCAGATAGATGTTGAAGAGCACTAGTGCTTGAATCCATGTGTGTCAACCCACAGTGAGGGTGTTCCAGACAGGTCTGGAGGAACCTAGTGTCTATGAGTGAGCAGGGTTTCCTTGGGAATATTAAGTCTTGTTACTTTCTCACTCGTGTCCCCTGACTTTGGGGACTGCAAGAGCAATAGACACCCCACTTGTCCATCCTTATAGGCAGACATTTTCCTACCTTGACTCTTCTGTTTTGTACCAGGGCAATATCCTGGACATGAGCCCCTGCCCAGGAGGAGATAGCTTTTACCCAGCCCCCTCTAGTCCCAGTGAGGGGAGTGGCTTTCTACCCCTCTAAGGCAGTCATCCTTACCTGGGATAAGGCAGGGATGGAAGATGTCTTGTCTCTTCCCCAGCCACATCCTGCTTTTGCCTCATGCCAAAGGGTCAGCTCTTGTACCTCCTCAGCAGCAGACTGCTTTTGTTTGATATCAGAGATGGTTGAGACACAGACAGTTTGTGCCGTTTGTTATGGACTGAATGTTTGTGTTCCACCCTCCAACCCCAAACCCATATGTTGAAGCCCTAACTCCTAACATGATGGTATTAAAAGGTGGGTACATTAGGAGGTAAATGAAGTTTAGATGAAGGTGGAGCCCCCGTGAAGGGATTTATGTCCTTAAAAGCTCAGGAGAAGAGACACCAGAATGCTTTCTCTCTCCACCACATCAGAAGGCAGCCAGGAAGCAGACCCTCACTAGGAACGGAACCCCCTGGCACCCTGACCTTGGACTTCCCAGCCTCTAGAACGGTGAGAAAGAAATGTCTGTTGTTGAAGCCACCCGGTCTGTGGTGTCGTCTAGCAGGCCAAACTTACTGAGACACTGTCTTTCATTTGCAGCTACTCACACTTGTACTTATGCCAGGCCCCAAATGCTCATGGGCTTCTTAGGATACTCTTGCTTCCTCTTCCAACCTTAGCAGGGCCCATGCGCTCAAGGTCCCTCTCAGGTCTTGCTTCTGTCCCGAGTGTCTGATGAACATTCAGTGGAAGCCTGTGGAAAAGAGTTGGCAGGTAGGAACCAGACTCTCCTTGTAGAGATCCAGGGGTCCTGAGCTATCACACTCACCCACACAGAATTTGCTAAAATCTTCATTATTTGCCTCTCGCCTGCTTTTCCGACTGTCACTCCTTTCTCCTGTGCTTTGTCAAAGGTGAAACTGTCTGTGTCCTTTCTCCCCGCAGAGGCATTTGTCACCCTCTGGAATTTTGTTCACTTAGTAGCCTTTTGACCTCAACATTCTAATCGGTTCTGAAACTTGTGGTTTTGTAGATTAGTTGTTTTTCTTATGGTTGGGGTGGGAACAACATTCTCTTGCAGCTGTCTCTGTCCTCAGCAGGAACGGAACTGGGAAATGGCATTTAGGCAGCCAAAGCCAAGAGCTATGCTGATTGCTACTGCGCTGTTGTTATTTCTAGCTGGCCCAGCCTTGCTTGAATATCTCTGCCCGATACAAGCTCTCTTGTTTCCAAACTCCTTTACCATGCATGTGGGTATTTATCAGTGAGTCCTAGGGGTGGAAGTGCCTATAAATGTCACTTTGTCTAATCTCACATTTTATTCTCAAATTCACATGTAGGGCCCTGGGGCATCTTTCTAACAGTTGTTTTGACCTTTTATTTAAATCTTGTATTATTTAGCCCAGTGTGTATGTATGTCCATCCTCACCCTAGCTCTGCTGTTCTATACCGGTTGGTGTCTGCAGCAGTATCATGTATAGATAATTTGCTGTCAATTTCATATAGAAGGAATGTTCCCTGCTAGAGGACAGGGAGGAGACAGAGCCATCTTATTTGTTTTGACCATACTTTTAAATGTATTGCCAGAGTCAGCTTTAGAATGCAGTTGGGGCTAAATTAGTAGCTAGAAGAGAAAACCCAGTAGCCAGAAGAACCTGAACATTAACACTTTTGATTTCTGACTATAACATTGAACCTCATGGCTGACTGTCTTGGGGTTAAACGGTTAGAAAGGGGCAGCCTGCATTGCAATGTATATTTTTAGTCTGCTTAGAATTGTAGCTGCTTTGAAAATTTTGGGTAAGCTGCCATAGATCAGGATTAGAATAAAGGCCACAAATATGGTTTGAAAAAATGTCCTTTCAACACTTCATTATATGGTTCGCTATTGGCTTTAGAGGTGGTACCTTATCTGAATTAATGTAAATAGTATTTAAGCTTGTCTTTTCCTATGAGTAATAAGTATTGTATGTAGATATTTGTTTCTATTACTTAAATAGATCAGTGCAGTAGTTTGGCACATAGTTGCCATGTACATAATTACTGCATGGCTATTATTAGGAAAAATGTGTGGGGAAAAATCAACCCTGCTATTTTGTTATGTCTGAACCTTACTGCCCAACTGCTAAGCAATATAGGGTCAAAATAAATCCCAGGGTAAAAAAAAAAAAAAAAAAAATCCCAGGGTAGTTTCTATCTTGACATTTTTTGGAGGTGGGCTCAACTCTGTCTTTCTACAGTCATGTGGGACATTTATAGGAGGTATTACCAGAAAAGAAAACCAAATTTTAAAAAAAGTGCCAGAACCCAACACATTGTTACTTCCAGCATTGTGCTTTGCCAGCTAGCCTAATTCTGGGGTTAAATTACTTCGTTTAAATTATTATTTTTTTTTTAGGATTTTACTTATTTATTTAAGAGAGAGAGAGAAAGCACAAGGAGGGGGAGCAGCAGATGGAGAGGGAGAAGCAAGCTCCCTGCTCAGCAGGGAGCCTGATGATGTGGGACTTGATCCTAGGCCCTGAGGTCATGACCTGAGCTGAAGAAGGCAAATGCTTAACCGGCTGAGCCACCCAGGCACCCCACTTTGTTTAAACTATTATTCTTTTATATACATCATTATGAGTTACAGATCATCAATTAAGCTACACAATCATTCCTAAAACAAAGTTGAAGTATTATATACTAATCTGTCTGCATTGTCATAAAAGAAATTTTTTTAAAAGATTTATTTATTTATTTTTTATGATAGACATAGAGGGAGAGAGAGAGAGGCAGAGACACAGCAGAAGGGAGAAGCAGGCTCCATGCCGGGAGCCCGACACGGGACTCAATCCTGGGACTCCAGGACTGCGTCCTGGGCCAAAGGCAGGCGCCAAACTGCTGAGCCACCCAGGGATCCCCAAAAGAAATTTTGATACATGTAGTATTGAGCCTTTGCAAGCTGACATTTTAAAGTTGTATAAACATTGATTATCACATTGATTACCACATTGATTATTACATTGATTATCACAGACATTTATTATGTCGTTTATTATGATTGTTATATCAGCTATCTCTTGCCTCAGTAATGCTGTGTAGCAAACAACCACAAAAGCTTGGCATAAAAATGATATATTATTAGTGCTGTTAGTCAGCTGGATGGTTCTTTTGGTCTTGAGTGGAGAGCACACTCGTGTTTATGATCTGCGGGGAGCTACGTTGGTCTGGGAGGATGTGGGACAACTTAGAGGTAAGTGAACCTCTTTATGGTCTTTCATCTTCTGGAAGACTAACCTAGGTTTATTCTTACAGCACAGTACAGAGAGAATGGAAGGGCAGAAGGCCATTGATATCTAAGCTTAAAACCAGCACACACCGTTCCTTCTGTTGGCCAAAGCAAGCCACAAATCAAGGTCAGGCCCAAAGGAAGAGGAAACATCTCTACTTCTTAATGTCATATAGCAAAGAATATGCATATACAGATTGGTGAGAATTGGTACCAAATTTACAATCAACTTGTTCTGGTTATTCCACCTGCTTAATACATTTCCTAAAACATAGAGATGTAGAACAATAGCATCTTATTTTGTTCATGATTTTGTGGCTCAATCATTTGGGGAGAGTTTAGCTTGGCAGTTCTCATTTGGGAGTCACTTAGGCTAGGTGTGTAGTCATCCAGAGATTTGGTGGGGGCCTTGCAGATGTCCCCCTCGCATAGCTAGCAGTTGATGCCTACGCATAACTTTTTCAACATGTAAGTAGACTTACATGACAATTAATCAGAGTGAGTATCCCAAATGAACCAGGAAGAAGCTGAATAGCCTTGTCTATTGTAGTCTGGGGAGCCACGTGTTTACTTCCGGCACCTTCTCTTGGTAACAGCAAACCACTAATGTCAGCCCAAATCCAAGGGAAGGTGAAATAGACCCCACCTCTTGGTGCAAGAAGTGTTGGTGAATTTGCAGACATGTTTAAAAATCTCCACAAATCTGCTACAATTATTTATGGAAAGTAAGCAGTTCCCCTATTCTGTGATGCTAAGTCACAATGTTATTATTTTTATGTCTTTAGTACTGACCATTTCCATTAAATAGTGCACTTAGAATTTACATAATCAGATGATTTTCTTATTTATATAGTTCTGCATACTATAAACTAACCCAAGAAATGAATAAGGGTAACCGTTTATTTCATTCTAAGTTCTTCATGATCTTTGAGAAAATGCATACATACATACTTTGTACAGTTTAATCAGTGTATATATTTATGCTTTAACTTTTTCAAGTTATTTTATATGCACAAAGTGCTTGTAATTTTTATTTTAATTTTCTAGGAGTTCATCAAGATAATAATACTGTAATTGGCTTAGCAGCTTTCCAGTTGGGGTATCTCAGTTATTGTATTGGATATCTATTTGCTATGTAACAAATTACCCCAAAACTTAGCAGCTTAAAACAATAACCATTTACTCTTGTAGGCAATGTCTACGAAGCTGCATTCAAGCTGTTGCCTGGGACTGCAGTCTCATCTTAGGGCCTCAGTAGAACTGGAGTATCAGCTTCCACCTTCACTCATGTGGCTGCTGGCCAGAGGCCCCAGTTTCTGGCCCCATGGGTCTCTCCCTGCTGCTCATGACATGGCAGCTGACTTCTTCAAGTGAATGATGAGAGAGAAGACAGAGAGAGAGAGAAAGAAACTGAGAAGAGACAGAGAACCCAAATGAAGCTGTGGGTTTTATTATTATTATTATTATTACCTAATCTTAAAAATGATCTACCTTCACTTCCATCATAATCCATTGGCCACACAGACCAACTCTGGCTCAGTGTAAGAGGGGAATGTGCATGGGTGGGAGTACCAGGAGAGGGGAGCACTGAGGGAGTCTTGGAGGAAACTAGATCCTACACATTGCTATGAATACGTTTCCTCAAATTGCTTTTTATTGATGCATGGGAAGCAAACGTTTATTTTCAGCATATCTCCTTAATGGAGAAGTACTAGCTCATAGAGATCAACAAGTCAATGACTCCTTTTTTAAAAAATTGTAAGATACTCTTGCTAGAAAATATTTTTTACCTTGTAAGATATTGTTTTTTACTTTGTAAGATACTGTTATCATTTTATATAATGTCATATTTTTAATGTGTGCAGAAAATACTTCAGAACACCATACAAAGTATTTTGTTGTTGGTAAACTTCCAGAAAGTGCCCTCCATAAACCATGGCTTGGGAGAAGGAGAAATAAAAGAGAGAGAAACTACTGGGTCCCATCATCTTCCAGAAACTTTTTATTTTTTTAATTTAGTACCTAGTTTCCATAAGTTAGGTCACACTGCCCCCAACCTCATGTAAGCCACTGCCATTAATAGCTCCTTTAATGGAAGAAATTTTAATTGGCAAGAAACTTGACCATTACAAAATAGAACATACCCTTCACCATTTATGCCAAGTTGCAGTTCTGCTATCTTTACTATTTTTGAAGCAGCATAAAGGAAATGTGCTTCGGACCAGTATACTGAAAGGGCTCCTCTATGTCAGGTGATTTTAAAGCTTTTATTACAATCTGTGAACTAACTTAATGTGTTATAAATGAATACTCATATGGTCTGTGAGTTCACACCCCCGCCCCCGCCATTTATGTGAGATAAAGTGTAACTGATTCATTTTCATGTCCGTAAAAATCTTTTCAGCCTTTCCAGAAATACATCTGGATTCATTTACATGATGCACTTTCAATCATTGCAAAATTTAATAAATTTTATAGCACCTTCCATGTTGTGGGCACTCAGTAAATTGCCACTACCAAGTTAAATGATGGGGTAATAAGGACAGGACTCTGGTCATTTGTACTAATGACAAGGTTTGCATTTAGACCCACGTCCTGGCAGCGGAGGGCAGGAGGAGCACCTGTAAGAGGAGGGTGAGGAAGGGCAGCCTTTCAGAGCCCACCATAAGGATTACGCTGTGCAAATAAACCTAACTGCATGTGGGTGGTCCTCTCTCTGCCCCCTCACTTTTAAAGACTTAGAAGAGCTGCCAAAGTACCTATGGAAGGTGTTTGATTTAAAAGGTTTAAAAGGAAACACTCCAGTTATGCCTTCTTGTAGGGACATGTGAGTTTGCAGCTGTGTAGAGGGATAAAGAAAGACACTGAGCATTTCACAGCATTTTGAAAGAAAAAATCATGCCAACAGAGCCTTTGACCAAGAAATTCATATAGATTTATGATGCCCGGTGCCTGAACTCCATCTGTGACACCAGGGTTACAGTTCTGTAAGCTCTTAACCCCGCAGTTCATCTAGTTGGCTTCTGACTGCTCCGGGCCCCAATGCAGTTTACTACAGTTGTTTGTAGACCTTGGAAAAGCAGGCTGATTATTTGCAGATTTCCAGAATGTCTACTGGATTCTTTGCTTTCCCTTTCTCATGAGGAAACTCTCCAGGATGTACGGCACAACATGATCTGAATGGCAGTGAGTTCTCTTTGACATATCTCTTCACTAGTGTGGAGGGGACAGGGTCAACCCATGTTGTTTCTGCTCATGGACTGGAAACCGCCTGCACATGCAACAAATGAACTCCATTAAGGATAGTTTTTTAGATTAAAATGTGTGTATGAATGATTAGATATACATTAACAGCTTGTAGTAATAAAAGATCTAAAGCAACATACCTTTCCACTAAAGACACTCATTAAATCATGGTATATCTACACAGTGGAATACTACGCAGCTATAAACAGGATGTACTAAGATGGGATGAATTCTCAGACTTGTCAAGTGTAAAAGCAAGGTGCAAAACAGAACGTATAATTGATGTAGTTATTGTACTTGAAGAAAAGAAGAAGCATATACTTGTTTGCTTGAATAGTATACCATTTTCTAGAAGGCTATATAAGAAGCTTATAACATTGCTTGCCTCTAGGGAGGGAACTGAGTGGCTGGAAGACAGAAGTGAGAAGATACTCTTCACTGTATGGCCTTCTCTGCATTTTGGATCTTGAACCAAGTAAATAAAACAAAAAAATGGTAAAAGAAAACAATGTTGAAACAAGGCAGAGGGAATGAGACTTGAGGCAAAAATGAATGCAGAGAATTAAAGCCCTCCCTTGCCCTGCTTTGTTCAACTATTACATTCCTAGTGCATAGTCCTTGGCACATGCTAGACCTTCAAGAAATATTTCTTAACTGAAAAAATAAGTACCACGTGGAAAACCACCCTTCATTTTTATTTTCAAAGTATATATTATATACTTCAAAATTAGCGCCATTCAGTAGGAAAGGTGTCTTGGTCAAAGAGAAACAGGGGCGCCTGGGTGGTTCAGTCAGTTTGGCATGGGTAGTGATCTTGGGATCCTGGGATCAAGTCCGACATCAGGCTCCCTGTTCAGTGGGGAGTTTGCTTCTCCCTCTCCCTCTGCCCCTCCCTGCTGCTCATGTGCACTCTCTCTCTCTTAAATAAATTCTTTTTAAAAAAGAGAGAGAAAAAAAACTCCCAAAGAATTGAACATGAAAAGTTATATTGCTCAGGAGAAAATCAGTTTGGGTTTGGAAATATATTTTTATCAGTATTTCTCAGTGGTTTTCCTATTCTGTGTAAAGCTTTGTCTTTAATTAATCTTATGCATGGAAATTATAGGATGAGAGAATTTTTATCACTCATTAGGTGATCATGGACTTTGTAGTTAAAGACAGGCTGAGTCTTGAATCTGCTTTCCTTTCTATTATACTCAACTCCCCTATTTGTTCCTATTTCCCTGTCCGGAATGTTTCATTGCTCATGAGCAGCAGACCTGATGAGCCTCCAGACAGAGAGGAAATTATTTAAGGGGGCTTCACTGTGATGTATGGGAGGGCTTGACTGATAGACACTATGATTCGGTGATGCAGGGACTGTTTAGCACCTTGGGATGGGCTAGTCGGGATGTGAACGCATGATTGAAATTGCATACTATGTTGTTTTCACTCAGATTTGCATGCTTCAGTTCAAATTATCAGGAGATGCCACGAAAAGTAAACCAATGACTTGTAATGCACTTTAGTCCCATGGTTGGTCCCAAATGGTGAATTCCAACCACATAGTCACCGTGTGGGGAGGATGAATGACCGGTGATAGTAACATGGTGTTTCAGGTATAAAGTGACTGTCACTCAGGCAAACAAGTGGAATATGCAGAGAGGGGATCCTTGCACCCACTATAGAGGTGTTAGTCTAGGAGAAAAAGAGAATTTAATTCCAAACTGAGCATGTGTTACTGAGAGAAGAGATAGAGCAAAAAGGCAATGTCCTGTGTGACCCCTGGTGGGAGCTTCTGTACAAAGTCCAGTGTGTGAAGGGAGTTGATAGAATTTTATCAGCTCTCTGTGCATATTGTTTAGCTGATTCCATTGAAAAAAGGTTTTCTGAGATACTCAACCCAACACAAATCAAAAGAGTGATGCCATCAGCTGCATAAACATAGACACATGAAGAATGGGTTGTAGAGAATTAAGCAAATCCAGACATTTACATATAAGAAAGCCAAAATTGAGATTAAATAACCATTGTATAGGAGAAATGGAGAATAGGACATGGAACATTTATTTTCTTTTTGTCACATTAACATTTATTTTATTTTTTTCAGATTTATTTGTTTATTTGAGAGAGAGAGAGAGAGAGAAAGAGAAGAATGCATGCAGCAGTGGGAGGAGGGGCAGAGGGAAAGAATCTTCAAGCAGACTCCCCACTGAGCACAGAGCCTGACATGGGGCTCGATCTAATGACCCATGAGCTCATGACCCGAGCCAAAACCAAGAGTGGGACACTCCAACTGTGACTCAGCCACCAAGGCACTCCTGTATTAACATATAAAAACAAACAGCTAACTATTACACTCATCTGTGGGCTGATAAATAGTCCTTGAGGTGAGAGTGAATCCCTCCTTTGGGCTTAAGGTTGGGATAATAGAGTTCCCCTCAAAACTGTCATTCCCAACAGATGCAGACTTTGCTACCCTATCTTACCTTGAAGTTATGGCCCTAATGATCTTAAATTTGGTGCTATGAGTTAACTGCTTGTAAATATGCAAATTCCTGGGCCCCACTCCTAGGGCCCCTGATTTAGTGAATTGGGGGTAAAGCCCATGGGTATGAGTGGCATTCAAACATGCTGGGAGATTTTGACACAGTTGGTGTCTGAACTACTCTTTCAGAAACTGTGCCAGTGTTGTTTTTGTTTTTGTTTTGTTTTGTTCTGTTTTTGTTTCTATATATATATAAAGGTTATCTTTCACTGGACAGCAAAGACAAGAAGTGTTAAAGCTGGGGTCTGTAAACTACAGCTTGCAGACCAAATCTGGCCATCTTCCTGTTCTTGTAAATAGAGTTTTATTGGCACACAGCTGTGCCCATTTGTTTACGCATTGTCTGTGGCTGCTTTTATGTTACAATGTCAGGGTTGAGTAGCGGGGATAGAGACTATATAGCCTGCAAAAATGAAAATACTTACCGTCTGACCCATTACAAAAAAAAAAATTGACCAGCCCACTGTGTTAAAGGGTGAACATAGAACAGATATGATGCTTTTCTTTCTCTAAGAACAAATAAGACCTTCACCAAAAGACTGATATTTTACTAGTCAGTCAGGAATCAGTTTCCAATAGCCATGAAAATGAAAAAGACCCAGAATGGAAGAAGTTCAATATAGAATGTTAAAGTAAAGTTTTGTAGATCCTGAAGGAGAAGATAGGCCTTAGGCCAATATATGCAATAAATCATTTATTTCATTTACCGAAGTGTGACTTGAGGTGAGGGACATACCTGGCCCTGGGCTGGATTTGACTGTTGGTGTGTACATGAGACTTGCTCTCATCTCACTTTCCTTTGGAAGTAGACAGGTGCATTAACTAATCTAGAGAAAGGGAGTAACACATAGGTCTTCAGTTTTTCATTGAGAGAGAATGCTGTCACTAATTCAGTTGGTGGGAAATGGATTTCTTGGCTTTGATAATCAAGCTGGCAAAGCAAATTTGGTTCCAACATTTTAATGAGCGAGTGTGGGTGGCCAACAAATTGCAGGTTCAGACATAAATGTTTCAAACGTGGGTGGCTGGCTTTTAACCCCAGGGCAAATTCTGTGATTGTAAGGAAATTTTAGGCTGGTAGCCAATTCAAAGAGTATTTGCCAAATATTAAGAAAAATGTGAACTACTCTAAGCAATGCTATAGTATTTGGGGATAGCATTATGTTGTTGATTGAATTTGATTGGGATGATAAATTAACATCATATGAGTCCATTCTAATTATGAATATTCATACATGCGTATTTGTGTTTGTACTTCATACACAAAGGATTATCTCAAAGGAGAGAGAGAAATGAGGAAAAGGGAATGGAATGGATTTCTCTTTTCCTCCGTCTGGTTCCTAACTGCTAAGGTATTCAGATACACCTGGTACCTGATGTCCAGCCCTGGTTTTCTCTTTGGAGAGGTGGTAATAAAAATCTGGGCTCTTATGTAATGTGAGATCACTGATTGGGGAAGAAATAAGTCAGACCTGAGAAGTGAAGGGTTAATGCTTTCATTGAATTTTCCTTTCCATGGAGAGACTGCATTTGAAGCAGAACGCTGCTGTGTTCTGTGAGTGAACCTCACATCACAAAGTAAGGGCAGATTTGCAATGGAAAGTAATAGATTTCAATTTAGGTTACTTTTCAGCCTGAAAAATAGTCTCAACTTAATCACTGATCTTGTTAGCAGAGATAATAATGAAATGCAAAGCAAGAATGGTTTAAATGTTAAAAGAGACTGTAAAAGCACCACTGTGGGTTCTTGATTTACTCTCTCCCATTACTTAGTAGAACAAAATATGATTTGACATAATGTTCATTGTGTAGTTACGTTGGGGTCAGAAACTAAGCCCTGTTACCTCATACTTCTTCCATTTGCAAAAGTAATCAAGACTGTGACTTGAATTGGACTGGTAAATCTATTGACTTAAAGATAGAAAGATATTAGGAATCTCTTATGTTACGTTCTCTTATTTACCTACTTATACAGGCCTGTACATTTTCTGGTGCAAGGGTATCCAGATGGTTAATAATGTATTTTATGCTCCTAAAGAAGTTAAAAATTGAAATTGTGTCTTTTCCATATGGCTTTTAAAAGTCAGTATGTATCGGCATTGAAGAGCATTATTTTGTATTTGTATTAGTAGTAACTTATGTTTGTGAATTATGAATGTTATCGTCAAGATCAGTAATAGGCTCTTTTTTCATTGCACTAAGTGTAATGTAGTGTGTCTGGAACCTTTCTGTGAATGAAAAAGGGAAGATAGCATCTTCTACTGAAAATTCTTCTGATTAAGAGTAGTCTTGTTATCCTCTCCTCCTTCCATGAAACTCTGCTTCTCATTCTCAACTGTTCTGAGTTTTCTTACCCTTCAGATTTTTTTTTAAACGTGCTGCTTTTTCTTCCTGTAATACTTGCAAGGCTCATTTGTGTCTGCTGCTGTCTTCCACTCTCGGTACCAGCTTAGTCTAAGCTGTTCCACATCTTACTGCATGTGTTTGCCTGTCCCTCTAGATGACGAGCCTCAAGCTCATGACTGGGTCCTTCATGCATTCCCCATGGGTTGCAAAGCTTTGTTGTACATAATAGGGGCTAAGTAAGTACCATCTAAAGGTACTGATATATTAAAATCTCTGATCTTTTTTCTTTAAAGATACTTATTTAGAAATAAATTCAAACTTACAGAAATGTTGCAAGAATAAAACAAAAAATTCTCATATATTTTTTACTCAGATTCCACCCCCCCAAATTAATAGTTAACTCACACTTCCTTCTCTGCCTTGCTCTTTCTCTCCTTTTTTTCTCTATGTATATGTCATTTAATTTTCTGAACTATTTGAGAGTTGGTTGAAGACACAATATCCCATTACCCTTTAAAACTTTAATATCTATTTCCTGAAAAAAATTATTTCTTATATAACCACAGGACACCATCAAAACCAGGATATTAGCATAGATATGATTCTATCGATTAATGCTCCAACCTCATCCAAATGTTGTCACTTGTCCTAGTAATGTCCTTTATAGGTCCAAGATCTGGTCCAGAATCATGGATTACATTTAGTTGTCACATCTCTTTGATCTCTTTCTGGAGTGATTTTTTTTTTTTAAGCTTTTTTTCTTTCTTTTTTTTTTTTTTTAGGGAGAGATAGCAGAGCAAGTGAGAGAGAACACAAGTGGAGGGGGGAGGGACAGAGGGAGAGGGAGAAACAGCCTGTCTGCTGAGCAGGAAGCCCAACACAGGGCTCAATCCCAGGACCCTAGGATGATGACCTGAACTAAAGGCAGACACTTAACTGACTGAGCCACCTGGGCACCCTTGGAGCAATTTTTTTTCAGTCCAAGTCAATAACTTTGTAGAATGTCCCTTAATTTGAGGTTGTCTGAAGTTTCCCTATGTTTAGATTCAGATTATGCTTTTTTGGGGTAGGAATAATTACTGGAGAAGTGATACTGAATCTCCAGGGCATCATATTAAGAGGTACATGGCACTGACTTGTCTCATCACTGATGATGTAAACTTTTATTACTTTGATAAAGTGACATTTGTCAGATTTATACATATAAATTTAAGTAACAAGTATTATGTGCTTATTAACTAATAAGTAGCTGATATAAGGAGACATTAAAAACTAAATATTCTGTTCATCAGACTCTCATCCATTTGTTTTAGCATACATTAATGATTCTTAACAGTATCTGTTTTATCAAATGTATTCAGCTATTACTAGATTGTTGCCAAATGGTGAATTTCTATGTTCTCATTCTTTCTACTTTTATTGCTTGGCACTGTAATATAAGACAGAAATCTCTCTTGTATTTATTTATTTATTTATTTATTTATTTATTTATTTATTTATTTTAATGTAAATCATGGAGTCTTATTTGATTTAATGGATTAGAATCCATTACCATCACTACAGTTAACCTTTGAACAACACAGGTTTGAAATGTGTAGGTCCACTTACATGCAGATTTTTTCCAATAAATATACCACGGTAGCATAAATGTAGTTTCTCTTTGTTATGATTTTTTAAAGTAGTATTTTTTTTTATGTGGCTAACTTTATTGTAAGAATACAGCATATAATATTTTAACATACAAAATATGTGTTAATTGACTTTATGTTATTGGTAAGGCTTCTGATCAACTATAGACTATTAGTAGTTAAGTTTTGGGGTAGTCAAAAGTTATACATGAATTTTCAACTGTGCAGGGGATTGGTACCTCCATTCCTGAGTTGTTCAACATCAGCTATATTAATTTTGATGCTCAAAGTTTCCCAGATTTGGCCAATGGGGGCTCCATCAAGTTGGCTCCTATGTCCTTTGGACATAATCCCATCATTATTTGAGCATTTCCTTATTTAATGGTCCAAAAAGATATTTTAGACTCACCTTGTACTTTCCCTGCCATGGAATCAACCATTTCTCTAATGATACCAGGTTCTTTTTAGTAGAGAGTAGTATTTAAAAATAAAGATTCAGGTGCTAGGCATTGCTTCTGGAGGGTTATTGGTTCTAGGCCTTCTCAGTGGACAGAATTAGAAAATATGTGACTATATACACACAAACACAGACACACACAAACCTGAACTAATTTCTGTATCTGTTCATGTATTAAAAACCTTGTGCTTGCATTGGTACTCCAATTCAAATGGAATACTTTGGGTTTATTTTAGTCAGAATAATAATGCCATTTCCATATTTATAACTCCCTCTCTGAGAAGAAACTGAACCCAATTATTTTCAATGTATTCCTTTATTTTCTCAAGCTTTTGAGCAACTAGTCTTCACACCCATGGGCTAGCTCCTTGTCTCTTGCCCCACTGGTCTTGACCTCACCTGAGAAAAAGTGTGTAATAGCCCTTATTTGGCAAAATTTATGAAACAGAATTGTGTGTGAGAGAAAAGAATACAGAATTTTGCACAGTATGTAAAATAAAGCCTGAGTACAGTCTCAAGACAGGTTTTTGACACATAGAGACTAAGTAATTATGGGCCATGAAATTCTTCTGTAGGGAGTATGAATAATTTACCATTTGTTCAGTGATGTGAACAACACTGATTTCCCTTCTTTTAAGGGGATTTGTAATTTCTGAGGTAACAGATAGATAACCCCAAAACATTACTTTTCATCAAAAGTAAAAATCCTAATGGAAGAACTTGAAAAAGCAAAATATATATATTATGGGTAGTGGACATTTTTTTTTTTTGTAAAAAGTAACTAGGTTTTAATTGTTTTTATTAAGATAATTAAATAACCTGGCTATTGAAAAGAGCTGATGCAATATTCATGACTCTTACATAACTTGTGGGTATTTGCATTTGTGTGTGTCAGCGTGGGTGGGGGTAACTTCATGTGTGTGCATATGCTGAGGGGAGAGTGAGTTTCCCTACACCTGTCTATGTCACCAGAGAAGTATAAATAATTCTGTTTAGTTTTAGAAGAGAGAGTTGTGAGAGACCATTCTTTTAGTTGGAAAATGTGAAATATCACATGAAATGTTGACTTGAAGAGTGTTTTTCTTGCATAACTGCATGCTTTTGTGATACAATCTGAAGGAATGATGTAGAAAGCAGTTTAAATCTTAATAAAGCAAACTGTAGAAAAAAAGAAGTTTATCACTGACAATATGAAAGTTACCTTGGGAAAAAAATAACCTGTATATTAATCTGCAGCCCTTTGCTCTAAAAATGCTTTTTATGTCTTCAGCTAACATCAGGTACTCTCAAAATCAATCGTAATCTGATCGCCTACAGAGAACAGTTGTGCTCCTGTGTTTTAAGTTTCAGAGAAACTGTGCACTTTTGTGATAAACATAATTTAGAGGAGGATTATATTTTCTTCTTAATTTATTAGCTACTGGTGCTGCCTTATGCTGTTGCCTACGTTTCCTTTTCATCATTCAATTGATAGCACAGAAAAGAAAAGTGATAATGAAAATGGTAGCAGTACACCTTAATTAGGAAGGGTGAGAAATAAAAGCTTTTTAAAAAATTGCATCCTTCCTTTTTTGAAAGATTAGCCTGGATGTTTGGAATTTCAGTTAATACTGCTGTCTTAGATTCTATCTTATGCACTATGGACTGGGATGAGAGGAATTTTTACAGAATTTTAGATTCAGAATAGAGTGACATCACTGAGATGGCAGAGTAGGAGACCCCAGCCTGCCTCTGCTCACAAAGATAAAAAATTAAATATCCACAAACAAAAAGAGTCATGGGAGAGAGCACTGGAGCCCCCTTAAGAAAGTTCAGCAACACAGTAGAACAACAAAAACAAAACACGAGAATAGCACACAAGAAAAGGAAAGAAGAACAGCTTCATTTTGCCTGCATCATCCCATCCCCTAAGCTGGCATTGCTCATCTCCAAGAAGAAAGTTCTCAACAAGAAAAATTCTCCCTTGCTGAAAAAGGGAGAACAGGGTAAGAAACCAACTTCCCCAGCCTTTTCAGGTGCCATATGAAGAACTCACTTTAGTTCCACCTAGTAGCCTTTGCTTCCTCTGTGGACCACCCACGGTATTCATCAAGGACCATTCAGTTGTAGTTCCTATGGCGACCAGAAGCATGAGGTGATAAGTCACCACATCCCCCTGGACCAGGAGCTAAATTTGGAGTCCTCCACCCCTAGACCCAGGATCACATCATGCTCCAGAATGTCATCACTCATGGGTAAAGGTCTTTCCTTACCAAAGTCAGTCCATAAAGTCTAGAAGAGATGATTGCTTCTTCAAATGTACAGACATCTTCTTCAAAAGGCTCAGATGTGAAGAATCAGGGAAATGTGGATCCACCAAAAGGGACACAATAAACTTTTAGTCATTGGCCTAAAGAATTGGAGATATGGGACTTGTATGATAAAGAATTCAAGTTAATTATTCTAGAGGTGCTCAAAAAGCTATAAGATTCCATGAAATCAGGAAAACAATACAAGAATGAAATGGGAAGTTCAACCAAAAGATAGAAAACATAAAAAAGAATCAAACAGAAATTTCGGAGCTGAAGAATATAACCGAACTGAAGAATTCAGTAGAGAGCTTCAATAGCAGACTGAAGCAAGCAGAAGAATCAATGAACTCGAAGACAAATTATTTGAAATTATCCAATCAGAGGAACAAAAAGAGAAAAGGATGAAAAGGAATGAAGAAAGCCTATAGGATTTAGGGGACACCACTAAGAAAATCAATCTATGTATCATTGCAGTGCCATAGGGAGGAGGTAGAAGAGGGGTAGAAAGTTGTTTAAAAAAAATAATGGCTTAAACTTCCCAAACCTGGGGAAAGACACAACTAAGTTCAAAAAGCTAACAGGTCATATCAGAGATTCAATCTAAAACAATATTCTTCAGAGTAGTTTGTAATAAAACTGTCTAAAATCAAAAATGGAAAGAGAATTTTAAAAACAGCAGAGAACTTTAGAATTCATTTATATGAAGGATCCCCCATAAGGTTATCAGCATATTTTTCAACAATGACCTTGCAGTCAAGAAGAGAGTGGGTGATATATTCAAAGTGCTGAAAGAAAAAAACTTTTGATCAAGAATACTTTACCCAGTAAAGCTGTCCTTTAGAAATGAGGTGAGATAGACTTTGTCTAACAAACCAAAGCTGAGGAAATATATCACCAGTAGGCATGTCATACAAGAAATGCTAAAAGGAGTTCTTCAGGCTGAAACAAAAGGACACTACCTAATCATATGAAAGTATAAAACACACCAGTATAGGTGAGTATATAGTCAGATTCAGAATATTCTAATACTCTAATATGGTGGCATATTAAGCACTTAACTCTAGTGTAAAAGAACAAAAATATTAAAAATATGCTACAGCTACAGTAATATGTTAGTGGATATACAATATAAAAAGATGTAAATTGTGACATTGAAAACAAAATATGAGGGAGAGTAAAGGGGTAGAGTTTTTGTATGTGATCAAAGTTTTGTGATTAGCTTAAAATAAGCTGTTATATTTATATAAATTTATATTTATAAGATGTTTCAAATAAAGTAGTGATTTAAAAGAACACAAGTTTTTCATCTTATTCTGGAGGTCAGAAGTCCAGTGAGAGTCTCAGGGGCTAAAATTAAAAGATCAGCAAGTCTGTATTCCATCTGAATGCACTAAGGGAGAACCCATTTCCTTCCCCCCCTCCCCCCTTTCCAGAAGCCACCTGCATTCCTGGGCTCATACCCCACCTTTCTCTGTCTTCAAAGCCAGCAATACCAAGTTGTGTTCTTCTCACATTGCATCCTACCTTGCTTTGGTTGTCACATTTCTTTCTGTGACTTTCCCTTCTGTCTCTGTGATTACATTGGGCCCTTCCAGATAATCCAAGATAATCTCCCCACTTTAAGATCTTCAGTTTAATTACATTTGCAATGTCCCTTTTGTTATGTAAGGTCACATAGTCACAGGTTCTGGAGATTAGAATATGGACATCAAAGAGGGTGATTATTCTGCCTACAAATAAATACCAGTAAATACGGGCCCTGCAGTGTGAGCGATTCATACATAGGATATACTTTGGGGTGTGCTGACAAATGGACTTTTGGACATTCCAATCATCATCAAAATAGAATCACTAATTTAATTCCACTGATGGAATGGATTCTGAATACAAAGAATTATATTAAGATTTCTTCCATATTCTAAGGGAAGAGTCTGTGGCCTTCTATTGAAAGAAAAGTCTAAACTTCAAATGAGATGATGTCAGCAAAAACATCCATCATGAGCCTGGTCATCTTGCCATACTCTTAATTTTAAAATGATTCTAAAAAATATAACTGTGAATTAAAGAGTTTACTCTTTAATATAAAAAAATATAACTGTGAATTAAAGAGTTTACCCATTAAAAAAATAACCTTGATATGGTATTTATATTAGCATATATGGTTTTCTAAAACATACGAAGGTTTTTTTTTACCCTCAAGCATACATTTTTAGAAGTGTTTTTGTGTTTTTATGCCTTTTTTGAAATGATTGGATTAAGGACAGTGAGAAATTCTTTCTATATCTATCTTCACTTAATATTTGGGGAAAAATAAAAGCTTTTTCAAAGAGCTTGCTAGTTGTTTCTGTGCCTTCAGAAATGAGTTTGAACCATTATTCACTTTCTGGATTTTGGGTATTCCAGTGGGGTTTTGACCTCTGTAAAATTAACTATTTATTCAACTGAAGTCTGACAGTTGAATGCTACCAAATACTTTGTGTGTGTGTGTGTGTGTGTGTTTAAAGAAAACTGTAATTGTGCCCTTCAGAGATTTGATTCTCATTTCAGCACCAGATTTGAGGTCAAGAATTATATATAGGAAGAGCTTAGAAAGAGCAATATCATAAGCTAATAATGCCATTATGTTATTGTTGGAAAATAAGCTTACATAGTTAGTTATAGGAATATAATATTTTGGGAATATGCTTAATTAATATATGCTCCTTAGATTCTAAAAAAAAAAAAATTATTTGCTTAAGAGTGCAGGAAAATGTGATACTAAGCACAGACTCTAGGACCAGAGTGCCTGGGTTGAAATCTTTGGCTCTGCCACTTGTTAGATATGTGTCCTTGGGCAGGTCACTTTACTCTACTTGTTTCATTATCCTCATCTGTAAAATGGAGGAGAAAAATGAAATGAGGTTATATACATAAAATACTTGGAGAAATGCCTGATGCATAGTAAATAAATAAAGGTTTGCGATGATGATGATGATTAAGCCTTAGGGTAAAAGTATATTCAGTAATCTATTATTAAGCACCTATGAAGTATCAACCACTTTTCAAAACTTCACAAATCACCAAATTAATCAAATTGACAGTAGAAGCAATGTGACGTTACCATAACATTTCATAACCGGTGGTACATTACTGTTAACTTATTAGTTATTCCATTTGAATAGGTCAACTAAAGCCAGATTCGTCTCTTTCTTAAAAACTAGAAAGCAGATGATGTTTGTTTGGGAGGGAATTACACAAAATATACATCGTCTACCAGAAACACAATACTACCAGTCCCTTGAAATAAGAAGTGGAAAATCCATTCAAGAGGTGTGTCTCTGATCTTTTTTGTTGAGTGTGCTCAGGAACAAAGTAGTTCTTTCCAGTTAAGCCCTAGGATTTTTTTTTTTTTTTTAGTTGTTAAATTCAAGATCACACATTTTTAACAGTGGTGGAGGAAATAGACCCCAACATAGGCTTTTTTATGTGTATGCATCCTTTGCTCCCATGAACGCATATCGCCTCGTTCTGCATCTCCCACCCAGCCATCTGAGCAGGGCAGCTGTGCTGTAATGGCCAACTTTGTGCCTGAATTCCCAATCTGGAAAATGCATATATTGTCAGCCACTATAGGCATCACAGTGAGCCTGGAAGGATACGGGGGGATAATAGTATATACTATGTGAAAGTCCAGATTCAAGTATTTTAAAATATGCTCTGTTATGTTCAATCTGCTTCCAAAATCCAGCTTAAATCCATTCTGTTCTCTCCACCTCTACCTGCCTGCCCATCATTTCTTTGCTGAGCCCTGCCCCAAGCTTTCACTCATGATCACTTGTGTTCTCCTGCTCTTCACTGTTTACTTTTACCCCTTGATTGTTTAAAATTGTTTTGAGCTAATTTTTATGCATACAAAAACCTTCATTTTAACACTTTTTCTTATTCTTCTTGTATTCCTCTCCTTCCTAATGTAGCTTCAGTTCCAAAAATGAAACAGTTTTACCACACCCATCATTATGTATTTCTCTCCTCACTTTGTATGACTTATGGAATATTATTTTGGAAGCTTTTTAAAAAATAATTTCATAGTTTGTGACCTAAAGTGCCAAAACATTCTGAACTTAGTAGCATGGATAAAGACTAGTACACCATCTCCAGAACATTAAAAAGCTACCTGGCACTATACTTAGATGTAGTTAACTGTTGCATAAAGGACTGTAAGTTCTCAAGCATCTTGTCTATGAGGCTCAATAGTTATTCAAGAATGGTAAACAGCAAGACTAGAGATCTGTGATTTTTAGGGTAACTTGAGGAACCAATACCTCCCTAATATGATTCCCTTAATAAAGCAACTTACTGAATTGTTCAGGAGTAGACATGAGCAGATGCTTTGTAGAATCCAGTAGAAACTAGACCAAACCATCAATCTCCTTCTGCCAGTCTGCAGCAAGTAGGCCAGGTTTTGTTGGTGACAGGATGTATATGTTTAAATATACTATTTTCCAGGGTGCCTGGGTGGCTCAGCTAGTTAAGCCCAGTTGTCTGCCTTGGGCTCAGGTCATGATCGTGGGGTCCTGGGATCAAGCCATGATCCCTGCTCAGCAAGAAGTCTGCTTCTCCTTCTACCCCTCTCCCTCCACTCATGCTCTGTCTCTTGTTTCCTCTTTCTCTTAGATAAGTAAATGAAGTCTTTTTAAAAATAATAAAAATAGTATTTTCCATTATCTTCTAATTTTCACATTTATAGCTCAACTAGTTTATAGCATAAAAGAGATTTGGCAATTAATACAAGAAGTGATGTACCCAACCCAGGTTCAACCCAATCCTATCCCTGTAGAGACCACTAAGCAACAACTCCAGCATCTTGCTGCATTATTTAAAGTCTATTGAGCACTTGCATAAAGTGTTGGGTGCTATGGCATATTGAAAATGTGACCATTGTCCTTGGTCATAGAACCGCAGAATACCAGTACTGGAGGAGAAGTTAAAGGTTTTTAGTCCAGTGCTTTCCAGATTTTTGGATGAGAAAGAGTAAGAACTGGGGGATTTCAAGTATGAACATTAAAAAAAAATCCTACCTCGAGGAGACTATGCTAAGTGAAATAAGCCATACACGAAAGGACAAATATTACATGATTCTACTTGTATGGGGTACCTAGAATAGAATTCGTAGAGACAGAAAGAAGATGGTGGTTGCCAGGGGCTGGGGATAGGGAAATGGGGAGTTAGTGTTTCATGGGAACAGAGTTTCAGTTTGAGATGATGAACAAGTTCTGGAAGTGAATAGGGGACAATTGTACAACAATGAGAATGTACTTAATTCCACTGAACTGTAGGCTTAAAATGACAAAGTTTATGTCATGAATATTTTGCTGCAATTAAAAATATCTACCATCTACTTTCATAACTGTTGCATAAAAGAAAGGAACTTTTCACATCAAAGAGAAAGGAAAAAAGAAAAAGAGATGAGGAAAGGAGGGAAGGAAAGAAGGAAGAGAGGGGAGGAAGAGGAAGAATGACCTCAAATTAAGGAATATTCCTTTAAAATTACTAAATGTAACTTTACAAAAAGGTCAATTCATTGTCCTTTGTTTTCCCCTTTTGTCACAAACTGGATTGCCACTGACTGGTTTACCATCACATTACCTGCATTTGGAAACTACTACAGTACAATTTTGCAGATAAGAAAATTCAGGTGCAGAGAGGAAGTGTCTTACTCAAATGTCACAGGGTGTATTTATGACTGGGGCAGTCATTTCATGACTCACAGAAGAATATTCCATCTACTATACCATGCCCATTATTACAGAAAATTTGCTTTATAATTTTAGTTTTGTTTTATTGAGGCTGTATTGCCCTTGGTTTCAGAATTTATTTATTTATTTATTTATTTATTTATTTATTTATTAATTATTATTATTATTATTATTATTTTATTATTATTATTATTATTATTATTATTATTCCATACCTTCTGTGTTCCGGGCATTGTAAATATTTCCTATTTTCATTTAGCAGACATTTAGACATTCATATTATGCTTCCTGGGAGCAAGGTACCATTCTAAGTGCCTTACAAATAAAACTCATGTAATCCATACAATAATACAAAAAAAATAGGTACAATTGTTATCCCCATTTTCAAAACAAGGAAACCAAGGCCCAGATGGGCTCAGTACTTTCTCAAACCCATAGAGCTAATAAGTGGTGGATTGAAACTTAGTTTTGACCTATTTTGATTATATGTAGTAGATTTAATACTTATAAATGCATTTGAGAGAATGTTAATTAATTTTAGATCAGACATCATAAAAAATACTTTTAAAAAAAAAACTTATGGATGTTACCTGTCTAAGGATATTGTTAGTTTCTTAATGAAATCAGCCAAAATTGGATGCCAAGTTTTGGGGTGTGTCCTATTCAGCCCAGGCTGCTGTAACAAGTACCATAGACTCAGTGGCTTAAACAACAGACATTTATTTCTCATAATTCTGGAGGCTGGGAAGTCTAAGATCAAGGTGTCTGCAGGTTGGGTTCCTCGTGGGAGCCTTCTGCCTGGCTTGTAGACAGCTGCCTTCGTACTGTGTGCTCACATGGCCTTTTTACAGTGTGTGTGCCAGTGAGTTTGTCCTCCTCTTCTTAGAGAGCACTAATCCCATCATGAAGGGCTCACTATGACCTAATCTAATGCTAACTACCTCCCAAAGGCCCCATTTCTGAATAACATCGCATTGGGGGTTATAGAGTTCAACATATGAAATAGAGTTCAACATATGAACTCTATAGATTCATATGTAGGTTCAGCCTACAACCACAGTGTGCATATTAATTTTCTTTAGCTCTTAAAGTATCAATAAACTAAACATGTTGCTGATGAGTATAATTTACATGTCTTTGTTTGAAGCCCTTAGGATCCTAGTATGGGGTAAGTTCAATTTAAAAGTGTAGCTAAGGGAGGCCTAAAAATTATCAGTACCCAACAGAAGGAAAGGACAATGTATGGGACCTCTCCAGGTCTGATCCATCCAGACAGTATGGCAGTGGTAGAAGCAAAAGGTGAGAGTGGTCAGACCATGGCATATTGAATTGATAGTAACCTGTATGGAGATCTCGTGGATTTGAGGGGCATTTTCAGAAAGAAAAGTCAAAGTAGTCTTGACAGCCAAGTGAATCAGAAAATGCAAATCCAGTTGTACCAGGAGAACCCTATACATTATCAGAATCCAAACACCCAGTGAAGAAATGTGGTCAGTTTGTATTTGGAGCTCATTGTCAGATGAGTTCTATTTGATGTTTAGGCAAAGAATCAAAACTTCTGTACTATTTATATTTCTTGGGTTTTTTTTTCAACTTGCTTCTTATAACTAGCAAGCAGTGCCAAATCATATTGTATTTCTATCTTTTCTTTGTCATAACTGTCAGAACAAATAATCTTTGGAAAAGAATGAAAAAAAAAAGCCTCATCTTGCGACTTTAATAACAAGGAAAAGGTATAGAAGCTCCTTTATTCAAAGCCATTTGATGGATTCTTTCTTGACCTTGTCCTCCCCAGAAAAAGCACCAGACCTTTGAAGACCTTTTTGTACTGATCCATCCAGTTCTATGAAGACATAACTGGTAGGGTATAACCAAAGACATCTTTGCAATGATAGGAAAACATCACAAACATGTTTTTAAAACTTGGGGAGCCTATAGAAAGAGAAAAGAAGACTTAACCCTGGCTTTATAGAATAAGAACAAGTAGGAAAACATTTTAAAAAATTATTCCAAGTTGAAAAAGTGTGTGTCTGAGATAAAAGGATACCTTGTGGTCAAGGAAATTTAGGTGGAGGACAAATAGGCTATAGATGTTCTAACCTTGCTAGAAATGTTGTCATCTTTCCAGCCAGCCACCACCTATAAACTTCACAGAGTTGTCCACTGTACAGATCTCCAGCTCAGAGAAGCAGAGTAATTGAAATTCAATATGCATGAGTCTGAATACTATTTTCAAAAAACATACCTTTAAGACCAGCCATTTCATCAAAAGGTTAAAGGAAAAAACTTTTCCAGATATAAGCACAGTCTGAAGGGGCTGCATGTATCTTGATGGTTTAAGAACAAAAGTTTTTTTTTTTTTTTTAAACATATGAGCCTTCTGTGAAATGGCTGATGTTGAGAGAATCAGTTGCCATGTTGACCTTTTCCCCATCTTGTTTTTTGTTCAGAAATTGATGCTGTTATTGAAACAATATGGCTAAGAGTCTGTCTCAAACGTGTAATTTTTTCCACCTATTGTCTCCACGGTTTTATGTTATTTAATACCTTTTAAAAAGACCTCAAAAGAATAGCAGTGATACACCGAGGAGAAAAAAAATCACATGCATTTATACCATTCATTTCGTTTTAACTTGCACACATTTAAACAAGGAGAAAAAAAATACCCAGTGTCAAAGTAATCTTACTTTGACTAACCTAAAACAAAACAAAAAACAAAACAAAACAAAAAAACACAGTTTATTACTATTTAGTCACTTCTTAGAGGAAAACCCTCCCTAGGTAGATAACCTTTAGATTTTCTAAGTGAAAGTAAACCATTTTGGGCAATTGCTCTCTTTGCTGAAACAGCAGTATTTCCAATAAGCAAGCCACTCATTCATTTAGTATTTTGTTTATCAAAGAGTTGCTGAGGGCATACTACGAGATAGGTGCTATGCTATGTGCAGGGATACCTAAGTTAGTAAAACATAGATCCTGCTGTCATAAAATTCATACTCTTTATTTTTTAAAAAATATTTTATTTATTTATTTATTTATTTATTTATTTATTTATTTATTTATTTATTTATTTGATAGAGAGAGAGAGAGAGAATCAGACTTCCTGCTGAGCAAGAAGGCCCATGTGATGCAGGGCTCAATCCCAGGAGATCATGATCTGAGCTGAAGGCAGATGCTTAAACGTCTGAGCCACCCAGCCTCCCCGAAATTCATACTCTTTAAAGATAAATTTCATCTGAAGTTTGCTAATAGAAAATGGCTATTTAACACGAAGTGTCAAAATGCAACACCCAAATTATACACATAAATAGTCATTCTTTAAAGCAGTATGTTACCACCAATTCTAAATTTCATCTCTGAAATGGTTGGAGAAAAAGTCCCATATACTTTCTACTGAATTAAAAAGGAATATAGAAGGTTTTTATCATCCTCATGCAATACACCGAAGGCGGCCAGTGGTCTATTTTCCAGTTGGGAGAAAGGTGAGGACTTTTCTAGTTTTAACAGAAAGACTGCATCTTAATCAAGCACATCTCTGGTCTCCAGTCAGCTCTCATTGTGGCTTGTTCAGATTGACCTGATTTATTGGCAAAGTGGTCTTG
This sequence comes from Canis lupus dingo, assembly GCF_003254725.2. Taxonomy (NCBI): domain Eukaryota; kingdom Metazoa; phylum Chordata; class Mammalia; order Carnivora; family Canidae; genus Canis; species Canis lupus. The sequence goes on from NC_064243.1 coordinate 39,698,300, forward strand.
TTACGATGGGCTCAATTACCATCTTTTTCTGAGTCTTCAGTCTGGCATTATCACATTGAAAAATGGGCATGCTCTGTGCACTGAACAAGGTGGATCACTGGCACTCAGGGAGATTTGGCCAGCCTGTGTGCTTAGTTGGGGGCCTTCAGGGTTTTCCAAGATGACGCCTGGTTGATTCATTTCTGAATCTTAAGTATGGACATTTGTATAAAAATAAGGGAGTGTGTAGGACAGGAAGTTCAGAGCAATCAGTTTCCTTGGAAAATATTTTCCCTTTTCAATTTCATGGCTATTTTTAAAAAGGGATGTTAGAAACTTTAGTTTAAAGATGAGTATGTGTTTTCCTTTCATGATGACACACAATTATTTTCAGTAAAGGCTACAAGAAACCACCTTTTCTGTTGGCCAGCCAATAACGTACTAAAACGAGCAGTGCTGATTTACAGGTCTGGGTTGTGGTAACTGTTTCATTTTTTTTCTTTAGTTTGAACTCTCAGAGTTCATGATGTTTTGTGGAAAAGGCAAAGCAATCCCAGGCACACACAGGGGTAGCATCTGCTTGACAGCATTTTCAATTAATCCCTGCAGTTACATGCACTTTATTAGGTTCTTGCCAAAAGCCAATGCTAATTCAATGTGTATGGAAATTATTTATTCTGAGTCATGAGTTACTTTTCTTAGCTATAGTTGTTATTGGTACTGTAATGACTTGGCAGCATTTAATCATTTATTTTTTCTGATGTCTGGCTCATGTTAGCCTGTGCTAACTCCATCTCACAGAAACCCAAGCAAATATACATTGCATAGGACCTGCTTGGCTTCCAGCAGTGTTTCACACAACTCCCTAATTTTTTAATTGCAATTCACACTAAAGATGGTCCATCTTAATTTAATAGAGTGTTTGGGCCTCACCATACTTTAGATGAGTCAACTTGGGCAAATCACTTAACTTCTCTGAGCACTGGATTCTTGATGCAGGAAAATCTCTTAACTTTCATCCAGCTCTGAAGAACTTTTGAGATTTGAGACTTAATAAACATATCCTCATTGTTCCTGGGATGAATCTGTAGCTTTCTGAGACTTGTTACCTTTTTGGGATGTCATTGGAAACACTGGGAGGCCCTGACAAAAGATGGGCATTGAGTCCATCAGGTATCCAGGACGGGGGGTGGGCTATCAGAGGGGTGCATAGGTGCATCCTTTAGGGTGCCAAGAACTTTCTCCCAAGGTGGATGAGAAAGTAGGACACTTTCCAGGTGAAACAGATTCTCAGCAGAGCTAAGCTTTCTTTTTTTTTTTTTTTTTTTTTTTAAGCTTTCTGATTACATTTACATCTTGGAGACTGGATCACTGTGCCAAGAGAAAAGAGGTTAGCAGTTCTCTTCAGAAGCATTGGGGATATGCTGGAATTGGGATCATTTTCCTCAGCTGATAACTCATGAGGGCATAGATTACAGGAGAAAACAATTTTAAGTAGTTCTATAGATATTTGAATATTTAGTCCTCCAATAATACCCATTTATATTGACAAGTTATTATCAATATGCCTGATGAGTTGCAATGTGGTGTGAGGATTTTATAAAGCTTAATAAATAATACCCCTTTCATCCTCTTCTGAATTTTGGACTGATTTTGAAGCATTGGAGGCAGGCAATTTGAGATCAAAACAATTTTAGATTTGTATCCAAAGGGCCTTGCCAACTCTCTCTAAATTGAATTTCTCCTCCTAAACTTATAGATATTCCTCTCCCCTTTACTGGAACAAAAACTACCCCACTGCAAGAACCTAAGGGCAGAGGATGTCAGAATTGAGGAGATAGGCTGATTCCAAAAGCTAGAAATGTTCTGTTGCTTTTTCCAAAATTCATCCATCAAACAAGTCACTAAAAGGAGGTGGGAGAAATGTCAGACCAGGAATGTTCTCTGGCTGAAGTTCCTTCACTTGGAATCCCAGGGCGTGGAAAAAGGATACTCCTCCTAACGATTAGCATCAAACTCATTGTCATATTGGGAACTACGGTGGAAAAATATGAAAGAAGTATGTATTCAACAGGAATTTATTAAATAAATGCCTACCAAGGACTGAGCACTTTTTAGGCTCTGACATATAGCAGAGAATAAGACATACAAGGTCCCTCTTCTTATGGAGCTTATATTCTTAGTGGGGGAAAGGCAGTAATAACTAAATAAACATGTGAATAAGATAGTTTCGAATATTAGTAAGTGCCTTGAAGAAATTAAAACAGGATAATATGATACAGAACAATTGGGGATTGGGTGAGAGAAGAGGAGCTCATGAAGTAGGATAGATAGGCAAAGCCACTTGCAGGTGACAGATTTGCTGAGGAGTCAGCCACGTGGAGGCCTAGGAGACAAGGGTTAGAGGGATCAGCCTGTTCCTAGACCCTGAGGCAGAGATGGGCTTGATGGGCTGGAGGAGTGGAAGGAAGGCCAGTGTGTATGGCATAGAGTGAGTGTGGGTGGCAGCGCAAGGATGCAAGGTCAGAGAGGAAGGAGGGGGCAGGTCATCGGGGAGTTTGAGATTTCCTCCTAATGTAGGAGAAAGCCATTAGAGTATTTGTGCAGATACATTCAAATCACCTGGGGAGCTTGTTAAACTGAAGACTCTGCTTCAGTAAGCCTAGGGTGGGGACTGAGATTCTGCATTTCTAGCTGCTTCCAGGTGATGCTGTTCCTGCTGGTCCATACACCCAACTTTGACAAGGGTTTCATCCATGTTTTAAAAGATCACTTGGACTGCTCTGTGGAGATCGGAGAATGAATTGTAAGGAAATGAAAGTAGGGGCCCTTGGGTGGCTCCTTTAGGCTGGGCATCTGACTCTTGATTTCAGCACAGGTCATGATCTTAGGGATCCTGGGATCTAGCCCTGCATTGGGCTCCCTGCTCAATGGGGAGTCTGCTTGTCTCCCTCTCCCTCTGCTTGCTCTCTCTTTCTCATAAGTAAATAAATCTTAAAAAAAAAGAAAAAAAAAAAGAAAAAAAAAAAAGAAATGAAGGCAGCTCCAGTGGCTCAGCAGTTTAGCGCCGCCTTCAGCCCAGGGTGGGATCTTGGAGACCCGGGATTGAGTCCCATGTCGGGCTCCCTGCATGGAGCCTGCTTCTCCCTCTACCTGTGTCTCTGCCTTTCTCTATGTCTCTCATGAATAAATAAATAAAATCTTAAAAAAAAAAAAAAGGAAATGAAAGTAGATGCAGGGAGATTAGCTGAAAGCTCTTGTAGTGCATTGAAGGGGGTGGATGCTGAGGATCATGGGACTGAGGCCTGTGACTTCAGAGTAGAGGTTCTAGTAGGTTCCCCTTAAGGATGCTGTACAGATTTGCAACCCAATATTCAATTTCAAGTATTTCAATAAGGTTAACATTTAGGTCCTGCTGTTGTTCATCAAGTACCTATTGTATTCAAGAGCAGTGCTTCTTGAGGTGTACATGGTAATGAACATAGTAATCACCTGGAGATCTCGTGAAGCATGGACTCTGATTTAGAAGGTTCGGGGTGGGACCTCAAACTCTATTTTTCTAGCAGCTGAGGTTGATGCCGCCAGTCTATAGGGTGCACATTGAGCTTTTCCGATGGTTTTCACATCATGCTGTGAAGACTAGTCACCTGAGGAGATTTGAAAGATTACCAGTGTTTGGGTCACACTTAAGGTGAGTTATCAGACTCCTTGCGTGGAGGATCTTGGACCTGGATTTTTTTAAAGGAATTCCCAGGTGGTGCTAATATGTAGTGCAGAGTGAGGGTCTTGGAGCCGGAGGCCTTCACCCAATTTTCCAGGGAGGTAGCTAGCACTGGTGTTCCCACTGCATGGAGCAGGTAAGAAGATGCTAATTCACTTGCCCAAGGTCAGAGGGCCAGGAAGTGATAGAGCAGAGATTTCATCTTCGTTCCTCTAATTCCAAATTCAGTGCTTTTTCCACAGTAGCATGCCACTTCTCTACTTCCCTATTTGGGACAAAACTCACTGCGCTAGATATTGAGGGGAGCGTTGTATGAGGTAGGGTCCAGCTACAAAACAGAAACTTGGGTATTTCAAACAGCAGGCATCTAACACAGGACACTGGTTGCTGTGGTGGTCGGGGGGCGAAGGGAGGAGTTGCAAAGGGAAAGGACAGTTGCAGAAGGGGCAAAATGGAAGGGATATTCTCAGAGATCAAGAAACCGCTGTGGTCCTGGGCTGGCATCGGCTGCTACACTGCTAGAGATGCTGTGTCTGGTCATCACACTGCAACCACCAGACCTGCACTTTCCCCCAAACCCCAACTCTATTTGAAAAGGACTGACAGTGGGAAAATGGGGTTTGATGTATGCATTCAGGAGGGCCAATTTTGCTAGAATGCACCTCTTCTGTATGCAAAAGGAGGCAATAGATGCTCGGAAAGCCAAACTTTTAACTACTGGTTGTGTACTAGTGGTCACCATCAAAAGGAAGCAGATGTTGCTCTTGGGCATTTAGAGTCTGACCCTCTTGCGCTCTGTCCCTTTCTCCTGTGGAGCACTGGTGACTGGCCCCCAGCTCCGTGGATGCACCCTGTACTTGTCTGGTTTTTTCTGTGGTTATGTGTTCTCTGCCACAAAGGGTGTGTCTTTACTATGCTGAGCTGTGCCCATGGATGTTTGTCAATGAAAACTTGCCTTTGTGCTTGACCTCCCTGGCCTTCTGAAACTTAATGGAATTTCTTCAATGACCAAAAAACTTCTGAAAGGAAAAAATACCAGTGAAATTACAGCGGCTCTTCGTGATATTTTAATAGAGTTTGACAAATAAGGACTAGTGAGATTTGAAATAGAAGAAAATGTCTTTCTCATAACTTGTGAAGAAAATGTTTTTAAAAAATAGCAAAAGGTCACCTCTGATTAAGTAATAGGTTAGAAAACGAGGGTAGAAAATTTATTGGGGCCATAAGTAATTAATTTGTATCATAAAACAAATTTCCATACTGATGTTTGTTGGCATAATTTCCTTCTCTTACAATTGATTTAATATTTAGAGAAGAAATTATTGAAGTAATATTTTTTTCTGCCATAATTTCATCCTGTCCAAATTCCTACCTTTGAAAAGAAATTCTGTTCTTTGGAACCAGGGGAAACGAAAATTGCAATAAATTGAAAGATTTTTTTTTAAAGATTTATTTATTTATTCATGAGAGGCACAGAGTGAGAGAGAGGCAGAGACACAGGCAGAAGGAGAAGCAAACTCCCTGCAGGGAGCCCAATGCTGGATTCCAGGATCACCACCTGAGCTGAAGGCAGGCGCCCAACCACTGAGCCACCCAGGCATCCCGAAAGATTTTTTGTTATTATTTTAAGTTCCACTTTGAATTACTATTTGATAATTACTATTTACAAGTTTTAAGGGACTTATTTTCTTCCCAGCTGTGCTTTATAATTTGCCCAAAAATCCCTGATTCTGTTCTCATATATTTGAACAAACAGCTAGTTGTTACTGGCTTTTCCTGTGACGAGGCAAAAGTGCTCTGTCATATTTCTGTGTGCAACTGAGCAGTTTTTCTGAATTATTTTATTTGGTTGACCTAGAACAAATCATAGTCTTACATAGCAGTAAGTTAATCACAAGTCAATTCAAAATCCAAAGGTCATCACAGGTCATTACTTGGCACTTTTGCAATTATTCTTAGGATGTTTAAAGCCTGATGAACATAGGGGAAGGGGACAAAAAGAGAGGGAAGCAAATCATAAGAGACTTTTAACTATAGAGAATAAACTGAGTGTTGATGGAGGGGAGTTGGGTGGGGGATGGGCTAGATGGAGGATGGGCATTAAGGAGGGCACTTGTTTTGATGAGCACTGGGTGTTGTATGTAAGAAATGAATCACTAAATTCTACTCCCGAAACCAATATTACACTGTATGTTAACTAGAATTTAAATAAAAATTTGAGGGGGAAAAAAAGATGTTTAAAGCCTATCATTAGGATATGGAAAATATCAGTAAAATAGTGAAGATTTGTTCTCATTATTTTCCAGAAAAAAAGCAAGAGAAACCTCAATTTGTTGTGTAGGCAAGAAGGGGCTTTGCAACCATCCTTCTTCAACTGTGTTTTGAGGAAAAATCGGTTGCATGCATGTGTTGTTTGTAATTGTCTTATGACAACTGTGATCTTATATACAAGATACAACTGTTCATATCATTGCAAAAACTGTGGTTTCAGTTTCTTGTTTCAAATGAGAAGAGTAAAAGGGAGATAGAGATCATAATCACTTGGAGTTGAGGCTGTCAGTTTACTTTGCTAAGAATGCTAAGCCTTTCAGGAGGAAACAGAGAGTGCCCCAAAGGTGAGGGTAGCCTAAGGGAAGATTGTGGGGATTTTTTTTTCCCCATCTGCACTTCCCTTCATCTGTGGTTATCCTAACGAAGTGAGAATATTATTTAAACCATGTACTTTATTTTGCTGGAGGATTTGGTATGTTTGAAAAGTGTAAGACTGTTTCCTCGGTAGGCATATGCTTGCACTTAGCCTTAATTCATACCCTTGGAGGCAGCAAATACAGCGTGGCCCTATTCTGTGTATTTTAGGAGGCTTCTTATAACAGGGCTGGTCTGTGGCAATACTGGTGAGTAGCACTTAGAGAGTTTAAAAACCACTCTGTCGCGGTGATGACATACTTAGTGTGGTTCTGGAAGCTAAATAAAACACAGGAAAGAGATATTAAATGAAATAAAGAACACACCTATGTAATTATTGCCAGAAATGAAATTTTGAAACCCTAAATTTGAGTGTGGTCTAGGCACCTGAAGATTCCTGTAGATAAACAAACATCATTTCCCAGATTAAAATTTCAGGAAAGCAACATCTATACCAAGTGTCTTACTTAGATAAAATATTCTGAAAACAGTTTGACTGATCATAGGAGAAACAGGGAACAGATGCTGAGTGAGACAGGTGCCCACAAAAAGAAGCAGCTTTTCCCTTCTGAGTGCCCCCATTTACTATGTAAGATCTCAAAGGCAGCCCATCCATGCTACTAGCATCACTTGGTTCCTACAGGGGCTCTTTAATCCAACTTAGAAGATACTGATCATTACGGTGGATTGTGTATGACTTAAAATACAGATCTCTTTAAAATATGAAAGTAAGATTTTCTTTTAAAAGGACTCATTTGTTAATGACAGTGATCAAGACTATTACAGTTTGTGGGTAAAGGACACCCTTCTCCCATGTTTACATTCTAACTCCGGTCTTTGAATTTTTCTGTAACTATTTCCATGGGAAGTGAGCTAACATCTTTCAAGCCTCTGCTATACTAAATACTGTAACTAGATCTACTCCACCAGATGCCTTTACTCAGGTTATCTCATTTGATGTTTGAGATAACCTTCTAAGGTATTTTGTGGGTGAGAAAACCGAGGCTCTGATTTTTAAAAGTCCGCTTGGCAAAATAGGGAGTCCATTCCAGATTCCAGACTCAGGTTTGTCTAAAATGTCTCATCTCCCCCAAACACCCCAATAGCCATGACTGAATGGCATGTGGGGCTAACAAGTCCAAATACATTTATAATTTGGCTAGGTTTTCCATTTACCTGAAGGTAACCACACTCCCAGTATAATCCAATAAAATTTATGGTTTATATTTGTGTTTTGGTATTTCTCCCATTTAGAGTATCTAGCATGCTGTGTTGCATATAGTACGTAATTAATAACTACTTGCTGAATTAATCCATTTTCAGATATCTTGAGCCCCCGGAAAGCTGTTCAACTTAGAAGGGTCAGAGTAATTTTCGTTACAAAAAGATGAAGAGTTGGATTTTCTCCACCTTTCTTTCACCTCGTAAAATCCCATTTCAAGGGCTAGTTTATACTGTCATCTCATTTATATAGTTTTGTCTAGTCTACTTTGTTCTTGAGGCAGAAATGCTGCTTCTATTCACTTATCACTTTATATATACTTTCATGTGTTTTTCTTTAAAGTAAGATTGATAACTTTCACTTACTGTGCACTGTGCTAGTCATTAAGCTAAGTACTCTACAAATATTATCTCTCTTTCATTCTCAAAACAATCCTGGGAGACACAAACCTTATGCATCATTAGCCTATATTGCAGATAAGGAAACCGAGTTTCAGAGGAATTAAATAACTTGCTTTCAGTAACAGTGAAATTTCAGAGATGCAAGAGGAATCCAGATCTAATTGATTCCTAAAGCCTGTGCTTTCAATTTATTCTTTTATTTTTAATTAAGGCAAAGTTTACATACAGTGAAGTGCACATATCTTAAGTGTATAGTTTGATGGGTTTTGAGAAGTGCACACATCTGTAACTACCCAGTCAAGATATGGAACATTTCCCCTGCCCAGAAAGTTCCTTCATGCTCCTTCTCTTCTCTGTCATTTTTAGCCACCCAAGATGAAAGCTGCCTGTTCTTGAACTTAGAGAAATTGAACTATGGAGTTGTTTTTTGTTTTTTATCTATCACTTGCTTCACTCAATGTAATATTTTTGAGATTCATCCATTTGTTGTATGTACTGATAATCTACCATATGAATGGTAATTCTTTGTTATTGCTGAGTAGTATTCCATTTTATGAATATACCACAATTTGTTTATCCATTCTCCTATTGATGGGCATCTGTATTCTTTTCCAGCTTGGGGCTATTGTGAAAAGGCTACTGTGAACATTCTCATACACAAGTCTTTTTGATAGTCTTTTTTTTTTTAAGATTTATTTATTTATTTATTAGAGACACAGAGAGGCACAGACACAGGCAGAGGGAGGAGCAGGCTCCCCACAAGGAGCCCGATGTGGAGCTCGATCTCAGAACCCCAGGATCATGCCCTGAGCCAAAGGCAGATGCTCAACCGCTGAACCATGCAGGCATCCCACAAGTCTTTTTGAGAACCTGTGTTTTCATTTCTCTTGGATAAATACCTATGCGTGGAATCATGGGGTCATAGAATAGAAACATGTTTTACTTTATAAGGAACTGCCCATTTTCGAAAGTGGCTGTACCATTTGATACTCTCATAAGCAACATATGAGAGTTCTAGGGTCTCCATATCTACTCTAACATTTGATTCTGTCAGTTTTTAAAAAAATTTATGCTACCTTTTAAAATGCCCTCTTTCTTACTTAGCTGTGAGATCAGGAAGTAGGTGTCATTCATCTCTCTATCCACAATGCTTAACTCAGTGTCTGGCAGAAAAATGATGCATGTGAAACTAATTTTGAGGATTGCAAAAATGGTTGTCCAGATCCCTTCAAGCAATGAATATCTAGAAATCTAACCTCATGCCATGTTAGCATGCAGATTGTTTTAAACTGAAAGGCCTTTGGACTACCATCTTCAGAGGGTAGCAGCCTTTCAAAAGGGAAGTGACAGGTTGGTGACCCCTGGTGAGTGACTAGCCAGTCATTGGCTCTCCTGAGTGAGGTGGCTCACTATTTGCTGGAAGGCTGTTCTTCAGCAATGGGTCCTTCTGGCATGGGAAGTCCACTTGGACATCATTGAAAGCATAAACATTGACCTCTGACTGGTCTTTTAGGAGAGCATTTTGGTTCTCTATTGCTGCATAATAAAATGACAACAAATTTAGTAGCTTAAAACAGCACATATTTATTATTGCAGTTTTTGTGGATCAGGAGTCTGGCCATGGCTTAATTGGGTCTTCTACTTCACAAGCCTGCAATCAGGTGTTGGCTGAGACTATGGGCTCCTTTCAAGGCTTGCCTGCGGAAGGATTCACTTCCAAGCTCACAAAGTTGTTAGCTGGATTCAGATCCATGTGCGCTGTGGGTTGAGGGCCTCAGGTTCTTGCTAGTTGTTGACCACAGACCACTCATAGTTTCTTGCTATGCCAGCTTCTCTGACATTGCTGCTTGCTTCATCAAGGTTAGCAAAGGAGCATAGCCTGGCAAGGTGGAAGTTACAATTTTATGTAATTTAATCATGGAAAGGACATCCTGTCACCTTTGTAACATCTGATTGGTTAGAGGCAAGTCACACAGATGCCACCCACATTCAAGGAGCGAAGATTACACAAGGACATGAATACCAAGAGGTGAGGATAATTTAGAGGTCATGATAGTGCCTGTCTGCCACAGATGGTCAGTTTACAACCTTTTAAAAATGGAAAACACAGATATTATGAGGAAAGTGGTTGTTTTGACCCAAAGAGAGCATTACATTTTTTACTGTTTTAATGAATAGTTTCAGAGGCTCTCATTTTACCCCAACACAGAGGGACACTGTTCTGGATCCATTATCTGCAGTTAATGTCCACTTGTGCAGATGATTGATAGGAAAGCATGAAGTGATTTCTAGATAAATACTCCTCAGTGGGTTCATTTAGTGGAGATGAATTGAGTCTTTTCTGTGATCTGCTACTGGACAGAGCCCCTGCTCTGAAATTTGCCACGGATTAAAAAAGTAGAGAGATGGGCAGAGTGACCCTTGTAACACAAGGGTGGGAAGCCAAACTTTTTGGCAACAAGTTTGCTTATCTGGAATAGAATGATTGACCTAGACAAAACAGAAAAAAAGCCTGAGAGTCATATGAAACTAAGTTGTCTATACTTTTAGGGAGAGTATTTTTCATGTAAAAAGTAAGTTACATGTATAAAGACCAGCAACAAACAAAATATTTTACTTGTTAGAGGCTATCTGGAAGATGTTCAAGCTTTAACCCTTAGCTTTGGAGAATTTGGACAGTGCAGGAAGAAAACAGAGCTTTGTCTGACCTTGACCATGTGGTATTTATTCTATCTATCCTTGTCAATTAAGGCTTTTGAGAGCCCTAAATGTTTTTTTTCAAATTTAAACCAAGCACAAAGACTCACTTCCAGACTTTTGGGAAACATTATTATAATCCTTTAATAGTTTAGATAGTTTTGAGAAGTTAAGGGTGACATATAGCTACACTTAAAAAAATTTATTTCAAAATTCATCTCCTGAATAAGCTGCATAACCTAGTTTCCTCAAGTATATGAATTAATCATTTCAAAGAAATGGAAAATAGTATATCTAACTCCTCTTCTGGTTAAAAAAGAAAGACAATATTAATAGACATTTGGAAACTTCTCTTGTCACATTGCAAATTCATTCTAAGTCATTGACATTCAAAGCAAAAAAATGCCTTTGTTGATGGATGCATAGTGAAAGAACAATTTATTTTAGTTACAAAATAATAATAATGATGAAAGTTATATAGGGCTTAGTATGTGCCAGGTACCATTCTACCCAGCATATTATATATACTAAATATATACCTATATTGTTATACACACACATAGATACACATATATTATTCAAATATATACACATAAACATATGTACTAATTTAGTCTTCATAACGACCTGTTAAACAATTCCAGAACTTGGAAATATATATGCACCAGCCCACATATTCTGTGAACTAGTGTTCTCATCCTGCTGGTTCCCTTGTTAATGAGTGACATCAGTATTTGATTTATTCTAACTTTGTATTTACATGAGAATAGTGTTTTAACTTTTTTAAAAGTATGCTTCTATAAACTTTATGATGTAGGTACTATTATTATTCCTATCATACTGATGAGGCAAGAGAGGCACAGGGAAGGTGAGCAACTTGCCTGTTCCATAGCATTTATTTGGACACCAACAGCCTGGACCCGAGTTTCTGCTCTTAACTGCCACACCATCCTCAGTCTTGAGAAATTTGCTTTCTCTTCATGCATAAGCCATAGCCAGCCTTACGAACAGTTAAAAAAAAAGGGGGGGGGGGGGCAGAATCAATAAGAGTCCAAGATAAACCAGTGCATTCCAGCTTAAGGAAAACAAACCAAAAAAGCATGCTTGCTCCAGCCTGGCACAAACTTCTAGGTTAGGACAACCAATCTAAGAAAGCCCACACTTCACTATTTTAAAGAAAATAAACAACCCAACAGTGATGGCCTAATTATGATTCTGAAGGGCAACATACAATGCTTTCCCGGTAGACTAAAAACCAACCTCCAAAGTTGCAGTAATGGTTGGAGCTCTGTGAAAAGTCTCAACTGGCATCTGGAAGTGTAGTCTCCAGGTTGACCGGTGGGAGTACATAGGAGCCAGGAAAGGGAAAACAGTAAGAAGAGATGAATTGTTCCTAAAGAGTAGTCATGGCCTCACTGGTATCATGGACTCTCAACCAGTACCTGTCCCCACCACAGTTCTGGTTTTCCCACTCAGAAAAGGCCTTCAACAGGGCCACAATTGGAGCAACAAAGACTTCCTGCTGAATCCATCGATGGATACTCTGTTGGCAACTTGCATGGCCCTGGGACATTCTTGGGCTGGCAGTAAAGCAGTCTCAGGACCTCTACGCTTTGATGCCTACTGTATCAGTAATGGTACTGTGCCAATCCAGAACTTATCCTTGTGAAGAAGACAGCTCAGGACCACCTACCCTTGTTTGGAGGGCTTGATGGGTAAGAGGAGTGAGAGCAGAAGAGGGTGCAGCCTGCCCTTTGGAACCATCCTGAAGCTCAGCTAACTCCTCCTGGACATCTTGAACAATGAACGGTTATTGTCATGGACATTTAGCACCATTTGTCCCTGAAATGTAGTTTGGAACAGTCTGGCCAGCTACACCTTCAGATTACCTGATTTGTTTTACTAAAAAAACCCCACATGTATAAAAAGCAAACACAGACTATAAATATATAAGATATTATACATATAAATGAATATGTAAATATTTATACATACATAGATACATACTTATGGGTTTTTATTAATACATAATACATATTTATATAAAACTATTTATAGTTTTTATATGTACATATGTATTTGTAGTTTTTACTGACAAAATAAAACTTGCCCATTATAGAAATGATTCAAGCACCACAGAGCTTTATAAAGAAAAATGGTAGAAATCTCTTAAAATCAATCCAGTCCTTTACAAATATTGCTTTATTTACTAAAAGTGAACATTGACATTTTAAATACCCTTTCATGCAGATCTCGATGCAGATGTACCCACATAATGATGCATATGATTGTGTGTAAATTTAACTATACTAAGTAGGCTGTCCGTAAACCTCTGCCCAACAGGGTCAGTAAATGTTGATCCAAATCATTGTTTTAGTCAATAGAAATAAGAACAATGTTGTGACTCGGTTTTCTTAGGGTCGAGAAGACAGTAGGAATAGAATTATCAGAACATCTGGGCTTGTGCAGATTTTCCTGAATCTCTGAAAACTTCGTGTGTACACAGGATGAAGCAGTGTATGGTGGGCATGAATGAAAGCCAGGAGGAGCTCCTCTGGCTTGCTGGCTGGTTGCTTAGGGGCCAGCAAGTGAAGGGACGGAGTGCTTGGTGTTCACCGTGTGGTGTTGATCTTGGAGCTGGCCCTGATAAGGCCTCGAGAGCGAGGTCTGAGCTGCAGGAAGCCGGGAAAGGTTTTGAACAATGGCTTTTTACTCTTGTTCATACAAGATGTAAGGAACCAGAGAATGATGGCTGGGACTGATTTAATTAGCTGCAAAGGCATCAAGCAAACCAGCAGCGGGATTCTTTCATCCCTCTCCAGAAAGGACGTTTTTAACTGGCCTCATGTTACAAATCTGTGATAAATGCCAGGGTTCTAATTAAGAAAGGACCTAAAGCAGAGCAGAGTCAGGACCAACGTGTTTAAAATGTTTAGAAACAAATGTGGACAAAGACCACTGACTTTTCCTTTGGGGAAAAGGGACAGTCCATGTGAATAGATAAATTATGCTGAATCCATTAAAAACACATGTTGCGTTTGGTTAAATGCTAATCTCATGTTTACCCTCCTGCTGCTGAGGCCTGTGGTGCCTGTCCAGGATCTGAATGTATGTTTGAACTGTGACAGTTCCGGAAAAGAGCCCAGTCTTGTTTGTATTACACTGAGGCCCCTATTCTCAACCTTAGGGATTTTCAGCCCCGGGATTCTACTGGACAGATGTCACCATGTATCACTGTGTAAAAACAAGTCCATTTCTTCCTTCATCCATTCATATGAGGAGATACCACAATATTCAGAGACTTAGAAGCATCAGAAATTGCTGCCAGAGCATGTGAGATAGAAGCTGCCTGGTGAACTCTCTTCCCTTCACCTGGAACGTGCTTCTCCATCACTAAGCTCCTGGTTGTCTCCTAATTCCTACTGATCTTTCTCATCGTTGCACAGATGACATTTCCCCTGAGAAGCCTTCCCTGACTGACATCCAAGCCTGAGTGGATTATTCCTCCCTGTGCTTCTCCATCCTTCTACTTCTCATACCTGGTTATAATTGCCTACAGCCCGTGTCCATCCTTCACCAGGAGGATGGTCTGTGAGGATTAGAAGCCACAGAGCCTGCCACATGAATTTAGTAAACATCTCTTGAATGAATGAGGACACCTCTCTTCTCCAAGGCATTTGTCCTTTAGTAGGGACTGCTGTGTACTAGCCAACACTTCTGGCTCCCAGGGCCACCTCACCCACACCCCTCACTCCCTACTACACACCCTGAACCTTGATGTGACATTTGAGATTTCCTTTCCACTAGATATGTAGGAACAAAAAAACGGACAACTTTTGCATCATGTTAACAAACATCTTATATTCTCAAACAGATACACATGATTGAGTCTGGTAGCTCATGGCATGTAAATGGTCAAAAACAAATAACAGTTTAAAGACAAAAGCAAACCCGTAGTCTTCGGAATAAGATTGCTCTAAGGGAATTATAGAAAATAATTATAGAAAAACGACTTGGAGGGGCACCTGGATGGCTCAGTGGTTGAGCTTCTGCCTTTGGGTCAGGTCATGATCCCAGGGTCCTAGGATTGAGTCCCAATCAGGCTCCCTGGAGGGAGCCTGCTTCTCCCTCTGCCTATGTCTCTGCTTCTCTCTGTGTCTCTCTCATGAATAAATAAATAAAATCCTTTTTTTTTTAAAGAGAAATATGATGTGGAAACATGGTGATGAGCATGCCAAGTGCAGCCCCTCTTCCACCTTCTGGCCTGGAGCCTGGCACCCTGAGATGTTCTGGGAGACCCACTACGAAGCCTATTGTGTGGAGTCTCAGAATCAGGGCTGGGCACTGCAAGCCCACGGAGGGTGGACATGATTGTGAATGTGTGGCTGGGGAGGAATTTGCCTGATATATTTCAGGACAACACATTGCACACTTACAGAACGATTATTCTATTTTCTTCAAAAGATCTTGCCTACTCTGTCTCTTCTCCTCTTGCAGAATTGAGAATTAAACTTTGTCTAAATGTGCTTTTTTCATAGTTACCTGTGCTCTCAGCACTGTGGTGTGCTCTCTCGCATGTTAGTTATGATTCTGGTTTTGTCTTCGTTTCATTTCAGGAAGAGGTTATTCATTGAGGACCAAATCTTCATTTTAATATTACTGTGCTTTGGGAGGAGTCAGTGTAATACAATTTCAGACACATGGGGCCCTGGGATGGTAATATTAGGGAGCAGAAGAAGCAAGGCTGGTGGGAGATAAAAGGTCCTATTCCTGATTAATTGAAGTTAATACGTGGGTGTGTAGATCACAGGGTAATGGGTAATACTTGGTGAGGAGGGCAGAAATTAAAGGTGAGAAAATGCTTTGATAGCCTCTACTGTTGAAATATTTTGACACAGTGGTTGGCATCAGTTATTCCAGTGATGATTCTCTATGAGCAGCCTTCCCAGGTTTTAGCACAATGCTTGGAGGTGTCCTTCTTTTTACAGTCTACCTGCTAACAGCAGGTAGGAGTTATTCATTCATTCTTTATTCTTTCTCCTCTTTCACAGTGCTCCAGCAATTGGCTGTGAGTCCCAGCTTTTCTCAGGGAAGGAATCATGCCCCCCTCCCCCAAGCACCACAAGACCATCCTGTCAAGACATATCACTTCTTGTGAAGGTCAGGCAGGGAAGGAAGGCTAGCAGGGACAGGCAGGAGAGCCAGAACGTGCCACCTTGTGCAAAGGTCTCTGCTCACGTGGTGAGGATCGATTTGGAGCCTCAGAGTCAGGTAACGAAGAAAATTAAATGGGAGTTTCCATCCAGAGCGTGAAGGAATCCAAGGCAGGTGGGAACTTGAGTCTGGAAACAATTTTGGCAGAGTCCAGTTTCATCTCTTACATATGCACAGGTAGAGAAATCTGTGTTTTTCACCTGAGTGCTGTTCACTCTTGATCATATTACTTCAGGAGGAAAGGTGATTCTTGGAGATAGTGAGATTAGCTAGTGTGCTGGGCAGGGTGTGTGCCCCCAGGGTGAGCCCACCAGGTCCCACTGCAGATGTGAGGCCATCTTCGGATGCGCACACCCTGGAGCTGACAGCCCCCACGGTGGCATTCAGACCTGGCAAAAATGACATTCGACACGTGAAACATTTCTTCCTTTGTATTTAGAGGGAAATCCCAGCTTTCCACAGCCTAGCAAAATTATGTACAACTTTAAAAGTATCTTTTGATTATCATTGTGTAAGGTAAATATGGTAAAGAGTCACAGAAATGACTCATACTAAACAAAGTAAGTCAGAACCAAACCATTAGCATAACGTTGTGCATTATGATCAAGGTATATATAAACTAAGTTCCATTCCTAGGAAGCAGTTACCCCTGGGATGTACTTGCCAGGCTGCTCTGTCCACAAATGTCCATAACGGTGGCTTTTTCTTAACCATGTGAATGCCAGTGGCCAGGGCATAGCTAGCACTGTGAGAGATGAGGTGGGACTTGGGGGGTGGGCTCCCCCGTGTAATCTCTGCTGGAACATCAGGGATTATCTAGGCAAATCAGGTATTTAGGCACAAACCACTCGACTGGCAGGAGCACTGCCTTTGAACTGGTTAGAAGAATAGCAAGTAGAAACTTGCCCTAAGTTACATTTCAGGTTGGTCTTCATACCAAAGCTGACTGCGAATTGGGATCTAAAATCATGACTGTGATCAAATCCCCGACTTCCTCCTTTTCCTCTTTTTTTGATCCCCAAAGATAAGATTTTATAGTGAATAATATCTTATGATTGGATTAGTAGCAAAACAATGAGAACTGTGTGCTACATATAGATTTTATGTGTGTATATACGTCTGTATTTTATGTGTGTGTGTATGTGCATATGTATTTTATGTAGTGTGTGTATACATGTGTATTTTGTGTGTATATATACGTATTTTATGTGCATGTGTGTGTGTGTGTGTATATATATATATTTTATATTTGAAGGATAGAATGTAGGTGTAGTAGCATGTTATGTTACATTTGGGGAGGTTTTGATCATTTCTATGAGGAGCCTGATTAGGAGAATCTTGAAATTGGTGAACACATTCAGTGAACAGAACTTGGCTTCAGGTGTAAATTTTCACACATAGGCCCACAACAAATGGTAAAAACACTCAGGAGAGCTGCAGATACTATTATGTTCATCTTTCCTCTGCAGTTTCACCTCCTGCAGTGTACTCGGTGCTCCCTTGGCACATATACAGGCCAAACTGACGCTGCCCATCATTCTGATTGCTTTTGCTGCTCCACTGCCATAAATGCCCTTCCCTTTATCACATCTGAGTTGAATTGTGTCTAACCTGTAAGGCATGGCTTAAGTATTAAGAACTTCTGCTGCAAGTTCTGCTGACGTGGGTCACTTATCCTGCCTCTGAATTTATAGTTAGTTGGTCAGTCAATTAATACAGTTCGATAAGTATAATTAGATGGCTGTGGGCAGGTGCTGAAGAAGTGCAGAGCTCACAGCAGAGTGTGTACACCATGACTTTAGATGCTTGGTTATATTCACCTTAACCCCAGTTTTGCATATGAAGATGAGGCTCTGTGAAGCTATGTGATATGACCGATATTATACAGCTTGTTAACGGTGAAGCCAGGACTCAGATTCCAGGTGTCCTCGAGGAACTCTTACTCCTTAAAAAATTTCCTAGATGCTTTAAGAGGAAGAAGCATAGCAAGGCTTCTCTACATTTGTTTCTTTTTTCTGTCTGATCCAGGCCTGGGTGGCTAGTGGTTGAGAAACCACAAGATGATCCTTTCTCCTGTCCGTGGACAAAGATACTCATCAGATGAGAATCCAGAACCTGGGTAAAAACAGAAAAATCTGAGTACACATTGATTGCAAAGAGCAGTGTTGTGGAAGGATATAGCGTAAAGCAAACTCACTCACTGACTTCTGAGGTTGTGAAAGCACTCTGTAAGAATTGGGTGGGAGTGTTAGGTATTACTCTATTGATTAGTCCTTATCTGGGGCACCTGGGTGGCTCAGTCAGTTAAGCGTCTGTCTTTGGCTCAGGTCATGATCCCAGGGTCCTGGGATTGAGTTCTGCATTGGGCTCCCTGCTCAGCGGGGGCTCAGCTTCTCCTTCTCCCTCTGCCCTTACCCCCTCCCTGCATGTGCACTTGCTTGCTCTCTCTCTCTCAAATAAATAAATACAATCTTTAAAAAAAATTAGTACTTATCCTCAGCTGTTTCTGAAAATGTCATTATCAATATTCATAGCAAAGGAAAGAATCATAACTGGACAGACTAAGATGTTCTAGAGTCCAGTCTCCTGGACAGTGAAACAGGTCATTAATCTTTGCTCTGGTTCTCCTTGTTTTTCCCTCAGCACACAGCGCTTCAATGCGCAGAGCCAAGAGTGTTCCAAAAGGCCGATGTGTATTTTCTCTGTGAGTACTAACCAAAATATTTATAAATTTGGTTTGTGTTATGTATATTGTCGTTTTATTCATAAAAGAGTTAAAATCTAGATAAACAAAATAAAAAATGCTACTTTGTACTTGGCAATATTTAGACCTAGAATTATATTAGGTCGCGAATGTGAACATTATGTTGGCTTTGAACTGTAAACATTCATTTGGCCTCTACTTGTGAACGCCATTTGGATGTTCTTGATAAAGTACAGGTGGTACATACAATACTTGGATAACTGTTTGGGGTAGCACATTGAAGGATGACTGTTCTTGGAGGAATTTGGGCCAAAATATAGCTCTCTATTGGTATTTAAGGATTTTTTGTAACATCGGTGATTGGAATAGGTGCTCAGAATGATTCTTGAAGTTGGGTAATAGCAGAAACCACTTTTGGAATTGTCTTTTGAGTGCGTTTTGGGGCATCGGTCATGGTATTTAAAGCTTTGGAAGGAGTCCCCATAGAGATGAATTGAGCACTGAATTTTCAGTATGGTCCCTAATTCTGTGATTAGAGGTATGGTGGAGGAAGAAGTTGGTTATTTTCTTCAACTTCTTGGCTTTTGGGGGAAAGTCATTTACTTTTTAGCTTTTGTATAGAAAATATAAAAAGAGAGAACACTTGGTGGTTAGACTGGCTGGGTCTATGCCAATGTGAAATGGGACATGCAGCAGTCAAATTCAATTTGCTATCCAGAACTGGTGTAGAGCTTTCTGTGCTGAAAAAAATTAATAAAAATTATATATATCTCCTTTTATCATAGTGGAAATACAAATGAGCATGGCCTAGAGCTTTCAAAAATAGACTTAGAGAAAGAAGTAAAATGGGGCTTGAGTGGCTAAAATTTGGATGGGTGAAAAGTGGTGATAAAACACTTTAGGTTTTTTTTTTTTTTTTTTTATGATAGTCATACAGAGAGAGAGAGAGAGGCAGAGACATAGGCAGAGGGAGAAGCAGGCTCCATGCACCGGGAGCCCGACGTGGGATTCGATCCCGGGTCTCCAGGATCGCGCCCTGGGCCAAAGGCAGGCGCCAAACTGCTGCGCCACCCAGGGATCCCAAACACTTTAGGTTTTTAGGTAAAAAAGATCTTTTGGAAATTTGACTTAAATGTTTCTGGGAATATGCAGGGAGCTTACTTAAAAAGAAAATGAGTGTTTTCAATGAAGACACATATCTCCCTTAGACAAATATCTCTTATGTACACAGCTTTATGTGACATTATTTATGTAACTTTAGAACTTGAGATAGACAAAGGGAGTTTTAAAATTCATCCCTACTTTGTCCCATGACAACATTGGTTATTTCACGTGATCAATGAAAAGTAAGATAACATACTTTTAGAAACCTTTGACAGGCCTCCGAAACCTTACTTTTTCCACTAATTTGAAAGACTTTTCAAAATCCCTGATATTATGAAATTATTGCTATGACACAAGCAGAAGCACCAGTAGTGTGTGGTAGGTCAGAGCAGAAAGGGAAGCATGTGGGGGACTCTGGAAATGCACTGGCCCTGCCGTTGGCTACTTGTTCCTTCATGAGAAGGACTTTTTTTTTTTTTTTTTTAATTTTTATTTATTTATGATAGTCACACACACACAGAGAGAGAGAGAGAGAGAGAGAGAGAGGCAGAGACACAGGCAGAGGGAGAAGCAGGCTCCATGCACCGGGAGCCCGATGTGGGATTCGATCCCGGGACTCCAGGATCGCACCCTGGGCCAAAGGCAGGCGCCAAACCACTGCGCCACCCAGGGATCCCGAGAAGGACTTTTGACCTCTCTTGGGGTCATTCCCTCATCTACAAGATGAGAAAACTTGAACACTGAGTGAAAGAGTATACATAAGGATTTTTCTAATGTGTGAGTCATGAACGGTACATAAATATTTGCTCCTTTCCCTGTTTCCCTGAGCCCCAGGAAAGGATCAAGGGCTCCCTACCTAAAAATCCATTTTCCGTTGCTTCGTATTTCTATTAGTTAGTCTAACCTAATTCTCTGCTTCCAGCTTTCATCAGCATGATGCCATTAGCATATTCAATTTCTCGTATTATTTATAACCCTACATTATTATTTTTATAATCCTTAGAAGTTATTTTTGCTCCACTGCCTCTTTGCACCATCACGAAATAGATTTCCTCCATTGCCGAGTGGTTTCTTCAATTATTCTTGGTGACATATAAAAACATTCACATACCCTCCTAGGATTTATCTTTTTATGGCCCTCACAGAGCACGGTTTGGCTTTTAGTTTCTTTTAGGCTTGGAGTGGCTTTGCTTGAGTCTGGAGGCTTCTAGATTAACCAGAGTCTTGTCCATCTTGTTGCCTGATCTATGGCTTTTCTCCTAAAAACCTTATCTATGAAATCCTTAATAAGGATCCTGTGATTTTCCTGTACCCAATTCTCACTTCAATCCTGGTGTCCTGAAATTAGACTGTCTCATCTTCATGGAACCCCAGCTTCTACTACTTCCCTCGGCTAAATCAGGACATGTTGGCCTGGAATTTACATTAGAAAAACATCTATGACACTTAGACCATTTGCCTAGCATGAAGTTGCTCCTGAGAGACAAACTCATTTTGCATTAACCGGCTTTCCCTTCCTCAGTCTACCTTTGTTTAAAGTAATGTTGAAGGTGTGTGTGTGTGTGTGTGTGTGTGTATGTTTTTTTTTAAATTTTATTTATTTATTCATGAAAGACAGAGAGAGAGAGAGAGGCAGAGACACAAGGCAGAGGGAGAAGCAGGCTCCATGCAGGGAGCCCGACATGGGTCTCGATCCCAGGTCTCCAGGATCACACTCTAGGTTTAGGCAGGCGCTAAACTGCTGAGCCACCCGGGCTGCCCTATATATGTGTTTTTTAACGCCATTTTGTTTGTCAAGTTCTGTGTCATGCCTGTGTTAAAATGTCTTTGTGGTGTCACTGATATCACTATTTGTATTATTTGCACTTACTCATATGATTGAAATCTGCTTAATAAATTAGTGATTTTTATTTTATTTTTGTTTATTTTTTATTTTTTTAAAGATTTATTTATTTATTTATTCATGAGAGACATGGGGAGAGAGAGAGAGAGGCAGAGACATAGGCAGAGGGAAAAGCAGGCTCCTCACAGGGAGCCTGATGTGGGACTTGATCCTAAGACCCCAGGATCACACCCTGGGCCAAAAGCAGATGCTCAACTGCAGAACCACCCAGGCATCCCTATTTTTATTTTTTAGCATTTATTTATGTATTTACTTGAGAGAGAGAGAGAGAGAGAGAGAGAACACAGAGGGAGAGGCAGAAGCAGACTCCCCACTAAGCAGGGAGCCCAATGAGGGGCTCCATCCCAGGACTCCGGATCATGATGTGAGCTAAAGGCAGACACTTAATTGACTGAGCCACCCAGGTGCCCTGTTAAATTAGTGATTTTTAAAAGGTGAGTAGTTTCATTTGCTTGTGCCATAAGAGGTCTTCAGGGAATCTGAGAATTGGAAGAAAGGTAGGGCTGTCACTAGGTATCTCCTGCTTTGCTGAAAGCAAAGGCATAGCCTTAAAGTCTCAGACCAGGGCAATGAGCAACTTCTTCACTTCACAAGTAGCACACTGCTCTGAGCCCCCATTCCACTTCAGACAGCACTTTAGACTGAAAATTCTGTCTTTGATGAGCTAATGCTCTCTTCGTGCACCATGACAGTTAAATTATTTTGGGTAGGCATAGATTCATTTGATAGATGTTTTCTGCTATTGGAGAAACTCTTTTTTTTTTTTTTTTTTTAATTAAGAAACATCTTCCAACAAGCAAGTTGACATTAAGTAGGCTCGGATATATTTGAAATCCACAAGTATGAAAACCAGGAAAAACCATGTTTGTTTTGATGCAGAATGAACTCTGGTCTTCCAGGAGAGCTTACATTGGCCTCTAATATAAGAGTATCTGCCTTTGCCCTCTGACTCAACATTTTTTTTTAGTGGTTCAGGAAAGTGAGTGACTCACTAAGACTTTAAAAGACATTATTTTTCCAGATCGATGATGAATTCAAGGCAGGCAGGCTTTTAGGAAGGACTCCTTTTCCTGGGTGTAGGAAAGTACCACCTCCCTCAACTCCTTTTGTTGAAAGGCAGAATTAAGACTTTGCTAGAGAAGAAATGGATCTACTACATGCTAAAGAGTATTTATGACCGCCAGTACACTTTACCTTTTAGAATAATAATAAAAGCATAGGAATACCCAAATCCTGCCAGGGTTTTAAAAATTACATTTCATTCATGCCCAGGTATAACCTCCCATCATAAATTCTGAAAAATGTGGAGGAAGACAGTGACAGGCCATTCTAGTGCATAATGAGGGATGCATATTTCAGTGCCCGGGATTGATGTTTATGTATGTGATCACTTGGAAGAGGTTTTATTTAATGCACCATGTCTTTAAATTGGCTCTATTTTAAATATAATCATAAGAGCTACACTTTGTTGTATGCATGGCAGTCAGTTTATAAAGGGTAATTCTAATCTCCCCAATTCTATGAGCGAAGTTTTATTCTTCCTGCTTTACCTATGGGGAAACTAACGCTTAGAAACTTTAAGACCTTGCTCAAGGTCATATCCAGTCAGTGGATTGCTGCTTTGGACTGTTTTGCCGCAAAGCCCAAATTCTTTCCCCTGCATTGTTTTCCCTGTACCTTCAGCTCATCTTTGGCAAGGATTTTCTGATTTTTAAGCACCTATTTTTTTGGCCTTTTTGTGTTTGTGAATGAGTGTGTGTGTGTCTTTTATTTGTGCCTACGAAGTAACATATAGAGCTATAAGAATCTTCTTTTATCTTCCAATATTAGAGTTCTATGAACCACAAGATCTCACCAAAATCCTATTAAATCTGATACAAAATAGAACTAGTGAGATGATAGAAAATGGAGAGATGATGAATTTATGGAAACTCACTCTTTTTTAACACTGCCAGGCTCATATGTTAGATTGCTAGTCAATTTTGTGAGGATTATTGTTCTGAATGATTTCAATAATTTCTGCTGCTCTATTAAAAATCCTCTTTTACATTCAAAGACCTAATAAAAAAGAAACTATGATCTCTTCCTTGTGTTACTTGAAAGTGTATATGAAAGTATAATCCCAGATGGGATAGTTCTGTGTGCACCACAACATCTGTGTCAGACCAACTTTGCCATCAGACTCATTTCATCCACACGCTTTCTAAATCACATCAGCATTTACGAGCAGCTCTTCAAATCTCTTTTTCACATGCATATCATTTCAGTGCAGTTTAATTGAAACATCCCATAGAATGTTCCTTCATACTCATTTCCCTAAAGCATGAAGGGAATTGGCAAGTGACAAGTAATTTTTCTGTCAAACAGATGACTGTTTCATTTACAATATAGAAGACACAGACGCTCATTTACCAGTGGCCTCAGGCCATGGCCCAGACATCCATGGAGCAGGGGACAGAGCTAGAAACACAAAAGCTTTTTTATCCATTTAAAAATACGTATGCTTTGACACCAACCTTCAAGCAAGTGCTGATCCATAACCCAGCAAGAGGTATTTTAGCATCCGTGCCCACTGATGACTTTCCCACAGTGTTTCCCTCTTTTGTCCTTACAGACTTCTTCCATCTGGATTCTGGCTCCAGGTTCACACATCATAGCCACAGGAACCCCTCCAGTCTGCCTATGGTACACAGAACCCTGAGACAAACTGGGGTTCCCACAAAGTCCTCATCTAGCTCTAACAACTTCCAACCATGTGATCTGGGGCTTGGCTTCCTTCCTGGTAAAGGGGGATCCTTGCTCTGCCCTGCAGATCTCCCATGATTGCTGAGGTCAGAGGTAGAGGCTGCTGGGATGATGCATGGGAACGTTAGAGCTCCGGAGACACATCAGCTCATTTCAGATGTGCCCCAAAGCCCTCGGCACCTTTGCCCAAACCTCCCGTTGCCTTTTAAATGAGACTTCATCTTCTGATGTTGATTTCAAGGTCACAGGGACAAATTTAATTTGGACTTGCCATCCTGTCCGGATATGCTGATGCCATGCCCTCCTCCTAGTATCATACCTCCAATGCAGGAACCAGTACTCTGGCTTGGGACACCTGCCCTCTTTTCTTTGAGATACAGCTGGGGAGAAGCCCCCCATATGGAGCTGTGCCTCACTTCATTGCAGAGGTGCATCTAGTACAATCTTCTCTTGGTTCTTCACTGAGCTGGGCCATCAGCACAGACTGCCCACCATCTGCCTGGAATGTCTTTGTCCTGTACTGCTTCTCATCCTTGAGTTTAGGGACTTTGTTCCTTTTCATAGCCCTTCATCCTTTACTCCTTATGAGCCCATCACAGTCCCAACTAAATACTTATTTTGTAATCATTATTTAATGTCTGTCATCCCTTTTTACTAGAAACTTCAGAGGGCCTGTGCTATGGACTGACTGTGTGATCCCCCTAAAAGCCACCTGTTGAAGCCCTGACTCCTCATTGAATGGCACTGGAGGTGGGAGTTTAGATGAGGTCACGAGGGTGGGGCCCCCACCTATTGAGATTAGTGTCCTGATAGGAAAAGAAAAAGACCAGAGCTCTCTTTCCACCGTGTGAGAATCAGCAAGACCACAGCCATCTGCAAGTCAGGAGGAAGGCCCTCACCAGAACCCCACCTCGCTGGCACCCTGATCTCAGACTTCTAGCCTCCGCAGCTGTGAGAAATAAATATGCATTGTTGAAATCACTCAGTCTGTGATAATTTCTTATAGCAGCCCAAACTAACAAAGCGTGACAGGGATCCTATCTTTTTATGCATGTGGGTATCCCTAGGATCCAACACAGTGCCTGGCATAGGTTAGGCACTTGATGAATAGCTGCTGGGGTAAGTTGGGAATGTCTTGCCACTACTTCCTCCCTGTCACACTCCCCTTCCACTGTCTGTTGCACTTTCTCAGTTATTTCATGAACATTTCTACACATGCGTTTGATTCACGTATGGAAGTTGATGCACAAGTATTCTTTTCCACAAGACATGCTGGAACTCAACGTCAAAATTAGCATATAAGCCTCCGAGAGGCTGTGAACTCCATGCAACCATGCGCAGGGCATGTATTCTCTTTGGGAATGATCTTCTGGGTTTGAAGCATATATTTTGTTAATTTTCTCAATCATGAGATATCTTTAGCTGTGGAGAAGTAATTTGATGATGTCAGAAAAGCACAAAGTCGTTCCAGCTTAAGTTTGGAGAGTAGACAAGGAGACCAAGCCTGAAAATACCATTTAGAGTGAACACAGGGTGTGTGGCAAGATTGTTATGTTGTGGAGTGAGCACCAGTGACCTAGGTCTATTCTTAACCTTCACTACTATTCAGCCTTAGGTCTTGGCCTAATTATTTGACCTTTTTGATTCAACTGTTTCCTCTGTAGGTTGAGGGGTTGGACTATATATCTGTAGTGATTTTCCTGTTCTGAAATCATATGATGTGTGTGTGTGTGTATGTTATGGGCTCTGACCCGTGTTGGCAATGATAGCAAAGCCCGAGAAATTCCAGACTTAGAGCAATGGCAGTTCAGTTGGACCAAAGCCCTTTTTCAAAACAGCACTCTATTTGATTGATGTTCTGTGTGTTTGTTAAGTAGAGTGGTGCATCAAAACTTTTCCAGTCATGAAATACTTTGAAAGTGATGAAGTTTTTATGATATGCTGAAGTAAACTGGTGTGGATGGGGGTTATCTATATGAGGTCTGATGAAAGTATTCATTATATTTTCTTTTTATTATATGATTATTAGAAAGACAAGATACAAAATATTAGATATTAAGTCATGGAAAACTTACAAATAGAAACATTTCAAATTTATCATTGAGAGTGATGAGTTAGTTTTTGGTTTTGATGAAAAATTCTTCCAAGCTCTTGGGATGCCTGGGTGGCTCAGTGGGTTAAGCATCTGCCTTTAGCTCAGGTCATGATCCCAGGGTCCTGGGATCAAGCCCCATGTTGGGCTCCCTGCTCAATAGGGAGTCTTCTTATCCCTCTCCCTCTGACCCTCGCCACCCTACCCTTGCTCTTTCTATTTCATTCACTCTCTCTCCCTCTGTCAAATAAATAAATAAATAAATAAATAAATAAATAAATAAATAAATAAAATCTTTAAAAAAAAATTTCTTCCAAGTTCTTGAGAATGACCACTGATAAGAAGCTTTATTCATATGAACAGGTGATTTTTAAAATGTAAAACCATTTTAGGAGCTGTGTTAATTCCTATTGCTGCTTTAACAATTTATCACAAATGTAGTAGCCTAACACAAATTCGTTATCTTACAGTTCATCTGAAATGGGTTCTAACGGGCTCAAATCAAGGTGCTAGCAGGGTGGCATCACTTCTGGAGATTCTAGAGGGAAATGTGCTCCTTGCCTTTTCTAGCTTCTAGAGGCTGCCAACGTTTCTTGACTTACCAATCTTTTTCATTACAAAGTCTTACGATTTTGACCCTCCTGTCTTTTATATGTGATTATATTGGGCCCACTCAGATCATCAAGGATCATCTTCTCATTTCAGAAATCTCTTCCTTAATCACACCTGCAAAGTCCCTTTGGCCATGTAAGGTCACATATTCAGAGGTTCTGCGGCATAGGATATGGGCAACCTTTGGAGGGGGACATTATCCAGCCTACCACACTACTCTTCAAAAATTTGCATCAGTTGTTTATCAACATCAAATGCCAATTCCAATTTATTTAAGGAATCAAGAAAAACTTCCTTTTCTGTAGTTGACAAATACAATGTTGATTTTTTTTTTTTGCAATAATGTGAATGGATTTCTAAATCCAAGCTAACTTTTTATATCAAGTATTTCAAAATAATGATGAATGCAGAAAGGTCATACACTCAGCATCCTGTGGCTGAGCAGGACCCACTAAAATAGAATGTCAGCTAGAAACAGACCCGAGGTAGCCGGAGGTTCTGAGGTGCCCCTGG
Organism: Canis lupus dingo; assembly: GCF_003254725.2. Classification (NCBI taxonomy): domain Eukaryota; kingdom Metazoa; phylum Chordata; class Mammalia; order Carnivora; family Canidae; genus Canis; species Canis lupus. The sequence goes on from NC_064243.1 coordinate 39,725,892, forward strand.
AATCTGGGCCCCACCTAAGTCCTCACCTCCCTCCTACCCAGTGCTATGCTGGCTCCTTGGGCTCCCAGGACATTAGGTTCTTCAGCAGCCCACAAGGCCCTTCTCCTCGGGTGAGGTCGAGGGAGTGGCACTCTGCTTGATGGCCAGTCTAGCTGGTAAGTGCCAGATGTTGCCCATGGAGCTCAGACCCTGCTCTGCCTAGGCCATCCCTGAGTGGCCTTGGTTTGCCCAGTCTGAGGTGCCTTGGGAGCCAAAGGGCTCAATATCTCAAAGTACGCTGTGGCCCCCAGCATGGAGTCTCTGAGCAAGGCAGGGAATCAGGCAGCTGTGGCCACATCTGGGATCTTATGCCAATTTGTGGTGGGACATGGTGCAGGTCACTTCACCTTCCCGAGCCTTGGCTTCCTCTGCTGTAAAATGGAGATATGTGATGGTTGTCATAGGAACTCAGTAGGGTGAGGTCTGGAGAATACTTAGCACTGTGCTTAGATCAGTGTCAGTGCTAACCATTGATGATGATAATGCAGATGCTGATTTGTTTCATCCTTGTTTTGTTTCTCTCTTAATCGTCTGCATCCTGCCTGTCTTCTGCTATAGTTATCAGAAGTGCTTTGTGCAGTATGCATGTGATGGGAAATGTCCATTCTCACGGTGGCTATGTCCTGATATGAGAAAACTTACCTGGCTGCTCATTAGAGCATTGCCCAATGTAGGGCAGGGGCTGCCGTGTTAATCGGTGTGTTAGAGTTACATAGGGGGATCAGTTGACTGTAGTAATTACTTTGGGAGGAAAATCTAATGGAATGAAACAGAAATCCAGCATATTCTATCTCTCTTTGATACACCATTCCTACCTGGATAAGATCATATATGATTATAATGAATCCCTGAGCTAATTTGGCAATACATTCATATTTGTATTTAGGTTATTATAGCAGTAGTGCACTGATTGTTTGATTCCAAAGGCAATTTCCTTCTACAAATGTGTCCTTAACATCCTAAAATATATATTCAGATTTAATGGAAAAAAAAGAGAGAGAGAGAGATGTACTATAAAACAAAGCCCTGTTTTTGAACCTGGGATACAAAGAGAAGAACATTAATATTCTATTAAAATGTATTAGAAATGGAAACCACTTTCTAAATTATACTTGATAACAGTTTAATTTAGATATGTTTTTCACTGTCTGGAATGCTCATTTTTATCATTTAACATCAAGATAGTATTTTCTGGATGTTTGTGCCTTTATTAACTGGTTAAGTAAACATTGAAATTTTCTTTTTTGAAAGGCATTTTTGTAAATGTATTTAAGTATTGATAGTTAATAAAGCCATTTGTTTTAATTTAATGGAAAATAATTTTATTAAAGCCTAAATAAAGCTGTGCAAGCAATTTTCCTCCATTACAGTGTCTTTGGGGCTGCGTTAATTATAATAAATGGAGCTATTGGAGACGTTTACTCAGCACACAAACTCCTCATTGTTAACTACGGCTGGTGTGTGCTGACAGCTGCCTCTTAGAGAAATGTAACCCATAGTTAATGGTGGAAAGTGTGGCATTAACATAATTTTTTGGCAAGGACAAAGCTAGGGTTGCAGTGTTGCCTTCAACAGTGACTCCTTCATTAACAGTGTCTTATCAGAGGCCCAGACTCCAGGGGGGTAGATGCAGCCATATGATTGTGTTGTAGGTAACCAGAACCTGAAATGACTGCTTCTAAATAAAAAAATGGAAAGGGTCTCAGTTGCTTATGAGTATGATTTTAAAAGGGGCCAAAGAAAGACTTTGAAAGAGTTGCTGGTGTTTGATCAAAATTGACAGAGTGTAGAGGCGGCTTTTTTGACATTGACACTAATGCATATTATGGTTTCTATAAGAGGGATTAGAATTAAAACATTTTTACTCTTCAGGGACCAATTCAGACAAAAATAGATTTGCTAATGTAAGACTTAAGAGTCAAGAATAAATTATATGCCGTGAAGGTTCTGTAAATTCATTTGCACATTGCCGAAGGTATTTCAAACAATCGGGGGAAGATCTTTGTGTGTTTCTGAAGACAGATCAAAGATAGAATCAGAAAGTAATAGAAAATATCAAATAATTATTTTTTGTTAATATTAATCCTTCCTATGATAAACCATTCTCCTGGCCTCAGGGTTCTCTTTGATTTCCTCAAAAATAAATAAAATTATAAAATTGAATATAAATGATAAAATCAGGTAAAAGAGATGAAAAGTTACTGTTCACTGAGCACTTACTACGTGCTGAGTAGGCAGTGTGCTAAATGCTTTATGAATGTCTTATTTATCATAACAACCCTGGTACTGCAGTTATTAATGTCCTCATCTTGCAAATAAGGACATTAAACCTCATGGAAATTCAGTGATATTTCCAAGACCATTCAATGACCAAAAGTTAGGAGTGAGATTTGAACGCAGGTCTTTTCCTCTGTATCCCCTTCAACCCCCTGTGTTACCCTTTGTCACCAGTGACTGTGCTATTAGCAGTATTTCTTCCTGAATACATTAAATGATTACCCTGGGCCTCCTTTCCACTCTTTCATAGAAGAGTGACTGTTGCTATTTATAATACCTGGCTAATTTTATTCAATAGTCCTTCACATCTGTGCCTCTAGAAATTTCCCCTCTCTCAGCTGTGTGGGTCTCTGTTGGATTTACCTGGACATGGCATCAAGCTCCTCTGTGCTGGCCAGGTTCCCTACACCAGGCCCACAAGCCTGCCAAGATGGGCACCTCACTGGGTGGGGACCAGGCTGTGTTTCCGCCTCAGATTCTCTGGAGGGTTCTCCTTCTAGATCCTGATGGTCCCTTAAAATGTGCGTATGGATCAAACACAAGTGTCTCTAGGCCTGACAGATTACCCTGTGGTTGTTTAAGTCGAGTGGGGTCTGGGAAACTCTGGGGATGGAGGATTATGTTTTTACTTCCCCTTTTTACCTTGAAACAAGAGGTTCCACAGGATGGCATGTGCTGTTGTTTATAGGAACAACAGCACATGTCCTGAGACTATAGGCTCTGAAAATTTATTTTGAAAAGACTTGTGAAGACCCACAAAAGTTGGGCAACCCATGTGGCTTAGGGGGCAATCTCTCTGCCCTGCACTACCTGTAGCAGCCCTCAGGCAACTTGTGAGTGGCTGTGGCCCTTTACAGTGTTATACAGCCCCAAGTAGGTGCATGCAAAGAACTGCCTGGTGACCTTCTTGAGGCTAGGAGTCCTTCTGTGACCATAATTCCCCTCCTGCATGGCACTCGTGTCATGCAGTCTCTCGGTAGAAACAATGGGGGTGACCCCTGATTCACAGCAGCCTGAATTTGACCTGTTATATGTTTTTTGTATATATTTTTATTGGAGTTTGATATGCCAACATATGAACACCCAGTGCTCATCCTGCCAAGTGCCCCCCTCATTGCCCATCACCCAGTCACCCCCACCTCCCACCCACTTACCCTTCCACTACCCCTTGTTCGTTTCCCAGAGTTAGGAGTCTCTCATGTTCTGTCCCCCTCACTGATATTTTCCACTCATTTTCTCTCCTTTCTCTTTTATTCCCTTTCACTATTTTTTATATTCCCCAAATGAATGAGACCATATAATGTTTGTCCTTCTCCAATTGACTTGTTTCACTCAGCATAATACCCTTCAGTTCCATCCATGTTGAAGCAAATGGTGGATATTCATCGTTTCTAATGGCTGAGGAATATTCCATTGTATACATAGACCACATCTTCTTTATCCATTCATCTTTTGATGGACACCAAGGCTTCTTCCACAATTTAGCTATTGTGCACATTGCTGCTATAAACATTGGGGTGCAGGTATCTTGGTCTTTCACTGCATCTGTATCTTTGGGGTAAATCCCCAGCAGTGCAATTCCTGGGGCATAGAGTAGCTCTATTGTTAACTCTTTGAGAACCTCCACACAGTTTTTCAGAGTGGCTGTAGCAGTTCACATTCCCACCAACAGTGCAAGAGGGTTCCCTTTTCTCCGCATCCTCTCCAACATTTGTGGTTTCCTGTCTTGTTAATTTTCCCCATTCTCACTGGTGTGTGGTGGTATCTCATTGTCCTTTTGATTTGTATTTCCCTGATGGCCAGTGATGTGGAGTATTTTCTCATGTGCTTGTTGGCCATGTCTGTGTCTTCCTCTGTGAAATTTCTGTTCATGTCTTTTGCCCATTTCATGATTGGATTATTTGTTTCTTTGCTGCTGAGTTTAATAAGTTCTTTTGAGCTGTTAGATTTTATTTCTGGAAAATGAAGTTCAGCCTGAATTGTGAAGGACATTAGTTTGTGTTTTATAGCTTAGGGATTCTCAACCCTGGCAAGACATTAGAATGACCTGAAGAATTTTAGGATATACTAACTGCTCAATGACTTGTCCCCAAATTAAATCAGACTTGCAAAGGTTGGAGTCTGACCTCCACATTCTTAAAAATCATGGCAGGCAAGGGAGGGTTGAAAACTAATAAGAGGGAGGATGGTGAGACTGGGAAGGAGGGGTTTGCACTGCTACTAGTGCTGCCAGTCATACCATGAGTACTGCTAGTAGTGCAACTAGTGCTGCTAGCAAACATACTAGCTACTTTCTGTGTTCTAAGCCTTTGTCATAGAATGAAAAGACTCAAGACATGAAAAGGAGGCTGGAGTCAGAGCTTTGAAGATATAGGTTACTTTCTGGAAAGAAATGAAATGACAGGCTTCTATTTGCCTCCAAAAATAAGAGCTACTGCCTCATAGGGTCCTGCCACCCAGGACCAAAAACTGGGGTTCCCAGGGCAAGTAGAGGTGGATGGCAGGTAAGCACGTGTCCTCAATCCTGACTCTAGATCCTTCATCATCCCTCCTCTACCTTTTCTTCCCAAATTTACATTTTGAGCTCCAAGCCCAAAGATCTGGAGGGCTTTAGTTTGACATCCTTCCCCACCTTGACACCTTCCATTGAATTCCCTACTAGGCAGAGCTCCAAGAAGCTCCTCTAGTGCCTGGGAGCCTGTTCAGAGAGGCTCACTTTGAATATAGGGCTCCTCTTTGATCTCCACAGCCAGTAAGTTACCAGCTTCAGGTCTGAAGATTCTGATGGTTTGGTTTACTTTACACTATGAAAGCATAAGATCCTAGGATGAAAAGCTCCACCTATATACCGGATAATAATACAGTTATACCCTAGGAGAACAAAAATTTGACATCTCCAACTAAAGAAAATTGTGGATCTTTTCCCTTTCTGCACCTCTGTTATTAGCACCAACATTTACAGCCTCTGTGTCCTAATAAACCTACCTATGGATGGGCAGTCAGAACTGCTGGTGGAGAAAACAACAGGGTCCGTGGCACATGTGCCAACACTGGTCGGCCCTGTTCCTCTCTCTGCAGAAAGAAAGAATGAGGGAGTGGGGAGGGAGCAGGGGAGAAAGGAAAGGATATTTTAGCCAAGCCTCAATGATGGTATTGGGGAAGAGCCTTTCTGGCAGAGGAAAGAACTAGTTGAAAAGGTCCCTAGGTGACAACAGGTTGATGTGTTGTGGAGCTGAGAAAAGGCTATTGTGGTTGGCGGTGGGCATGGTTGGAGGACAGGGCCTGGGGAATGTGGGGGGGACCATCATGAAGAGTTGACTATTTTGTTCTTAGAGAAATAGATTTTTAAGCAGAGGGCTAACATGGCCAGATGGATAAGGTTATAAGATCCCCCTGATTGCTGAATTGGGGAGGGGAGGAAATTTGTAATCAGTGAAGAGACTCGAAGAATTCTCCAAAATGGCCCAGAGGGGCTGGTGGAAAGTGGTCAGATTTGAGTAACATTTTGAAGGCTGAGCCATTGGGACTTGTGACTGGGTTGGTACAGATGGGGTAAGGGAAGGAGGTGGATCAAAGATGATTCTTGGGCTTCGGAGCCCATAGGGGAAGGGATGTGTTGTGTGACCAGATAAGAAATAGGGAGGTGGCAATTTGGGTCAGGGGAGGAGGAGGGGAGGTAGAATTGCAGCAAATAAAGAGTTGTGTTTGGATTGGCAAATTGTGAGATGCCTGTAGACACACCCGCACCGAGGTACTGAGGAGTCAATGGGTAGCTGACTCCGGAGTTTGAGGGAGTCAGGCATTCAAGTCATTCATTTTTAGGAACTTTGTTTCTTATGGAAACTTCTAGTGTTTTAGAAACAGTTGTTTGAGCTGTCTTTGATACCTGGAGAACATCTCTGCCGTTTGATGGAATTTCTCATATACCTCCTGGGAGGACACATTCACAGGATGAGGTGATGAGAACCTTCTGCAGCTAGGTATACTGACTGCATTAGGTAGGAATACTTCTGGATATTTCTCTAGACTTAGGCTGTTGTTTATCTGAATTCTTTCATACACATTCTCCTTACTAAGTCAGATATAGATCTCACTTCCTCTTTCTGTGTCTTCTCAGTGGAGTGCAGCACAACAATTAAGATCAAACAAATTGTTAATCATTTTCACCTGTCAAGGTTTCCTGAAAATAACCCAAGCAAGAGCATGCCATGTGTTTGTGTTGATGTGTCTTACACACAAAAATTGGGCCTGTTGTCCTTTTACTATAGACAGCTAGCCCATTAGGGTACAGTCATTGTGGACATTAAGTGGGTGATAAATCAGTAGACTACAAAGTGAAAGGAATGCCTGATACCCCAGGATGGAAGAAGGAAAAAAAGCCCTATAGGCCCAAACCCACTTATTTGTTATGTTTGGGTAAGTTTCCCCATTTGAACTGTCTCTGTGTTAAATTCTACTTCAACCTTTTTTTTTTAAACATTTATTTATTTATATATTTAGTCTCTACACCCAACTTAGGGCTTGAACTCCCGACCTCGAGATCAAGAGTCACATGCTCTTCTGATAGTCAGCCAGGTGCTCCCTGCTTCTTTTAATTCCAAGTTCCTAAAAAAAGCACCTTCATCTACTTCAACTGGGACATTTACCTTATTCCTGAAGCTACCGTTCTCTTGGTAGCCTTGTGTTTACAATATTGTCCTTATGTTGTGTGAGAAAGGCTGGTTGTCTTCACTTTTTTGCAAAGATGGTTTCCCCTGACTGATAAGTATTATGTCCTTGGAGGGGAGACTTTGAATAGACTACACACATCCCTGCCCCTGATGGGCTCAAATGTGTTGCCAGGTGGGTGCCTGGGTGGTGGGGTCAGTGCTCGGACTGTGATGTCAGTACCCGGGCTCTGCAAAAGCCCATAGGAAGGCTTTTCAGATGCTCAGCAGATGCCCAAGCATGTTCTGCAAAAAACCAGTCTTCTGCCTTTTCTGCAGTTTAACAGGGGGCGTGACCCTGAGCAAATTACTGGATTTCTAGGCTTCTGTTTCCTCCTCTGTAAGCAAGGATAATTATAATCCACCCTGGAGATGTGAATTAGATGAAAACCTGGAAAGCACTTAGCAGAGTACCTGCTATATAAAAGGAACTCAGGGGCCTTTAGTTTCCATCCTAACCCCTCTGAGTCTTTATTCATCAGGAAACAATAATCATGCACTCTGAAAAACACACAAGCAAGTAAGTGGCTATTCGTAAAGACAGATCAAGCTTCCAAAGCAAGTTAGACTGAAAAGATCAAGGGAAGTCAATAATCGAGACAAAGTGGAGAATAGTGTAGTGGTTCTCAAAGTCTGGTTCCAGGACTTGCAGCATCAGTACCACTTGGGTGCTTGTGAGATGCAAATTCTCAGAGACACTGAATCTGAACCTCTGGGATTGGACCCAGGCCATCTGTGTTTTAACAAGCTCTCCAGGTAATTTTGATGCACATGGAGGTTTGAGAACCATGGTCTAAACTCAACAGAGACTGGGTGAGGGATAGTGATGCATGTTTGTACCTGCTGCAGCTGTGTTTGAGCACAGTAACATCAACAAAATCCCACCAAACTGGCAATTAATTACCTATTTTCCTTTGGTACAATTATCAAAATAGAGATATATGTAGGATGCTTATTTTCAGTGAGTTTGCATTAAATTCACTTTGGTTTTAAAACCACTGATTCATCAACTTTCTTCTTTTTTTTCTCTCTAGGAAATTCCACATACTTGGATGATCATGGACCACCTCCTAGTAAGGTAAGGTCTTTGCTCATGATATAAATCCCCCTTTTCTTTTCTCAGTTCCTACAGCCTCCAACAACCCCAACCAGAGCCCTCCCGGCCCTGAATTGTTTACAGGAAAATAGTAGATGATAGATGTCAAGTTCATTTTTGACTTACAGGGAGGAGAAAAAGGAAGCATGTGAAGATAGCCAAAGTGGTGACGGAGGAAGGGCCATTATCTTATCCGTAGTTGTAGCTGTGCCAGGCATTAGAGCCTTAGGCTGACTTCAGATCTTTGGCAGTTTCTTTTTTTTTTTTTTTTTTTTTTAAGATTTTATTTATTCATGAGAGAGAGAGAGAGGCAGAGACACAGGCAGAGGGAGAAGCAGGCTCCATGCAGGGACCCTGATGTGGGAATCGATCCTGGGACTCCAGGATCACACCCTAGGCCGAAGGCAGGTGCTAAACTGCTGAGCCACCTAGGGATCCCCTATCTTTGGCAGTTTCATCCTGTTTGCTGCCCCATTTGTCCTCTCTGCATCCATACTGATGCATGATCTGATGCCTACAACCTGGCCTCTGGATACCTCTGGGTCTAGGGGCCAGATTTGTCTCTGCCCCTTTCTCCCTGGCCCACCTTAGTTGGGATACTCCATCCAAGGCTCAACCCATTAGAACCAGCCTTCTCTTTCAATGCCCTCTTAAGGGTGCCCTGACCTGGCCTGTGACTTGTTTTCCTATAAGCAGTTTTGGCCTGATTTTTAAGGGTCAGAATAGTCCAGTGACACGTTAGTGTGGTTCTCCGCCACTATTTACTTTCTTGAACTCAATGAACGCCAAATGTCAATATACCAAAAAATGAGAAAAATAAAGACAGTTTTGGATCACTTAAGATGATGACCTGCAAAAGACAGTTTTAAGTACCTAGTAAGGAGTAATCACCCACTAACCTTAGAGCCGGGAAGTTTACCCCAAAGTCAGTTTTTGAGCTTATGGGATTTGAAGAAGTACTCTACTATTTTTAAGACTATGAGCTTTGGAATAAGGTTTTTCTGGGTGCATCACCAGCTCTGCTACTTTCATTGTATGACATTGGACAAATTGCTTAATATTATAAGCATCAGTTTTCTGATTTGCAAAGTGGGATTAGCAACACTACCCACAGTATAGGACATCTAAAAGGATCGAATGAGCTGATACATAATATTCAGCACCTGGCATGCAGTAAGTATTAAATAAACAGTGGCTTGTGTTAACTAGACTGGAGGAACATTAAGATTATTGATGAATGGTCCAGTAGTATTTTTCACAGTTGTGACCGGCTCTACCACTTGGCTCACTGCATATATAATGGGTGCTTGTCATGCTGTGGGCACCAGGAATACAAATATGAAACCAAACGGGAACAACAGAACAAAATCACCCCTACCCTGAAGGAGCAAAGGAATGTGGAGGTTAGATACCGTCCAAGGATAAGAACCGTGTCTAGCTCATCTTGGCATCCTCACATCCTTGCAGTAGCACATTGTGACTATTCATTAAATTTCACTCAATTGGACCATGGAATCCAGAGCTGGAATCTGAATTAGGTCTCCTGGCTCCCAGCCCAGGTTCCTTCCACTCAGCCACTGTTCTCAAGCTTGAGCTTGTATCAGGGTTTCCTGGTGTCTTATTGAAACATGGATTACTGGGCCCAGACCCCTGAGAGTCTGATTCTGTAGGCAGAGGGTAGGACCTGAGAACTTGCATTTTTAACAAGCTCCCAAGTGATTTTGATGGTGCTGATCTCGGGATCATGTTTGTGAAACACTGCTTTAAAGGCCATTAATGTAAAGAAAACAATATCTCTGGACATTTTCTGTTTTTTTTTTTTTCTGCTAGCCTAAAGAGAGTGGTATGGCTTACTATAAAAAGGCTTCTTACTTTTTAAAATATTTTATTTATTCATTTGAAAGAGAAAAAGAGCACAAGCAGGGAAGGGGTAGAGGGAGAGGTAAAAGCAGACTTCCCACTGAGCAGGGAGCCCGACGGGGGGCTCCATCCCAGGACCCTAAGATCAGGACCTGAGCTGAAGGCAAATTAACCGACTGAGCCACCCAGGCACCCCATGACTATTTATTAATATAATGATGACTTGCTATTGTAACTCTTCTTACAGTGAAAACAAATTTTCCTTGGTTGGTAATCTGCCTGGGAGAAAGAATGAGTGTGGGTGGGGGAGAAGAATGGTATGGGTGGCCTGCTAGGTTCCTGCATCACTAACCGTACTCTCCCAAGTGGGAAGAGGTGAACCCTCCCCATGCTCTCGGCTCTATAGGAAAAGGGAGTCAGGGTGGCTCTTTGGGACCCATCAGCTGTTTCTTTCAATGGCATGTTGGGACATTATTTTGGGTTTCAGGTTTGATAAATGGGGTTTTATCTAGTTAGGAAACCCAGGCCTACTTTATCTAAACTTACCTTTATGAACTCAATCCTTGGTGATTGACTTGGGACTACCTCCTTAGTCTGCCTCAAGTTTCTTGCTGAGTTGGCCATCTTGCCTGCCTGTTTCTTTGCTAGTATCCTTGGTGCCTGGATTCTATGTTTGCTGGACTCTCTCCCCTTGATTGGGACTACTTCCTTAGTGGGCCTCGAGTCCTTGTTCTTGCTGAGTTGGCCATCCTGCCTGCCTGTTTCTTTGCTAGTATCCTTGGTGCCTGGATTCTGTGTTTGCTGGACTCTCTCCCCTTACCCCTGTGGAGCTTGCCCTGGCTCTGCCTTTTCCCACCACTGTGGTCTGGTCTCCACCTGTCCCTCTTCCTCCATCCCCAGCCAGAGCTCCCTGTGGCACACAGGAACGATCAGGTCATAGCAGATCATTTTAGACCACTTTCAGACTAAATCTATTTTTATCAATTCTATTCCAAGTTCGAAACTGTGAATATAATCTCCGTCAACCAGCAGAAGTTTATATGAGACAGATTCTTTTACTATAACTGTATTTTCATTATCTAGGAGTGGAGTAGCAGAACACTCTTTTGACTTTCTAAGCAGTAGCCAAAATAAGAAGAATATAAAAGTGAGTAAAAATAATGTTGGTACATTAACATCTTTTCATCCATGCTTATTACTTCTGCCAGGGTAGAAATGAATCCCAGAAGTGATAAAGTCAGACTTCCAGATAAAAGTCCATTGATTGTCCCCCTGAAGTGGGACCTTGGTTAGTTAGATCTATAGACTGCTGAGGTCTCCAGGGACATGGTGGCATCCAGAAGAGACAGACTCACACATGTGTGGCCTCTAGAATGAACCCCCAGCCTGGCACAGGAAAGCAAGACCAAGTGCAGACCCACCATTTTCATATTTGTTTAACATTCAGAAATAACTTTGGATGCCAAGACTGCAAGAGCTGTGATCTAGATAAAATAAGGTTTTTAAACCCTGAAAATGTTCTGAGGTTTACAGGCAAGTTCTCATTTTATTAAAAGTTCATTCCACAAGTTTCACATTCCACAAGTAATAGCCATTTAGGGAATGGGGTGTGTGCCACACAGCACACAGAGCCCAGGGCTTCCTTCTCGCCAGTATTTTCATAAAAAAGAACCCAAATGCCTCTGATTTTTTTTAACTTGTTTATAAAATCCACTGTAACCTCTCAACTCACCTCAGTTTTTAAGTTGAAGTCATTATTTAAAGGCAGATGTTAATATTTTCTTTTGTTAACCACATTTTACTACCATTTTGTGTGCACATAGAACACATGGCTGAAGGTTCGAGCCCTGCAAAGAATGAACATGTAAATCTCTATTGGATAAATTGGAAAGATATTCTTGAGAACAAAACCAGGCATACAACAGCCAAGATAGTGTGGTCACACTTCTTATAAAGTTGTGTTTATAGGAATGTGTGTGCAGAGAAAAGCCTAGGTAGATAATAATGTTTTCTCTAGATGGTGAGATTTTAAGAGATTTTTACTCTTTTCTTTTGCTTTTTCGTGTATTTTTTGAGTTCATTAAAGTAATGCCTGCTCAACCTAAGGATTGGAATGGAAGGGGGAAAGAAAGGGAAAAGTCTTTTTTTTTTAATTTTTTTTTCATTTATTTATGATAGTCACACAGAGAGAGAGAGAGAGAGGCAGAGACATAGGCAGAGGAAGAAGCAGGCTCCATGCACCGGGAGCCTGACGTGGGATTCGATCCCGGGTCTCCAGGATCATGCCCTGGGCCAAAGGCAGGCGCTAAACCGCTGCGCCACCCAGGGATCCCAGAAAAAGTCTTTATGCAAGAGAAGATGAGGGTTGGGCTGGAGAGCCAGTGGTGCTCTGGCCTCTGCAGCAGCATCTGCAGTTTCATTGACGCCCCACAGCAGCCTAACCTCTGAAGATTGACATCTTCTCCTCCTGCTTCACTTGGCCTGGACTATGGGTCCCCGACTCGGGCAGGCAGCTGGTGATGGCAATGATCAATTCTGGTGGTAACAAACAGGATGTAGTAATTGTTTCACCTATGTTGGGTGAACATCATCCCAAACCTGATAGATAAGAAGAGCTGATCTAAGCACCTCCAGGAAAATAAAACCACTATCCATAGCAGATGTCTGTCATTTCCTATGTGGCAAGCACTCTACTAAGCACTTTGCATGGGAGTTTAGTCTCAGTAAAACCTCATGAAAGAAGAAGTCATTTTTTAAATTGAAGTATAGTTGGCATACAATATTATATTAGTTTCAGATGTACAGTCTGGTGATTTGAATGTATATATGTTATGCAATGCTCACCATAAGTGTAGTTACCTTCTGTCACCATGGAGAGTTATTACAATATTACTGACTTATATTCTCTCTGCTGAATTTTACATGTCCATGACTTATTTATTTTATAGCTGGAAGTTTATACTTCTTAATCCCCTTCACTGATTTCACCCTTGCCTCCACCCTCTCCCTCTGGCAAGTACTAGTTTATTCTCTGTATTTAGAGTCTGTTTTTGTTTTGTTTGTTTAATTATTTTGTTTTTAGATTCTACATCTAAGTAGCATTAAATAGTATCTGTCTTTGTCTGACCTATTTCACTTAGCATAATATCCTCTATATCCATCCATATTGTCACACATATCAAGATTTTATTCTTTTTTATGGCTGAGTAATATCCCAGTGTGTGTGTGTGTGTGTGTACACATATATATCACCTCTTCCTTATTTATCTATATATGGACACAGGTTGCTTCCATATCTTGGCTGCAATGCTATAATTGTAAATAATGCTGCAATGAACATAGGGGTACATATACTTTTTCAAATTAGTTTTTGTTTTCTTTGAATAGATACCCAGAGGGGGGTTGCTGGTCATATATTTCCATTTTTAATATTTTAATAATTTATATTTTAATTTTTGGGTCCATACATACTGTCTTCTGTAGTGGCTGCACCAATTAATATTCCTACCAACAATGCAAAAATATTACCTTGTTTCCACATCCTTACCAACACTTGCTGTTTCTTGTCTTTTTGATACTAGACATTCTGACTGGTGTGAAGTCAGTATAGTGGCTTTGATTTGTGTTTCCCTGATGATTAGTGATGTTGAGCATTTTTTCATGTCTGTTGGCCATCTGTATGTCTTCTTTGGAAAATGTCTATTCAAGCCCTCTGCCCATTTTTAAATTGGATTCTTTCTTTTCTTTCTTTTTTTCTTTCTTTCTTTCTTTCTTTTTTTCTTTCTTTCTTTCTTTCTTTCTTTCTTTCTTTCTTTCTTTCTTTCTTTCTTTCTTTCTTTGATGTTGAGTTGTATGAGTTCTCTATATGCTTTTGATATTAACCCCTTATTAGACATATCATTTGTAAGTATCTTCACTCATTCACTAGGTTGTCTTTTTATTTTATTGAGGTTTTTCTTTTTTGGCCGTGCAAAAGATTTTTAGTTTGTTATAGTGCCAGTTAATTTTTGCTTTTGCTGCCCTTGCCTGAGAAGACAATCCCCCCCCCCAAAATATTGCTAATGCTAATGCCTGGGAATCTACTTCCTATGTCTTCTTGTCTTCTTTTAGAAGTCTATGGTTTCAAGTCTTATATTTAGGTCTTTAATCCAATCTTGAGTGTATTTTTGTGTGTGGTGTAAAAGAGTGGTCTTTTATTCTTTTGCATATAGCTGTCCAGTTTTCCCAGCACAATTTATTGAAGAGATGTCTTTTCTCCAATGTGTATTCTTGTCTCCTGTGTTGTAGATTAACTGACCATGTAATAGTGGGTTTATTTCAGGGGTCTCTATTCTATTTCACTGATCTGTGTGTCTGTTTTTATGCCAGTACCATACTGTTTTGATTACTATAGTTTTATAGGATAGTTTGAGATCCAGGAGTATGATGCCTCCACTTTGTTCTTTCTCAAGATTACTTTAGCTATTCAGGGTCTTTTGTGGTTCTACATAAATTTTAGGATTATTTGTTCTAGTTCTTTTGGTATTTTGGTAGGGATTGCTTTGGGTAGTGTGGGCATTTTAACAATATTAATTCTTCTAATCCATGAGCATAGTATATTTTCCCTTCAATTTCTTTCATCTTCAGTTTCATTCATTGATGTCCTTACTTTCAGAGTACAAGTCTTTTACCTCCTTGGTTAACTGTATTCCTTTGTATTTGACTATTTTGCTATAATTGTAAATGGAATTGTTTTTTAATTTCTCTTTTTGTTTGTTCATTCTTAGTATATAGAAACATAACAGCATTCTGTATAGTAATTTGTACCCTGTAGCTTTACTGAATTTATTAGTTTTAGTAGTGTTTTGTTGGAGATTTGGAGCTTTCTATGTATATTATCATGTCACCTGAAAATAGTGAAACTTAGTGAGACTTCCTCCTTACCAATTTGGATGCTAAACTTTTATGTCTTTTCCTTGTCTGATTGCTGTGGCTAGGACTTCCAATACTGTGTTGAATAAAATTGGTGATAGTAGGCAACCTTGTCTTGTTCCTGATCTTAGAGGAAAATCTTGTAGCTTTTCATGTTGAATATGATATTAGTTGTGAATTTGTCATATATACATTTTTTATGTTGTGGTGTCCCTCTATACCCACTTTGTTGAGAGTTTTTATCATGAACAGATGTTGAATTTTGTCAAATGCTTTTTCTGCATCTATTGCAATGATCATATGATTTTTATTTTTCTTTTTGTTAATGTGGTATATTCCATTGATTGAGTTGTAGATATTGAGCCATGCTTGCATGAGTGGAATAAATCCCACTTGATCATGGTGATCACTTGGTCCTTTTAATAAGTTGCCGAATTTGGTTTGCTAATATTTTGTTGAGGAATTTTCATCTATGTTCATCAGGGTTATTGGCCTGTAATTTTTTTCTTGTAGTGTCTTTGTCTGGTTTTGGTATCAGCGTAATGCTGCCCTACAGAATAAGTTTGGAAGCATTCCTTCTTCATCAATTTTTTTGGAGTAGTTTGAGACAGGTATTGACTCCTCTTCAAATGTTTGATAGAATTTACTTTTGAAGCATCTTTTCTTGGACTTTTGCTTGTTGGGAGTTTTTTGATTTCTGACTCAATTTCATTACTAGTAACTGGTCTGTTCAGATTTTCTATTTCTTTCTGATTCAGTCTTGGAAGACTGTATGTTTTAAGAATTTATCTGTTTCTTTGAAGTCCAATTTGATGGCATATAATTTTTTTATGGTAGTCTCTTATAATCCTTTGGGGCTTTCTTGTTTTGTTTAAACTCAATTTGCCAAAGTATAGTACAAAATTAGCTTCAGACGTAGTTTTCAATAATTCATCATTTTTGTATAACTCATCATTTATCAGTGCTCATCACATCACATGCCCTCCTTTTTAATGCTCATCACCCAGGTATCCTATCCCCCCACCCACATCCCCTTGAGCAACTCTCAGTTTGTTTCCCAGAGTTAAAAGTCTCTCATGGTTTGTCTTCCTCTCTGATTTTTTCCCCGGTTTCCCCTCCTTCTCTTGTATCTTGCACTATTCTTGCACTATTTCTTAATATTCCACATATGAGTGGAACCAGATAATTGTCTTGTACTATTTCTTAATATTTCACATATGAGTGGAACCAGATGATAATTGTCTTTCTCCAATTGACTTATTTCACTTATCATAATACCCTCCAGTTCCATCCACATCTATGTAAATGGTAGGGATTATTACTCTTTTCTGATGGCTGAGTAATATTCCATATACCACATCTTCTTTATCTATTTATCTGTCGAAGGCCACCTCAGCTCCTTCTGGAGTTTGGCTATTGTGGACATTGCTTTGTATTTCTCTGTGTTGATTGTTACTTCTCCTTTTTGATTTCTGATTTTATTTATTTGAGTTCACTCCTTTTTCTTGTTGAGTTTGGCTAAAGGTTTTTAAATTTTGTTTATCTATTCAAAGAACCAGCTCTTAGTTTTCAATGATCTTTTCTATTGTTTTTTGTTTTGTTTTTTTTTTTTTTTAGTTTTCTTAGTCTCTATTTCCACTCTAATTTTATTATCTTCTTACTTCTACTAATTTGGGTCTCTGTCTTCTTTTTCTAGTTCCTTTATGGCTAAGGTTAGACTGTTCATTTGAGATTTTTCTTATTTCTCAAGTTAGGCCTGTATTGCTATAAACTTCCCCTTTAGAACTGCTTTTGCTGTGTCCCAAAGATTTTGGAATGTTATGTTTCCATTATCATTTGTCTCAAGGTATTTTTTGACTCCCAAGAGAGGAAGTAATTTTTTAATCCTTATTTTGCAGATGGGGAAACTAGTTCATAGAGAGGCTGAATAACTTGCCAAGGTCATGCACACTAAGTATTGAACTTGTGATTCTAACCCAGGGCTATGTAGCTCCAGGGTCTATTCTAACCATTTCAAGATTACCTGTTTAAGTAGAAATATGATAATTTTTAGACTTATTTCTAGAATTGTACTCTTTCATGTAGTTATTTGGTAGCCTAACTAATAAATAAAAGGTTTTAACTCTCAGTATACCAGAAAAAAAATAGTCCTCACCATTTACTATCTGAGCCCAATGGACCCTTTAGACATTATTTTATAATCCAGTGATATTTAATTTCTACCTTATCCTTTTTTTCTAGTCACTTTTGTATGCATACCTACCTTCAGCATTTATCCATTTACAAACTGCATATATAATACATTTTGGTGTACAACTATCATAAAGGGTGAAAGAACACTGTCCCACATTCATTTAGCTAAATGGGATGGTCCAGGTTCTTGTTGCAAAATATTGTTTGACAAAGTCCTTCCTCTTGATGGCTAACTGCATGAGAACACTATATATGTAGTATATAGTATATAGTATATATATATATACACACACACACATATATACATATATATGTATGTATGTATGTAATTAATTTAAAAAAAATTTTAAATATAAAATTTATCCTTAGAAATATATTGTTCCCTCATCAACTATTGAATTTGAGAGAATTAATCCAGATATCATCATCTGAAGGCTCAGAGTCTCCTGTTTCCCTTTCATGATCAATATCATCATCATCCTTAGAGTCTCGAGTGCTGCTGTCTAACTCTAGCATTCATCTCTGGTTCCTCCAATGTTTGTGAAACCTGTCTCTGTTTTCTTCTCTTTGTCATTATAGGAAGGAATAAAGATTTTAAACTTTCCACTCTAATGAAAATTAAAAGCAAACTACAAAGATGGTGTCTTCAGTCTTCTATCTTTTGGAAAGATGATGAAATTCTTGGGCAACACAGTAAAATATAAAGGGCAATGCAGTAATGATGATGTATTTCCCCAGTGGATTACTCTTCTTGGCCTACCCTGTTCAGGACAGTAGCCATTAGGCTCATGTTGCTATTTAAATTAAATTAATTAAAAATTTTTAAAAATTCAGTTTCTCACTTGTGCTAACTACATGTCAAACTCTTTGCAGGTATATGTGGCTAGTGGCTACTGTATTGGGCAGCACAGAATAGAACATTCTGGTAATCACTAAACAGCAGTGTAGTTAAAGCCATTCCATCATTCTTCCATTTTTCTACTACTTTAGTCTTTTTAAAGCATATTTGAGAATAATTGATGCATAATTGGTAGGTAATTATTCTAGGATGGTGAAAAAGCAGTGTCTAAAGATAGAGAAAAAATAAGATCATTAAGATCCCATAGTGGATCTTAAATTTTTTAAAGAGGCTGGTAGACTCTATTATATAGTAATTATATTATATCTCTTATTATAATTATGATTATATAATTATAATAATATGGACCTATTTGACAATAACTGCAGGAAGAATGAGTTTTATTCTCTTTATTGAAAAATAATGTATATTTTCCTGGGAACATTCTAAGAAAAAATGAAGTCAAGAAATATTCATATACAGGGGTGCCAAGGTGATACAGTCAGTTAAGCATCCAACTCCTGATCTGGGCTCAGGTCATAATCTCAGGGTTGCAAGATTGAGCCCCACAACAGGCTCAGCACTCAGCATAGAACCTGCTTGTGCTTCTCCCTCTGTTCCTCCCCCTGCTCGCTTGCTCTCTCTCTTAAATAAATCCATGAAGTCTTTAAAAAGAGAGAAATGTTAATACAGATAGTTAGAACCATTCAAAAAAAAAAAACCCCAAACCTAAAAAACTAAAATTGGGCATAGTGGGTCGTGGTAATACAGAAGGTTATGATGTATTGCTGATGCCTGCATTGCATTTGTATATAAAAGTATTTTGATAGATAAGATAATACTTACATACTATCTTTTAATATAAAATAATGTGCTAGCCAGTATTAGTACTCAAAATTCTATTTAAAAATTGTTTCATTAGAAGAGGTTATACAATTTTTTATGCTGAGCAAGCAATCTTCAAATGAATGAGAACTAGTGATGTTAATTGAAATGACATTTGTATAATACCTAGTGGTGTCTGGCAGTGAACAATTGCACAGTAAAGGTTAGTCCTTTTTTACCTCCCAACCCACCCAGAAGCTAATTTCCCTTTAATATCAATTAATTTTTGAGTGCCTACTTTATGTAAGGGATCAGGAAGACAAAAAATAGTTGAAGATAATTTCTGCCATCTAATACTTTACAATCTACTTGCATCTCAAGGTTTCAAAGAATCAAAAAACTATGGGAGCATAAAGTTCTGTGATAGAGATAATCTTGAGTGTAAATGACCCTATACATACAACCATTCAAGCATTATTCATCCACTAAATTTGTGTTGGGCTCTGTGCTGGGCTGTAAGACTGCAGAAGGCATAGAACCTTCCCTCAAGGATCTGAGACTATAGTGGGAAGGACAAGCGAGCATCTCATATAGGCCTGATCTGATACATTAAGTAGGTCACTAGATGCTGTGATAGAATGAGCACAGGAGACTCCACCTGACTTCTGCAGGTGAGAGTCCTGAAGGTTGCATAGGATGACCTACCCAGGTCGAAGAGTTTGGGATGGAGGGGTTGAGAAGAGGTAGGCCTCCCTACTGAGGTTTGAGGAGTGGTGAGTGGAAGATGAAGACAGGTACTGCTTTGAGAAGCTTGGCTTTAAGCGGAAAGAGAAAAAAACCAATAGCGTAGGAGATGGTGACCATGGCAACATAATTGTGTAGTAGAGAAATTGAATAGTAGGAAAGGAGTGACAAGTCACAGATTCAATTCTGAATGGGGTTATGGATTAAATTGTGGTCCCCCAAAGCTGAAGTCCTGACCACCAGAATCTGTGAACGCAGTCCTATGTGGGAATAGGCTCTTTGCTGATATAATAGTCAAGATATGGTAGTGGATGAGGATGGGCCCTAAATCCAGGATGACTGATATCCCTATAAGAAGAGGGAAGTTTGGACACAGAAACAGAGACACACAGGGAGAATGGTCTGTGAGGATGGAGGCAGAGATTGGAGTTACGCTGCCACAAGCCAAGGGCACCTAGGGTTGCTGGCAACCACAAGACTCCAGGAAAGAAGCATGGAGCAGATTGTCCCTCTGAGCCCCCCATGAAGGAACTAACCCTACTGACACTTTGACTTCAAACTTCTGGCCTCTTGAACTGTGAGAGAATGAATTTCTCTTGATTTAAGCCACCTAGTCTGTGATACTTTGAAAGCCCTAGAAAGCAATTTAACTGGGTAGAGTTTAGTATCTTCAATTACCAGGATAGCATGGAATGTTATGCCCTGTTAAGCATTGTTTGGTTTGATTTAACAAACATTGAAACCATCCTTAGAAGTCTGTCATTAGGATAATTTCAGTGCATGTTTGTAGTTTTTTCAACATTCAATACTACTCAAGTTTTTCCCCAAAATTCCTTCTGCAGTTTTCTTTGTAATTGTTTTTTTCCTCTTCATGATTCTCATGTCTGCAACTACTTTATTATTATCCAATATTATATCCAAGAAAATATATATATTACATAATATATCCAATATATAATATATAAAACAGTATCATATTAATAGTAATATAATATCCAATAATAATTCTATCCAATATTCTCTCCAGTTTCTTCCATTGTAAATTCATTTCAACTGTTCAAATCATGGTTTTAATGTATAAAAATATGTTGTGTTTTCTTTGGAAAGAATGTCAGTGAAAATCCATGTGAGAGAAAGTTATTTGAAAGGAAACTTCCTATTCTTGTAGAACCAGGGGCTATTAGAGCAACGGAAAAAAACAGTAAAGAAGTCTGTTGCCCTTTAAAAAAATATGTCTATTTTTATAGGAGATTTCTCTGCCTGCCATTTAACAACCCCTACTACTGAGTCCCTAAGAAAGACTACATGTTTGTTTCTGTCTTTTTCGTATCAATAAATTCTTACTGATGTTAGCTGAAAGGAGATGTTCTAATCTTCTCTAGTAAAGAAACCATGGTTTACAGTCCTTGTTTGGAGCCTAAAGAGGAAAACCCACATGTCTACTAATTATAATAGGTAAGTGACTTCTGGAAGATACCGGAAGTATATTTACTTTCATGTATCTTTGCCAAGTACCATCAACTTGGAGAGTTTCCCTGAGGGCAGGATTGCTGAGTTTTATGTATGTACACAGTCTCCCTTGGTCAAAAACACCTTTTACTTGGAAGAGTAGTCCTGAGATTCAAAGAGGAAAAGTAATTTCTCATTTCTCTCCCTCAGAACCTATTTTTGAGCATATAGTCCTGGCCATCCATCTTGTTTTCCTCTTGTCTGTTAGGATCTGCAAGAAGCAAATAAATCTCTGACACAGACTTGGGTGTGTGCTTGACCCACCTTGTCTAGCTGCTTCCAATTTGACAACAATCCCTGAAGCCATTGCTGCTGATAAGAGGGCCTTCTAGATGTATAGCTCCATTTCATCCTATTGTAAATAACCTCAGATGCACATAGTCTGATTTTCTTTGGAGGGGAAAAATGGCATTCTTAAGAAGTTGAGATCATCTTCTTTTTATCCAATGAAGCTTCTTTAGCATTATCTTTTAATTATGAAATATTCCAAAGACAAAAAATTAGTGAGACCAGTAAGACGTATAGGCAACCTACCCAATGTGTCCACCCCTTAGATTTAAAACATGTTACTCTTAATTTGCCAGATTCTTTATTCCAACTTTTCGTTTTTGCTCTTGCTGGCTAAGAGTCTGAGGAGCATGGATTTTGGAGTCAGACTTCAGTTCAAATCCTAGCTATTTAGAGCTAGTTACCCTAGAATAAACACTTCATCTCTTTGAGTTCAGTTTTATATTTGTAAATTCCATCCACCTCATAGAGTTGTGAGTTTAAAGAAAGCACTTAGTGTGCCAGATACAAGTAAGCACCCAGCAGTGGGTCTTTTGTACTCTAGGTATTGTTTATACACAGCCTTTCACAGATTGCGATAACTCAGCTTGCTATTACTTAGAGTAGGACTTGCTCCCAACCCCCCCAACTGTACTTTCTTTGGATTTTTAAAAGCAATTAATTGCATGTCAGGTGGCATACCAGATACCAGTGTAAGAACTTTCAGGTTCTGTGGTTACTCCATTTCTTCCCTGGGCTAGTTTGGAACAAACAGTAAGCGAAGCCTTCCACGACCTTTGGCATTTAGCTTTTCTGAAGCCTGTATTGTTCTCTGTGTCCACACCTGACTTTATCCAAAGTCCTTTTTAAAAAAACACTACAAAAGCGAAGTCGCTTTTCATTTTATGGATGAATCAATTGCACTGGGTAATAGGCTTGTGTTTAATGATTCATGATAAATATATTAGGTTTAGAGAAAGAACTAGCAGAACAGAATGAGGCTGGGAGTTAGGAATCAGTTTCACTCAAATGAGCATGACCTTGAAGGAGTCCCTTCCACCCTCTCATTTTTTTTTTTGATCATTGCAAATGATAGGAAAATTTATGACTTGAATATTTTATTTTTAAATAACTCTAAGAGCATCTGAGTTCAGTGGGTATGCTAAAGAACTTTATATTTAGGTATTTTATTTGAGATGGATAATTAATAGCTTAGAAGATTAGAAGGGAAAAAAAAAAAAAAGAATCTACCAAAGGGGAACAAATCAGTCTTACATAATAGGTATTGTTTCTTATCCTGAAGTCACCTGTATTCTTCCTTCATGCTTCCGTTGAACTCATCACAGCTCTTAACCATTAGCATGGAAGTCTTTGGCCAGCCAATGGCCTCCTGAGATTTCAACTTTCCACAGAAATCTGTGTCCAAGTTCAGAAACAGTACTTCTAAATTTATCAGTTTTATGAGCATGTAATGTGTTCACTCTTTCCCAAGAAGAACATAATGAATCCATTTCTTACTCAAATGGTTAGTACTATTAAGCATATCTTCCACTTCTGTCTTTTTTTTTTTAATTAAAAAAATTCTGTGAAGCCACAGGTCTAAAAATATGTGGTTTATGTAATTGTTCTTTTAGCATCTTCCTCACCCTACTCCCCAAAGCCCACGGGCCAGTTATCACTGATAAGATATTTTTCAAACCTTATCCAAACTGGCACCAGTTAAAATCACAGACTTAATACGTTGTCAGGTTTGGGCTGCCTTTAACAAAAATAAAGTGCTTTAAATGAAGCATGAAATTTTTAAATTGCAAATTGTTGTTGGAAAGCATATTTAATCAAGAAACTGCTTTAGTAAATTAAGAAAACTCGTGCCACCATTTTTTTTGGCAGGGTAACAACTGCCTGAGGGTTTTCAAAGTTGTAGTAACTTAAACATTTTAGTAGCTTCTAATATAGTTACCTAATTCTTTTTGTTTGTTTTATTTCTTCCTTGACCATCTGATCAATTCTTTTTGTCTTAGAAATTATGCATACTTCTGTTTTGATTTGGAAAGTTCAGAAAATTAGCAACCAGAAAAAATAATCACACATTATGCCACCACTCAGAGACAACCATAACAAAGCATTTTTCACAATCCGGCCCAATCTTTATTGTACATTAAGAATATGAAAGCCTTATGTATCATTTGTTGCAAATATTTTGCCAGTCCTTGTATGTACTTTTTATGTTTAATCAAAGTCATGCATAAACATAGTGCAGTTTAAAGCACCAAATGGCTCATTAGCTTGTGAGAAAGTGACCCCTAACTACACCCTCCCCATTATTTTCTGCTGTTCAGAAACAATTACTTTATGCTCTTTCTGCCAATCTTTAGGATCAGCTTTCACATCTCCGAATAACAGGCTTTTGCTGCTTCTCAGTTTTGTTCAGCCTTAGGCCTTGTCTGTTGACATCCTTCTGTTGGAACAGGAGGATTTAGTGCTTTTATGGCAGCGTGCCGCCCCCCACTCCCAGCACTACCCTCTTCAGCGCCCCCCCCCCCAAACCAGGTTGTGTCATTTGGGCCGCCCCAGGGCTTAGTGTTTTTACGGCTGACACCAGGCAAATAATAGGGGCAACGGGGCCATTATGATGTTTTTCTTCCTACTCAGCTTTTTGGGTTTTTTTGTAACAAATAATTGTCTTATTTCGTGAATTGATTTTCACACTTTTCCCTGACATCCAAGTCATCGTGAAACTTTATTCCAGTGGTGTAAATCCCAGCACCTCCAACCGCATTAGGGATCTGTCCACATCCAGTTGCTGAGGTCTCTCCTGGGTCTTCTCACCAGTTCCAGCCTGAGCTCGGCCTCCAGCTCAGATGTGTCTGGGAGTGGCCCCTTCTGTGTTTGCTCCCACTTCCCTCACCCCATGTTGCATTAGCTTCCTACTGCTGCTGTAACCAATGATCACAAGCCTGGTGGCTTCAAACAACTCAAATTTATTATTTTATGGAAGTCTGAAATGGGTGTCAGTGGGCTAAGATCAAGGAGTCGGCCAGGCTATGTTTCTGCTGGAAGTTCTTTGAGAGCTTGCTTTGCCTTTTCTAGTTTCCAAAGGCTGCCTGCATTCTTTGACCCATGGCCTCTTTCTCTTCTCCTCATGAAGATCCTTGTGATGATGTTGTGTGCACCTGAATAATCCAGGATAATCTCCCCATCTCCAGATCCCTTGGGCATGTAGGGAAATGCATTCACAGATTCTAGAAGTTAGGACTTGGTCATCCTGGGCACACATTATTTTGCCGTCTAAATACATCTTGCTCTTTCCTTGGTCTCTAGCAGCTTCTTGAGAAAAGGTACATGGTCTGGAAATTAGCTCAAATGATACATTTCTGAAGATGGCTATTCTCACTTTGACTAATCATTTGACAGGATGTAAAATTCTGGATTGGAAATCTATATTAATCAGGATACCCTAGGGTGACACAAAATCTCAATGGCTTCCCACATTAGTTTATATCTTGCTTACATAAGACCCTCAGTGGGTCCAGTGGCTGTTTTCTTTCAGAAGCTTGTTCCACATCCTGGCTGCATCCATCTTGTGGCTTCACCATCTCAACACAGGACCTTTGTGTTACTGTGGCAGGGCAGAAAGGAGCTAGAGGGGTGACACGTGTCACTTCTGTGAGCACCCAGTTGGCTAGAACTGGTCAGAAGGCCCTGCTCAACCACAGGAAGCTGGGACATTGAGCACTTCGGTACTCTGAGAATCAGATGTCTCTGCCACAAAAGAATTTCCCTCCAGAAGGTTGGTCTTTCTCCATTTTACTATAGCTTTTTGTATTTCTGTTGAGAAGACTAATTCTTTTCTTTTTTAAAGATTTTATTTATTTATTCATGAGAGACACACAGAGAGAGAGAGGCAGAGACACAGGCAGAGGGAGAAGCAGGCTCCATGCAGGGAGCCCGATGTGGGACTCCATCCCGGGACTCCAAGATCATGCCCTGGGCCAAAGGCAGGTGCTCAACCACTGAGCCACCCAGGTGTCCCTTAATTCTTGACTTTATATATGAAAATTGAATCAGGGCACCTGGGTGGCTCAGTGGTTGAGTGTCTGCCTTTGGCCCAGGTCGTGATCCCAGGGTCCTGGTATCGAGTTCCACATCAGACTCCCTGCAGGGAGCCTGCTTCTGCCTCTGCCTATGTCTCCATCTCTCTCTCTCTCTCTCTCTCTGTCTCTCATGAATAAATAAATAATATCTTTAAAAAAAAACCGTCTATCTCTATGAAAGCTTTTTATTCCTCATTTTCTCAGATTGTATAATTTTGTGTCTACTGTGTGCCAATTTTCAGATCCGATTCTGGACACTCAGCAGACTTCTTGATCTGGAAACTAATATCTTATTCTGGGATATTTGCTTGACCTTCCCTGATGACTTATTCTTCTGTATTTTCTCTTTCTGTCCTTCTGGAACTCTTCATTTGGATGTTGAACTTCCAAATATAGTTGTCTGTGTGATCTTTGTTCCTCTTATATTTCTTTTCTTTCACTTTTTGCTCTATTATCTGGAAAAGTTTTTCAACTTTGTTTTCCAACCTTTCTGTCGAGTTTCTTCCTCATTGTTTTCATGTTTCTAATTTCCAAGAGCCTTTTTGCTGTTGTTACTGTTCTCTAAATGTTGTTTATTGGAGCACTCTTTGGTTCCAAATGGGGCCTTTTACATTTCTTACCAAAGGTGATTCCTAGATATTTTATTATTTTTTGGTTGCTATTCTGAACAGAATTTTTCCACTATGTTTTACCTAGATTATTATAGTATTAGAAATTATTGATTTTGTGCATTACACATATTCATGTTACTCAGCTTCTTATCTATTTCAATAATCTTTCTTTTTCTTTTCCTTAATAGGGAATCATATTATTGAACAATATCCATTTTATCCCCCGTCTAACCCTGTTTCAAGTTTAATAGCATTATCTAGGATAATACTAAATAATGTGAAGTTCATTGTGGGGGAGTGTTGTTTTAATTCTCACCCTGTCACCCACATTTAGAACAGGTATACCTGGCACATAGTAGCACTTAATAAATACTTGTGAAATGAATGAATGGATATATAGACAGCATCTTTGTTTTGCTTGAAGTTTTAATGATAATGCTACAAGTGTTTTATTACTAAGTGTAATTTTGCTACTTAGTTTAAGATAGATATTCTTTATCATGCTTAAAAAATATTGCTACTTTTCTAAAAGCATACAATTATTTGAGAGAATCATGTTTCCTTTGTGTGTTGCACAAAGTGATCTTGCACTTAGAAACATGTTTTGAATTGATTTAATTTAATTTACTTTCAGTTTTAAAATTAATGGGGGCAGACAGCTTGGGAAGTGGAAATGGGCACTTTTTATCAATGTTCAATTTATTTCGACATCTTTAGTGGTGACCCGGAAGAAATGTTTAGAAAGCTCTGAGTTTGTAGGTGACTCTGATCTTGTCTTGCTTTCCTTTCTTTTTTTCTTTTGTCTTTTTTTGGGGGTAGATGGGCGGGTAAGAATAGTACTCAACCACAGGACTACCTACCAAGCCTGGTGTCTTTGTAAGCTCTCACCTTCGAGCTCCTGCCCAGTGTAATACTGCAGCCCAAAGAGGCTATCAAGACACTGAATATCCTCCAGCAGAGGACATAACAGTACCTAGTGGAAGCTGGGATTCATCCACACCTGAAAGATTATATGCAGTTTTAGCCGACGATGATCAAAAGAGGCCTAATTGTGCTGGAGAACATCCAGAATGTAACAACTAGAATGCTCTTGGAAGGTGGAAGAAAAGACTAAATTGATTACAGTTCTTGCCAGGAAAGACATTGGCTCAGGAAAATTATCAAAGTCTATAAAACCAGAGACAGTGTGTTTGAGGAGAACACAAAACTGTTCACCAAGGCCCTAAGCATATATCTGGTCTGAAATAAATAGATACAATGTCCCTCAAATCTTAAATAAGGTATATCAAAAACAAAATGAAGGATATTCTGCTTCTTACAGCTGGTAGTAAACTACTGGACTTCATTTGCCCAAATGACAGGGCAGGCCAAAATTATAAATCATTCCACATAAAAGTTTATATATATTCATGAATGACAAATCCACAATAGATAAGGAAGAAAACAAGATTGTTGTGAGGGACAGCCTAATGTTTCTGAGTTGATATTCTTTTTTTTTTTTTTTTTTTTATTTATTTATGATAGTCACAGAGAGAGAGAGAGGGGCAGAGACACAGGCAGAGGGAGAAGCAGGCTCCATGCACCGGGAGCCCGATGTGGGATTCGATCCCGGGTCTCCAGGATCGCGCCCTGGGCCAAAGGCAGGCGCCAAACTGCTGCGCCACCCAGGGATCCCTGAGTTGATATTCTTAAATCCAGTAAGATTATTCTTGTTTTATATATGATAGAAAATGAACATTCCCTTTTTCCCCAACCAGAATATTGTTAATCATTGACTCTTCTTTACAATTTAGTCACTACTGATGTTTATCTCCAGAGTCATTCGTTGAATTGCTGCTGTTCAAATTACCCATCTTGTAGGGCTCTGCCCGAATCCCGCACCTTCTGTGGCTGCCTTAGCTGGTAGCTCAAGTGTGTGAAGACTTCAGAACGAGGAGTTTGAATATCCTGGGGCTAGCCCAGGCTTTAACTCTTACTAGTTCTTAGACCTGACAAAAGCCAACTATGTTTCTTGAGTTTTGTTTATCAAACATTTATAAAATGAAAAACATTAATTAGTGATTTCCCTGTATTCTTCACATTCTCATCTTTGTGAAAAAGAATTCAAGAAATGTTTGTAAAAGTGGAT
This sequence comes from Canis lupus dingo, assembly GCF_003254725.2. Classification (NCBI taxonomy): domain Eukaryota; kingdom Metazoa; phylum Chordata; class Mammalia; order Carnivora; family Canidae; genus Canis; species Canis lupus. The sequence continues at coordinate 39,753,990 of NC_064243.1, forward strand.
TTTGGATCTGTAAGGCTGTGTCGCTGATGGGTAAAGATGGGGATGGCCTGTTTCCTGCATTCTGAACCTCTGAGTCCTCAGGGAGCTGCCTCTCCTTCCTGGGTTCCCTGAGACGATGCTCTGCCAGTGAACCCCAGTGTGGAGCTACAGGGTTCCTTTTGCCCCCAAACCCAGTGAAAGGTAGGCTAAATGACATCCTGACAGTTCTCTTCCAGGTTCACACTCTCATCTTGATCTTGAACTTTTACTACCTCTGGAGGTAACAAGATGCAGGATGGTCACTATCTCTTCCTAAGACCCAGAGCAGAGCAGAACCAGCTGGACTCCCTGTAGCCATACCCAGACTCCCTCTTGGTTTTTCCACCCCAGTAAGGGAAAATTGGGGACCATTTACTATTACACTAGGTATATGGGACCTAAGAGCAAAGTGAGCAATGTGAAACAGGCTAACAACAGGAAGAGATTAAGAAAGGACTCCAAGTGGAAAAGATCATTAAAAACTTTGTACCATACCTTGAGAGCACTATTTCTTGCCACTAGCTTAGTTTTGTCCTTGAGGAATATAGATCATAAGGACTCCCTTTCCTCCACAGAGAAGATGATAGCTTTGAACTCCTGTCAGAGATCATTGTGTGCAAAACTATAAAGCTCTAAAAATGTTACCTAGGATCTTATAATACTTTCCTATGACAGTAGTTGGCACACATCATTATACTTTGAAATGTCACCTGTATGTATATATTTTTATCTCCCCAAGTATATTGTAATTCCTTAAGGACATGGAGCATGTTTTTAATACATCTCTTATGGCTCAATGGATATGTACTAATTATATGTATCAGGAGGGATCCTTTCATCTAGCAGTCAGAGGTATCCAAAACAAGCTTGTCAGTTGTGTAAGCTATATCCAGCATGATTCCACGACACACTGCTAGCTTAGCATGGTGCCATAGAACTGATAATCAGAGGTGGCCTGAAAAGAGGATGATTCTTGCCTGCATTTACTTTTTCCCCTGACTTTGATTCCTTTCTTATTTTTCCTTCTTTTTTTTTGAAACCAGATGCCCCACCTTATTTTGGCCAAAATAAATATCCCACTGAAGATGTGTGTCAGGGCATATAGGGAAATGTGCCGAGTATAGTATTATGAGAATCTCAGGTCCCTTGATTCTGTGCTGTAATTTAACTGCATCATGGGTAAAAGTATCAGAATAGAAAAAATAAACTGATCTGGGCTTGTCATTTCTTCACTGAACAGATAATTTTTGAGGGTTATCCAGTAGATGTTTCTAAAATTTCAAAATTTGTTGAGGTATCAGATGGACAGCAAGGAGCGACATTGTTAGCATGATCACCATCAGAATGTAGTACATGAGTGCTCAGCTTCTAAAGCTCAGTGAGCCTGACTTCGGATTAAGGCTGACTCTTACTATGTGATTTGGGATGGATTTCTGAATATATGTTATCCTCAGTTTCCTTATCTGTGTAATAGAGACAGAAGTCCCCACTTGGTAGGGTTTTTGAGAGGATGGATTGAAAGAAACAATACAGCACCGGCCTGCAACAAATTTCATTATCTCAGTTATATGCCCTAATGTCACTAACTGATGAATTGTATTTTACTAGGTCCTGGAATAGTAATATTTGTAGATATTGTAACAATTGTCCATTTGTAATATCTGCTGAGGCCTTTCAGGGTAGATGTTTTAAATGAATTTGATTGCATATGTTTTGTTGCATTTGGTTCAAATTAGGTTGATCCGTTGTAGCCAGGTTTTTTTTTCCCTAGCAAAAATGTGTTTTTGTTACTAAATGTTTTTAATAGGCAAACATAATACATTTTTAATCAATGATACAGTGAGGTATCTTTTTAGATTACTGTTTCATCCAATCAAAAACATAAAAGACTACTTGGTTATTGTTATATACTCAAAGCCAAGTAGTACATTAGTGGAATGTCCCAGAGAAAAATCATTTCATTTCAACATTCTGGACTTTCAGGGTATGTTTTTTTTACATTGGTGGATAAGAAAGTTAACCACTCCTACACAGGATAACAAGTTACTATTTTATAAATTTATAATAAATATCAAATTTTCTTTTACATCTATGTAACATGAGTAATTTGAATTATTGTTAAACCTGTTTTCAAATATTTGTATAAGCTAAAAAGTACACATGAAAGATGAATTTTAATCAAAAAATGATTTTGTGATGTAATGTTTAAATAGAAGAAAATCTTTTCATAGCATCTCAAAAAGACTATTGATTAAACAGGTGAATCATTCCCTTTTTGGAGTATCTCAGAAATTAAATTATTCCATGTGTTCACATGGATCTCATTCTTCAACCTTATCAAAATATTTTCAATAGTTTACTCTTAATCTTCTAATTTTTTACAGTTGATGTTATGATTAAATGGTTCTTGAATTTTTGAGTTATAGCTCTAAGCTATAATTCATCCAAATTTAAGGATTCTAAGGATATATTTTCAGTCTTTTGTATGTATTCCGTATTTCATACTTTTAACTTTTAGAGTTATCTTTTCATAAAACTTTTAAAAATTATCATATGAACATACTTTTTCCAATATCATTTTATTGGAAATTATATTCATGTTATGATATTCTCTTTGAGAAGAAGTATATTTTGTTGAAATTTCTCTTATGTTGTCAGAAACTCTAAAGGAAAGTAATTCAACATTTTTACTTTTAAAGAACTCTCATTATAATGGATGCTCAAATATGTAAATGGTAGTGCCATCTACTTTTGGCTTTGAGTAGACACCACCACAGAGTTCTAACAGTTCCACCATTAGCATAGAGAGAAATACTCATCCCAGTTCTCAAAAGTCACCAGATAAAGCATAGAAAACTAAATGGTTCACTAATTGTGCTAATGGCACTTAGAATAGATGACTGATTTTATTAAATGTATGATTTGATATTCTTCACATATACGTATATGTAAAAAGATTGAAAACTTCCATCTCACTCTTAATAGGCTCTACTAATATTCCAGTTTCAGGTGCCCCAAAGAGCTTTGGGTGGGCAGTTTTTGTTGTTTTGGTTTTGCAGTGGAGCCTGTAGGTCCCTAAGGACTCAGAAGCTCTCAGCATCTACATTATTCATGCAGTGTTGTTTAGCAGTGCTGTCCTTGGGACTACGTGTAAGCAGAGAGGACGCGTGCTGGCAGACCACCTCCATTTTCACTTAGAGAATTGCCAGCCTGCCTTCTAAGTGATTACTTTGCTATGGTTGAAGGACCTGGCAAGAAGATAAATCTTTTGCTGCATAGAAATTCCTCAAGTACTTTTACCCTCATCAACAGTGATGGCAGATGTGATGTGTTCGGATGGCTAAATAGACAAATTCCATTTTCACAGGATGGATAGTGCGTATTATTTTAAGAACTATTGCCTTAATTATGCAAGTGTAGAAGGAGCTAACAAACCTTACTGAGAAAAGCAATAGGCCACAGTTCTGCATTATGGGGAAGGGGATATGTTTTCTGCTATCTATTTAATGATTTAGAAGTTTGTTTCCTATTAATGGAGCCCAGAATTAATTTGATTGTGATGAGGAAGCACATAAATTTCATAATCGGAATAGGTTCTTTACATTTCCGAGGTAATCTTGGATACTTTCTTGACAGCTCTTCCTACCTAGTCCCCCTTTTCTTCCTCCAGAGCTCTTTTCCAGGTGCAAAGAACGATCTAAGCCATCCCGCATTCTACCGTACTATAGCCCACCTATTCTTTGTCATGAGTACAGGCTCACAACCATAAAAAATGTTAATGAAATTAACCCAGAACCACTAGATGGGCCTCTGTTTCCTGCTGTCTCCATTAATCAGAGTTAGTTCAAATTTCTAGTAAAGTTAAGGGTGTATACATATGCGTGTGCATATACACGCTTAAAGGTTTGAGGGTAAGTAGGGGAAAATGTATCATTTTAGATTTTTCCCTGTTTAAGTAAAGCTAGCACAGGAGTCCCCATTTCCAATGATGGTACCAAGTGATCTTAGTTTCCTCCAGCTTAAACTCACTTTCTCAGATGTCTCTCCTGGTTCCTTTCATCAGTTTCCCTGGGGGATTTGTGTGAACTTAGGGGAGTGGCACCTTGTCTAGATGCTGTCCTCTTTCCAGGGTTGTCCCAGGTCACTGGGCCTGACATTGAGTTTCAACCTGTTGCTTCTGAACACTGGCCCCAGCAGGGCCTCGGCTGTACAGGCCCATACATGCTGCATCTTCCTTGTCCTGAGCCCAGGTACTTCCAACATTGTCTCATAGCTTCAGAGAAATCCCAGAAGACTTCTCAGAGTGAACTGCCCCAGAACCATGTCTCTGAGTATCTCCCTCAGACAAAGACACCCTGAAGCTCAAGTTCTGGTCAGGGGTGATACCTCTGAGGACACCCACACTGGGAAGCTGGCATTTCTATCAATCCACCCCTCTCCAAACCACTGGTGGGGGTGAATCGCTAGACCTTTTCCTAGGGTCCCAGACAGCTTCTAGGACCTAGTCTTGTCCTGCTCCTTCCTCATCCACCAGCCACCTAAACTTTTTATCTCATTTTGGGAAGCAACTAGCTCTTACTTACTTACTTACTTTATTTATTTATTCATTCATTTATTCATTTATTTATTTATTTATTTACCAGTCTTTGATTTTGTCGATAAACTTGATGTCTTCTTCCTTCAGGCTTTGCTTTTTAGCTTTTAGAATTCCAAGTCATTCCTCTCTCAACCACTTGGCTTTGGAAAAAGTTGGCTTTCAAAACAAATTAGCTTTTCTAGAAAGTCATAACTGAATACTTGAAACATAAAATTAAAAGAAATTATCAGAAAAAAAGTTTGGTAGGAAGATGAAATCATTTTCTTTTTCTATATTGTCTCCTTTCCCTTTTAACTTAGCTGTTGTCTTTTGTTCTTGTCTTAGTTATTTAATTGGTTCTGTGCTATTTTGGGGGGAGGAGGGTTGGAGAAGACAATGATGCCCAGTCCTTTTCAGCAACAAAGAGGTTATAATTTAAAAAGAGATTCAAATGCCCAATCTACAGGTCTTTTTTTGTGGCACTTTGATGCATTTCCTGAGTTCATATAATCCACTGGAAAATGTCTCAATGAAAGTTTAAGTTCATGAGTTGTCATTTCTTTTCGTCTCAAGGCTGCTTATAAGATGACATATAATAACACAGAATGATAACAGAAGTAAAGGACGAAGGGAGAGCTAGCTGGCATCACTGCATCAGTCCTGAGCTGCATTTCATTCAATTCTGTACTATGGGGGATTTCAGGCCTTGCTGTTGTTAAGCAATAACTCTAACCCCATGCTGTATAATTTAAGAGAACACAAGGGTCAAGGAGAAACAGCTCTTATCTACATTGCATTGGCTTGTAATGGCTTCCATAATTTATCCACAGGGAGAAACAAACAATTGGAAAAATTTCTCTCAGGCTGGTCAGAGCTGTTCATAGATTTGGCAAGAAATGAAGATAAAGAATTATCAGGTGTGGCAGATGATCCCTGAGAGTTTGGGATTTTTATCTTGAGATGAGTCACCCACAGATAAGGACAGAGGATAGCACTTAAAAAAAAATTCACTTCGAAGAATAAATATATAATGCTGTTACAGAATCCCAACTTGATCATTTCACACTGAATTGTTCAGTATACATTGTTATGAAGCAGATAAGTGCACCTAGGTTGCTATTTTAATGGTAATATGCATACGAATCAATGAGAATCTTGTTAAAATGCCTGAATGAGGCCTGGGATTCTACATTTTCTGACTACTCAAGATATATTACTGCTACTGATGCCTGGTTCTTACTTTATACAGAAAAGTTTAGAGAAACTTAGCAGTTTCAAATAGCTTTGTATGGAAATTTCTTTTGGAATTAGTGGAGCCATAGGGACTTGCAATGCCAGTGGCTTTTATGCATCCTCATCTTGCCAATCAGTCATTAAAGAAATTGCCCAACTGGAAACCAAGAGTTTAAACAAAGATCATCCATAAGTGCTTTGTTATAGTCAGGACAGAACCCCTGTGAATGCCCATCCTGAATTGGTTCTGATGGTGTGACTCTCTCCATCTGCAGTCTATAGGACTCCCTTCCAGGACTATATAAAATGTTGTATTTACATGAGTAAGCAATTTCTGCAGTTGTCCAGTCTTCTAGGGACCAAAACTTTTCTGTGAGCACTGGAGTGACCCAAGAAGCCAATTAGAATTAGATGCGATTATACTAACTCATCAAAAGACAATTCCATTGTCAATGATGAATGTCCCTAAAAGTTTTGGATACACGATAACTAGGAATTTCAGAGGAAAGCCATTAACCGTGAGTAGTTAATACATCTCTTGGGGTTTTGGTTCCTTAACATGAAATTCTGATTCCAATATTTTGGCTTCCTATGCCAGTTCAGATAAGCTTCTGGTTCAGTTAATTATCAGTTCTGTAGAAAAGAACCTGCCATATTAAAAGAAAATTGGTTTATCAAAGAAAAAAATATTAAGAGTTCACTAAAGAATATAGGAGTTTTGTTAAATATCGTTTTTAAATGATAAAAAATTTAAAACATATACAGAAATTATAAAGACTGGTTGGACAAGGCTCTGTTTAGCCATCTTCCAGCTGTCCCAGTTACCAACACATGAATGTTTGTTTCCCTCAAAATTCATATGTTGATGCCCTAACCCCCAATATGATGTATTTGGAGGTGGAGCCCTTAGGAGATAATTAGATCATAAGGGTAGAGCCCTCATGAGTGAGATTAGTGCCTTTATAAAGAAGAGACATGAGAGAAATGATGTCTCTCCCTACAGCAAGAAGGCAGCCATTTCCACACGAGGCAGAAAGTTCTCCTCAGAAATTCAATTGGCCTGGCACTTTGATATTGGATTTCCCAGACCCCAAAACCATGAGAAGTGTTTCGGTTGTTTACACCACCCAGTGTATGGTATTCTTGTTATAGTAGCTCAAACTGACTAAGACACATGGCCTGTTTTATTTCATTTATATTTTCAAAGCCTCACTTCACCCTTGGATTATTTTATATCAAATCCTATATATTATGTCCCTTCATAAACAAATAGCTTCTCCAGGAACTATATTCATCTGTAAATATGTCAGTATTTATATCTAAAAGGATGTACATAAAAACTTAAAAATATAACCACAATATCATTATAACTTAAAATTAGCTGTAATACCTTAATATCATCAGAAATCCATATTTTCCTGGTTGCCTCAAAATGTTTTTCAGTTGGTTTACTTAACTCAGTACCCAAAGAAGTTTCTGCACATTGCATTTGTTGATATGTCTCAGATTGCTTTTAATCTGTAAATTCTTTTTCCTTCACCACCCTTCCCCAACCTTGCAATTTATTTTTTAAGAAACGGAACCATTTGTACCTACTAGAATTTCCTCCATTCTGGGTTTTGATGATTGCATCCCTATGGTATTATAGAACATGTCATTCTGCTTTCTGCGTTTGCTATAAATTAGTGGTTAGATGCAGAGGCTTACTCAGATTCCAATTCAGTGTTTGGGGAAGAATATATCATTGGTGCATAGATGCTGCATGCCTTTCATTGCATCTCATTAGGTAGGTGAAACACATGTCTAGTTTTCTGTCTTTAAAAATGTTAAGTATGGTTTATCTTCCCTATGAGAGTTCAGAAATCAGAATCAAAACTTGATCCCACCTTTGATGGGTAAAATATAGTATATAAGGTTAATATATAATATATAATTATATATAATATGTAATGTAAAAATATATGATTAAATGGGGCTACATATAATAAAAAGACATAATAAAATTAGCTTATACAAGATAGAAATTTATTTTCCTTTTTGCAAAATAAGTCCAAAGGTAGGCAGTTCTAGACTGGCATGATAATCACACAAGTCATCAAAGGGCCACTAGTTTTGTGCATTACTTTCTGATCCAAAATGGCCACTGAAGCTCCAGCCTGCTTCCCAACTGAGTCCCTCTAATTTGAGAAGCTGTTCCAGAAACCCAACCAAAGAATTCTACATATTTCTAAATGGTCACACATAGCTTCAAGGGAAGCCAGAAAAGTTAGAAAGGCAGGATTCACACTGTGTGAAGTTCTCAAAATATTGATAAGCTGTTCAAAAGATTCCAGCCAGCCACAAATGATAAATGTCCATCTCATATAGTACAGAACTGTAACTGTAACTTGGTGCAACCCATTATTATGTCAACATAATTATCAAATTCTGGGAAAGAAATATTGATCCAGATAGGAAAAACAGAGACATGCATAAAAATGCAGAGAAATTCTTGGCAAACTTATTGCCAGCATTTGATGAGTTTTTGTCATTGAAGGACAAGTTTGAATGATTACATCCAAGAAACCCATGATGAAATGGGAACTAAAGTCAAGTTTGTCCAAGAAAAGGAAGGACACTTCCAATTTGAAGGGTGGAGTGAATGGTTTCTGGAAATTTGTACAAGAGGGTAGGTGTGGGGGAAATGAGTGCTTAAACCTGGCTTGGAATATAGATGTTACATAGATATAACCACTTATATATGGGGAATGCAAAACAAATAGCTTCTCCAGGAACTATATTCAACAGACTGTCACTTCTCTAAACAGCATCTATCTTTAAAAGGATGTGTCTTCTATTCTGATACTGGAACTTTAATGCACTTAAATGGTGCATATAAAGTAAATGGTCAACTGTTTGGTTTTTGTCTGGATAGGAACTTTGGAAAGGGAAAGAATAGCTAAAGTATATTGGATGTTTACTATGTACCATACCTTGTTTTGAATAGTTTATATTTAAACCTCACAATTAATGAAATTGGTACCATTACTAGCCCATTTTATAGATGGAGAAAGCAAAGCATGGAGAGGTTAAGTAACTTGCTTACAATCACACTGCTGATAGGAGGTAGAGCTGAGATTGGAACCTTGGCACTATGCTATATTGTAATAGATCAATTTTAATAGATCTTTGGTATTTTTTTGTGAATTGTTATAGGAAGCAAGAAGAGGGAAGTAGGGTCTTCATCATAAATAGTGAAACAGGAAGAGAGACTGGGTTTCACAGCTAAGTATAGACATGGTTCTGGTCCTGGATGTCTCACCATCCACACTGGGCAGAGGGCACTCACTCTGGCAGCTCTTAGCCCAGGAAGAAGCTCTTAGCCCTTTATTTAATAGGAGATCTTTAGAATCTAGAACTTGTGTCACCCTTGTGTGCTTGTCTCTCCACACCACCGCTCCTTCATTTCTTCCACTTCTCAGAGAGGTCTTGAAATCAACATGCTTGCCGGGAGATGGCGTGGCTCTCCCCTGAGGCTGACCTCACACACCATCTGAGCACACTACTTCCTAGATTTTGCAGACCCAAGATTTTGGGTACAGTGTTGTGACTTATATTCGCCCATGACTTGCACTTGGGTTCACTGATAAAAAATTCTAATGTAACTATTTAGCAGAACCCAACCTTGGCAGAAAATACGGACTAGAGCAGAGGAAATTTCTTGCCACCTTACTCATCCAGTTGCACAGTTAGTGTCAATCCCTCACACCCTCCCTTTCTCCTCTCCCCCCTACCCAGCTCCCAAGACATGTCCCTTTTCTGTCCTACTCTGATGTGATCTAATCACATGGTTCAGCCTCTGTGCAGTGTACAAAGAGTAGAGAGGAATGGAGGGACGTAGCAGGAGAGGGGTCCTTGCAGGGCTCTAGGGCAGCATTCATCACCCTGTGGGCTCCAAATTAGAGCCAGGGCTTGAGGAGGAAGAATTGCATGTAACTCAGGAGCAGCAGCACCCCCCGCCCCCAGCTCTGTTATCTGGAGACTCTGCATCTCTCTCTGCCAACGTGTGTACATTCCTTTGAGAGTTGGGGTTGTCTTATTCACCTGAATATCTGCATTTAGTCCCATGCCTAGAGCACAGGATCTTGTACATAGCCAACTCTCGGTAAATAATGAATGAGTCACTATTTATGATTATAGTTACATGCTGGCTGGATATAAACACACCGACTGCTATATAAACACCCAAGCATTGCCCCTTGATACCCTACAGCAGAATGCTCACACATTGGCAAACAGAACAACTACCTGGAACCTTGTAAAGGTTACAGGTTCTCAGGCTCCACCCACAAACGCCTGATTCTGGGGCAGGCAGGTGGAGCTTGGGGATTTGAATTTTTAACATTGTGCCCCAGTGATGCTAAGGCAAGTAGACTGTGTTACTCACTTAGAAATGGCTATGCAGTACTTCCTGCTCTTTCTGATAACCAGTGCCCACTGTATACATTGATAACTGTGGCTTCCTGGTGGCCACAAGCCACACAGCCCACAAGCCGAGGGGCGGCCCCTTTGCAACCAAGGCCCTTATGAATGGAATCTGAGTCCTCACCCAGTTAAGATTCCAAAAGGGCTTTATAATAATCCGTAAGGAGGAAAAGACCTATTGCTTTATGAATTGAATACTAACCTGGAACTGTTCCCAAATCAATTGAACTCTGGTTTCCTATTCAGAGTCTTCATTTAATGCTCTTAAGTAAATTTTAAGATACCATTTCTATGTAAAAAGCTCATAAAGGCTTGTTTTCCTTGACAGCGTGCTTAGAAAAGAAGCATTTTTATCCTCTCCTGCATATGTTCTAAAAACTAATAGTTTTTATTCCAACCTTTCTTTCTACTTTCAACTATTAAATAGTCATTTGATTTAATATAGCATCTAATGACTCCCCTTCTTCAGTGCTTCTTAATCACCTGGCACCTGAATTTGCCTGCAGAGTGCTTTTTAAAAATTGGCCTGCACAGTGCTTTGGATATAAATTTTATAGGGCCATCTTCTTCAGATTTTTCTTTGTCAAACAAAATACTCTCTTTTTAAAAAATTATTATTCTTGCTTGCTTTTAAATGATGATTAAAGTGTCACAGGAAATGTGTGTGATTGAGTTCATATTTTCTACCCATATTTTATGATTAGGCTTGGACAGATGGCTCCTGCTTTATCTAACAGGATCCCAGAAATACATCAATAGCCTCTTTATGGCATGTATTTCAGCTCTAACTCCTGGCACTATGTTAGATCCCAACCCTTGTATTTTTTTCTTTGTTTTGCTTATTAATTTTAAAAAATATGTAGTCCTATTTTTAATTTGTGCTTCTTTGCTAGAGGGAAGATACCTTTTTGAGCTACTTGTATGCTTTCCAGAATATACTAGGATATATATAAATAAACATCATTAATAAATATGAATAGAGGAGACTGATATTCATCCACATTTATCGAACTTGTGGTTCATTTTGGTTCACAGCACTATTTTTGCATGGACATTGCTACAGCCTATAGCCTGTGATCTCTCCAAAGCGCCAGAATCTCTCCCAGAGAAATGAACTTGAGCCCCATTAATATCTCCTACATAGAAATGCCTCCCCCACTCAGTCAGGATGTGTCTTTCTCTTCTTCAGACCCTTACCACCAGGGAGTGTGCCCCTACCTCCTCTCCAAAGATGCTTTCTGGGCCTGTCCATCTCCTCATTGCAGCTGGGCATCTTCTAATATGGCTGCCACTGCTAAGGGTCTGGCCAGCTCCCCTCTGCAGTTATTCTTGCTGCCTCAGACCTGCTCCAGCCCAGCAGAGGGAAATGTCAGAATCTCCTTGAAACTAAGACAGCCTTTCCCCCCCTCTCCACAGTATTCTTGCTATAGGAGGTGCTTGTGTGTGTGTGTGTGTGTGTGTGTGTGTGTGTGTGTGTTAGGGACTGCAGATAGGTAATAGTGAATATCTGCTCTGTTACCATGGTGGGTTCACAGTCTAATAGGAAAGGTTCATGCAAAGTTTTTCTACATAATGAGATAATCAGGCAATAATGTTTTCCCATAAGTATCATGGTGGTTATGGCAAAATGCGGGTTGTGCACAAAAATAGTTTGTCTTCTGAGGGCAGCTATTCACCAATTTTTTTCCCTTGGGGTGTTTCTTCCAAATGTTTCTTCATCATTGAAGAAGCAGGTAACTTTTGGCTATTATTTCAGTTTGTACAGTGTTGGTGTCAGTTCAGCCTTTTAGATTTTCTAGAGTGAGCCTAGGTGATTTCTGACCCCTGTTATCTATAAAAATGGCTTAGATTGGCTTTAAGGCCTAGAGTCAGACAGAAGAAAGTTTCAGATCCAGCTCTGTATTCACTAGCAATGTGAATTTGGTTGGGTTATTAACCTCTCCAGGGTGTTTTCACCCACAACCACCACCCACAGGGCTGGTGTGAGGAGTAAGTGAGGTCAGGCCGTCGGTAAAGCACAGGCCTGCCAAGTGCCACATGCCCAGTGAACAGCCCTCAAGGCCTCACGCCCACCCGAGAACACCCATGGAGACTTCCTCACACACCCCAACCTCCTTACACATCATCTTGGAATCTCCTCAGAAAGCTTTATGTCACCCATTTCAAAGAGAGCAACATCAGTGCTTAAATATATGGTAGGCTTTGTTTATCTTAGGGATTTTATGCCATATATTAATCTTTAGAGGATGCACTGGTGCTGCATGCCACTTGTTCCTAACTGTTGTTACATTAGGTCTTTCAGATCTTAGCTCTAGCTCTCTCCCTCCAACCCATCCTCCATACTCTTAGATGTGGTCTCTCGAGGCCCAGGGGTCCTCTGGACTTCAAACCCTCCAGACATCCCTCAGGATGAAGACCCAGGAGCACGAAGGACCTGGGCCTCTCCTCCGCCCCAGCCCCCTCCCTCACCCTGGGGAACTTTTCTGGTCATTTGCTTTTGCTTTTGAATAGCATACCATGATTTCCTGTTTGCTCTTTAAAAAGCGAGACTAAGAATCTTTAATAAGTGGTGATGGGAGACTTGTCTGGGTTATTTTTATCAAGTCTCCATTTGTACTTCGGCTGTATTCCTATCAGGTATGTCAGATGGACAAACAGCAGCATGTGATCCCACACCAGGTGGGTGTTACATACCCCTCTGGAAGCTTTCCTCATTTGGCATTGCTGGCACCTAAAATAAATGGCTTGAGAGTTAATTAGATGCAGTTACTTGCAAAAGTCTCAGAGGCGCTTTCTTGATCGTACACGAGATGAGTCTATTAATTATTTCTAACAAGGAAGGTTTACATAACATCAATTAATGGCCGATTGCTAGTGGCAACCAGACAGAATGAGGACCCCCAGGCTGAGCATCTTGTACTGCCCTGAGAGGAAAAAGATCTCCAAAGACAGAGCTACTGCCTCTGGGAACCTGCAATCAGGAAGATAAAATACAAGAAGATTAAGGAGTCACAAATAACTTAGTGCCCAGCTCTTGCCTAGTGATTGCCACACAATGGGTAGACAGGAAAATCCCCAAGAGCTGGAGAGGTGTTTGGGTCCAGCACAAATCACAGCTTGCCTTTCCTGGTGATGTTATAGTTGTATAGGACAGGCAGTGTTTTGTAGGTCTGTGGTGAAAAAGTATTCAACCTGTCTAGTGTGTCTAGGCTGGGACCCCACTCACAAAGTTTCTCCCTTTCCAGGGGCCCTCGTTGCCTGGCATTTTACCATGAGCAAGGTATTGTGTTAGAGTGAAGCACTGTTTGTTTGTTTTTAAGATTTTATTTATTTATTTGACAGAGAATGAGAGAGAGAGAGAGAGAGAGAGAGAGAGAGAGAGAGCGCACAAGCAGGCAGAGTGGCAAGCAGAGGGAAAGGGAGAAGCAGGCTCCTCACTGAGCAGAGAGCCCAGTGGTGGGGCTCCATCCCAGCACCCTGGGGTCATGACCTGAGCCGAAGGCAGATGCTTCACCGACTGAGCCACTCAGGCATCCCAGAGTGAAACACTGTTCTCTCCTGAGTCCTCCTTTTGGAGTACACACACCCCTGGGAGGAAGGACCCCATGGAGCCTTCAGCATCCCAGGATGTACTGCTGGATCAGAAGCTTTTGGAGCAGGAGGGACCTAGAGCGGCCTTGTGGGTGGTAGAAGCAAGGACAGAAGACCTTGGGCACCCAGCCCAGGCATGGAGTGCCACCCTATGGTCTGAAGTCTGTGCCTCTGCAGCTCCATCTCCCTCTACCTCCCCTTGCTACCCAAGCCCCTCTCTTCTGTTCTGGGCTCCAGCTGTGTGTGGTTAGTTATGTTTCTTTTGTTTCTTAACACCACCTGCCACCTCTGCCTAGCAGCCTTCATCCTCTTCCGGCATAACTGGAGCCAGGGTCAGTAGCTCAGACACCTGACTCAGCAAACACAACCTCAGATTAGTGAAGGCTTGAAGGGGGCCAGGACAGGACTGGAATGCCTTGTGGTGGGGAAAGAGAAATCAAATGTCCACCATGTTTCTAAAATTGAGATCTTATTCATATACCATACAATCCACCCTTTACAAGGCATACAATTGAGTGGTTTTTAGTGCAGTCACAAAGTTATACAACCATCACTACTACCCAATTTCAGAATATCTTCATCACCCCAAGAAGGAGCACTGTACCCATTGACAGTCACTCCCCACTTCTCTCCCACCCCCAGGTTTGGGCAGCCACTAATCTACTTTCTGTTTTCTATGGTTTTGCCTATACTGGACATTTCATGTCAGTGGAATCATATAGCATGTGGCCTTTTATATCTGGCTTTTTGTCTTAGCATGTGTTTTCAAGAGTCACCTATGTTGTGGCAAGTGTCAGTATGTTACTGCTTTATATAGAACACTGTCTGTGTTGTATGGATATGTTACACTTTGTTTGTTCCATCTTTGTTTAATGGACATTTGGGCTGTTTCCATTGTTTGGCTATAATGCATAAGGCTGATATGAACATTCATGTATAAGATTTTTTAGGACCAGGTCTTTTTTTTTAAGATTTTATTTATTTTTCGTGAGAGACACACAGAGAGAGGCAGGGACACAGGCAGAGGGAGAAGCAGGCTTCCTATAGGAAGCCCAATGCAGGACTCCATCCCAAGACTCTGGGATCACCAACTGAGCCAAAGGCATATGCTCAACCACCAAGCCACCCAGGTGCCCCACCGTGTCTTGAATATATATCTAGGAGTCGAATTTGGGGGCCATATAGTAACTATGTTTAACTTTTTGAGAAACTGCCAAACTGCTTTCTAAAGTGGCTGCACCATTTTATATTCCACCAACAATGTACAAGGGTTTCAATTTCTTTCTTATCCTTGCCAACACTGGGATCATCCATCTTATTAATTTGAGCCACCATAGTGGGTATGAGGTGCTATCTCACTGTGGTTACACAATATTTTCTAAACCATTATTGAAAAATACAAGTAGATTAAGGATGGCTCAGTGAGATAGTGGCACGTCTGTACAAAGAATTGTGGCCCCCTTCCCCTTTCTTGGGCTGGATGCTCCTTCTCTTCCAGACTCCTGGCTGACCAGTGGAGTACAAGCTAGATATCAGCCCCTCAGACCTGTTCTGTGGGTGCCTTTGTCCAGGACACAACCTACACAACTGTACATGGCCTGCTCTTTGCCCCTTTAAAGGCAATAGATCTGGCTTCCAGTCTCAACTAGGCTCTGGGGCTGTGACTTTGGACAAGTAATTTGATGTCTCCGGTCCTCAGTTTCCTTGCTGGTAGACAATAGTGATAAAAACATAACCTTCTCACGGTATTGTGATGATGAAATGAGTTGAAGCTGTTGGTCCAGGGCCTGACAAATAAAAGCATTTATTGAACAGTGGCTAATTTTATGTCTTAGGAACTCAGCACAAATACAGTTTCCTCTAGAAGTCAAGTCAGCACACTTGGCCCAGGGGCTGAATCAGCTGATGTTGTTATACCTCCCACAGGCCAAATGGTTCTTATATTTTTAAAAGTCTGTGAAGTAAACAAATATGTGACATAGAAAATATGATCTCTGTGGCCTAGAAGATTTCCTATCCGGTGCTTGACAGTAAAACTTCACCACCCCTGCCGTAGAACCTTCTGTGGCAGCTCCTCCCTCCCCACTCCAGGGGCTGGGTGTTCCTGCCAGGGCACCTCACCTAGCACCTATCACTGCCCTTCCACACAGAATCCCTACAAGGGCATCAGCACTTCTTTACTACCTCTCAGCATATAGTAGAAAATTAATATTAATTAGGCCAAAGGAAGGGAAGAGGAGGAGGGAGGGGATACTGGAGTTTTGCCAACTTCACAATTTTGCCTACATCCTGATTTGAGAAGAGATGGTCCTCCCATGCAGTGCATTTTTAAAAATATTTATTTATTTATTTATTTATTTATTTATTTATTTATTTATTTGAGAGACAAAGTATGCATACATGAGCAGGGGGAGAAGGAGAAGCAGCCGCCAAGCAGGGAGCCTGACATGGGACTTCATCCCGAGACTCTAGGATCATGGCCTGGGCCGAAGGCAGACATTTAACCCACTGAGCCACCCAAGTGCCCCTGCAGTGCATTTAAAAAAATTATTTGAATTCAATTTAGTTAACATATAGTGTATTATTAGTTTCAGGGTAGAATTTAGTGATTCATCAGTCTTATATAACACTCAGTGCTCTTTACATCCTGTGCCCTCCTTATCCCCATCACCCAGTTACCCCTTCCCCTCACCATCCTCCCTTAGAGCAACCCACAGTTTGTTTCCTAAAATCCAGGGTCTCTTATGGTTTGCCTTCCTCTCCATTTTCATCTTTTTTTTTTTTTCATTTTCATCTTATTTTATTTTTCCTTCCCTTCCCCTATATTCATCTGTTTTGTTTCTTAAATTCTACATATGAGTGAAATCACATGTCTTTCTCTGACTTGTTTACCCTCTAGTTCCATCCACGTGATTGCAGATGGCAAGATTTCATCCTTTCTGATGGCTGAATAATACTCCATTGTATATATACACCACATCTTCTTTATCCATTCATCTGTCAGTAGACATGATGGGGGCTCTTTCCACAGTTTGGCTATTATGGACAATGCTGCTATAAACATTAGGGTGCAGGTACCCCTTCAAATCACCATGTTTGTATCCCTTTGGATAAATCCCTAGTAGTACAACTGCAGTTTGTTAGGTACTTCTCTTTTCATACTGTTTTCCAGAGTGGCTGTGCCAACTTACATTCCCACCAGCAGTATAAGAGGGTGCCCCTTTCTCTGCATCCTTGCTAACATCTCTTGTTTTCTGAATTGTTCATTTTAGCCATTCCATACAGTACATTTTAGCTGAACAATACTTGTGTCCTCAATTTTAGCCCATCCAGTACGTGTGCAGAGGTATCCTGACTTTCTCCTTGGCAATCATGCAGGGGTGGACTTCCTAGGTTCATACCTCTCAGTCGTTCACAATCCCCTCCAGAAAGGGGACTTGGCCTTTGGGTACCGGATCATCCAGGAAGACAGGACTGTCATTTTCTTTCAACTAGACTGCATGGGTTCAGGATTTGCACCCTTGTAGATGGGGCTGGATTACAAAAGGTGAAACAAGTGTTTCTTGAGAATCTAAGAGATGCAGGCCTGTCTCTGCCCCTTTGATTCCATTGCTCTGGGCCCTTTAAAAGAACTTAAGTCTCTACTTACTTTTCTAATATTAATGCTTATGTCGAATTTCTCGTCTAGAAACAGATGCTCTGCATTTACCCTAGAACTTTCATTGGAGTTGTATGGAATTAACCACACAAACTTTGTTGACATGATATGCTTTTTTTTGGTGTCTAACATTCTCAACATGATTTGAAAAATTGCTCTCTATGAACTTGTGCGTAGGAGACAGAAAAAGAATGATTGATTTGTGCCATGACTACTTACCCCTAAAGAAAGGCCACTGGGCCCACAGGTGAAGAGACAAGATGCAAGCAGGATAACACCTGCCTGAGGGAGCAAGTGTTCACCATGCTTGCAGGAATCCAAGTGGAGCAGTTTATAGTCTTGTGCAAATATCCACATGGACTTTTCCAACAGATAAGGAAACATCTTTTAAAAGGAAAATGACAAACACAAATGAAGGATTTGCAACTCACCATGATTTTTAAACTTTCTACTAAAGGATGCAAGAAAGGGAGGGAGGGAGAGAAGGAGAGAGAGGGAGGAGAGAAGGAAGGAAAAGAAGGGAAGGAGGGGAGAAAAGAGAAAAGATTGCAGTTTATAACAGGTTTTCTCCAAAGATTTCCAATGTGTAGGTTGTTTGCAAGCATATTGACCAGCAGAAAGAGTAGGGAAACCTTTCCAAGTCACAGTTCTAAACACAGTTCTAAACTTTATGTCAAAGCCTACCGAGTATTGCTTCTCTGAAGCTTCAAAGGGATTGTTTATAAATTCCTGAAAAATAAAATTGCATTTCCACTCTTGGATGCAAGTGATCCTCTGGATGAGATCACTCCCCATGACGGATTGGAGAACATAGTTTGGCCTTAAAGCAACTCACAGAATTAGGTCAAGAGTTGTTTACTGACCACATAATTTTCCAGGTGCAAAGTATGCAAAGTACAGACTTCATGCTTCTACACTGAAACTGGGGATGAGGACCTTGGGGCTGAAGGACTCTTTGCTGTGTTTCTGAGCAAATTAGTGTGTTTTGTGTTGTTTTAAGTCAACCTGATCCATCTACTGCAGGGAGTCTTTACCATAACCGAGCAGATTAAAGGCACTGCAGTGAGTTATATTTGACAGGCTGGTAGCACAGATGGAGTTTATAACAGACACATCTCCTTATCCAGCTACCTTTGACTTCCAACCATAAATATTTTATAAACTACCCAAGAATAGAGAGCACCTTGTCAAATGAAGGAATTTTAAAGTTAAAGCACTTGAAGGGAGAAAGCACAAAGCTTCCCAGTGACATATTTTGATCATAGACATAGAATTCTTAAGCTAATGGTGCTGCTACTGCAGTGTCAACACACAGAAGGACCAAAAGGAATGGTTTGAGACTGGAGTTCTTTTCACCATGAGTGCTCTTGATTTGCTCGGAGGATAATAATACCTGTGGCTGTTTTTAAACATTAATAAACTTATCAACAACTAAAAAGGGAAAGGTCTGCATCTGTTAGAAATGCGTTTGGTGGAAAGCAACACAAAACCAAATGACAGTGGCCTAAACAGGTGATAAGCTTTATTTATTTCATGCCAGAAGCAGCCTAGGTCTGGTATAATGCCACAGTGAGAGAATCTATCTCCTTTCTTTTTCCACTGTCCACATTAGTAGGTAGATCTCTGCTTGTACAATGATCCTTATATTTGTTTCCTCATGGTCACAGAATGGCTGCTACACCTCTAGGCATTGTGCCTCTGTTCCAGGAAGGAGAAAACGAATTAAATGCGAAGGTTTGAAAAGGGATGCCAGGGATCCCTGGGTGGCGCAGCGGTTTGGCGCCTGCCTTTGGCCCAGGGCGTGATCCTGGAGACCCGGGATCGAATCCCACGTCGGGCTTCCGATGCATGGAGCCTGCTTCTCTCTCTGCCTGTGTCTCTGCCCCTCTCTCTCTCTCTGTGACTATCATGAATAAATAAATAAAAAAAAATCTTAAAAAAAAAAAAAAAAAAAAAAGAAAAGGGATGCCAGATGAGTCTACTCATTATTAATAGATTTCTTAAAAGACCATTGCAGCAATGTCCATTTAGATCTCATTTATTTGTTAAATGAATGGCCAGAATTTGATCACTTGCACCTACAGCTTCAGATGAGTCTGAGAGTATGAATATTTTTAGTTGGGGATGTTTTTATCAAGAGTGAAACCATGATTCCATTAGGATGCAAGGAAGAAAGGTTATTGGGTAGGCAATAAGCAGATTCTGCCACAGAGATGGCCATCGTTTCAAAATATTTTATGTCATTGGTAATAGTTAGGTTTGAAAAATGCTAGTTTTCCATATTAAATATGAGAAGACTGTGGAGATGAAAGAAAGCAGTCAATAATATAAAAATGGTATATGTTTACTTTACAAATAAAATATCCACATTTAATGTGGAACACAATAATAACTGGTTAATCAATCAACAGTTATTGCATCCCTGTTATGTACTGGGCTCAAAACCATATACTGTGACAAAAAGAGAGAGGGGAAGAGGTATGGCAAGAAGGAAGAAGGGACAGAGGCAGGGAGGGAAGGGAAAATCATAACAGTACTTTGAGGGGGGAGGGTGTGGCAAGAAGGAAGAAGGGACAGCGGGGGAGGGTCCCCCCTCTGGGAGGAGGGGGAAGGGTGTGGCAAGAAGGAAGAAGGGACAGAGGCAGGGATGGAGGGGGAAAAATCATAACAGTACTTTGAGGTCTTAGCCTTACCAAGGCCTTACAAGCTAGTGGGTGCATTTCTCTTTTGGTGCCTTTAGGCTCAAGCAAGCATCTCATTCAGTAATTATAGTAGAAAAAGGACTTGACTTTCAACAAGCCTACAAATTCCTGAGATGGACACTTCCATCTGTTAACCAGTCATCAAGTCCAGTGGATGGATGCACTGGTTGACTGTGCTCAGTTCAAACATCCTCCCGTGAGGCAGGGTTGAGGGCAGCCCTCCAAAATCTCAAGGACAGAGCAGGGAAAGGGGTGATGCTCTGAAAGAAAATGTAGATACTACTACCAGATGAAGGAGGAAAGATTACAAGTGTTGTTAATTATAATAATGACTAGAAACTGAGTCAAGCTTGCAGCTGGTCTACCATGAGATTGTGGATATGCCATAGGCAAAAAAACAAAACAAAAAGATAAATTTTAAGCTGATATTTTAACAGACCACAAAATAATGGGAATACATTTTATTTGTTTGTTGGTGGATGTGTTTAATACTTTGCTCATTCTTCAAACAATTTGGGGCCATTTATAGAAAATGTAAAGTAAAATGATAAAATGTAAACAAAGACATATCAGAACCATGGAAAATATAAATTCAAATAGAAGCTGTAACATACAGAACCCTAAGTTCCAAAAAATTGCTATACTTGAACAGCTTTTACTCTGAACTTCCTGGTAGCCAAGAGAAAAATGAGGCCATAAATGGTTACACACTTCTCTTTTTCCATAAAGCAGAAATATACTAGTTTTCCAGGTAGTGTAGTGGATTAAAGAGCATGAGTTTGGCTTGAATACCAGCTCTACAACTGACCTTGGACAAATTATTTAATTTGCCTAATTCTCAGTTTTTTATCTTCTATATGGAGTACTTGTATTCACAGTATTGGGTTGTTTTATAAATTGAGATAATTACATGTAAGATATCAACAAATAATTTTTCTTGTATATTTTTTATTGGAGTTCGATTTGCAACATATAGTATAACACCCAGTGCTCATCCTGTCAAGTGCTCCCCTCAGTGCCCGTTACTCAGTCACCCCATCCCCCCCATCCACCTCCCCTTCCACTACCTGCCACCTGTTCATTTCCCAGAGTTAGGAGTCTCTCATTTCTGTCAACAAATAAGAGCCCTGCTATGAGGGAAAAAAAAAAAAAGGAAGTTAGGAGACAGAGTGGTTTATAACTCCTGTATCACAAACACAGAACTAGATTGTGTGATGCTATATCTTATGGTGATCCTTGATGACCACAAAGAACATGAAAATATCACTCAGTCAAGGTAGCTCTTGATGGGGCCAAGAACTTATACTCCAATAGATAGCTTTGTAATAGCCCAACTCAGTCCAAGACTAAAAATCTGGAGTGTACAGAGAAATGGATGGATTCTATGTCCTTCAAACAATCTTCCTTATGTATCTTGTCCCTCAGCCAACCTTTTGATAGATCTCAATGGCTTTCTGTTCCAACATGTGGTCCCTGGTGGGAGCTGGGAGTGGGGATTTTGGTGGGTGATGAACTCCTTACTTCAGTGGTGTAGGTTGGTCATCCAGCCTAACTGATGCCCTGGTCAGAGAACAGTCATCCTGTTGGCAAGGACTGGATGCTCCCCCCAGGGCTCCAGAACAGCTCTAGTCTGAGAATCAGCAGTGGATGCTTAAAACCTGTGGCCCTTCCTCTCATTTCAAACTTCAGGTTTCTTTATTTTACCACATTTGTCTATCTCACCATGAACTCTGCTTATAAACATTTTTTTTTCATTCCTAATTCGGATTCAAGTCCTTGACGATTATGGAGAAAATCATAAGTTTTACATCCAGTGGGTCAGAAGTAGTCTTCCTTTGTCCTTCTCTCTGTAGTAACAGTAATTTCTATTTATTATAGTAAAACTCTGATGGCAAATATTCATGTCAGTTTTTTAAAAAGCAATTTTGGGAATAATCTCTTTCCTTTAGCAGTGTTTGATAACCTGAATGTGATTATAGTACCCCATAGGAAACAAGATACTTCATCTATCTTGGTGGGAATTTCTGAAAAATCTGTTTACTTAGCACCAAGTGAAGAATGAAAACAAATCAAAACCAGTCTACATACTCCTCTACATGCTGGTGGGTTAGGTCTGCATTACATGCCACACTTTTTTTTTTTTTTTAGAATTTTTAAAAATTTATTAATTTGAGAGAGAGAGGGTGCAAACATGAGAGAGGGGAGGGACAGAGGGAGAAGCAGACTCCCCGCTGAGCAGAGAGCCCCAAACAGATTTGGGGGCTCAATTCCAGGACCCTGAGATCATGACCTGAGCTGAAGGCAGACACTTAACCAGCTGAGCTACCCGGGTGCCCCTATGTGCCATACTTACTCAAAATTAATCCATTTAGGAAAAAGATGTACTTGTGAAAAGCCTCCAACATGTAGGCAGTATGACATTTCTTCATCTGAGAGCAATTTAAATATCTTATTACCATCTCCAGCTAAAAATACCTTATGAATTCTAGATTCTTTTGTGGAGTTAATCTTACTCAAGCTCAAGTTCACCTTGCTGCTAATTCTTCACCTCATTTCAATGCATAAGGCATGATGTCGTTTATATAGAAGGGGAATGTATGTCATCTGTCCCCTTCACCAGCTATCAGCAAATCTATGTGGAGGGGTTGGAGGAGCCCTGGAAGTATATCTGGGACATAACCAGCAAGTAGAACCTTGTTGTTTGGAAATGTTCCCTGTCTACCATTCTTAATTCCGTCTTTTGTAGTTGAGGAATAGGGTTTTCAAGAATGGATTTTTGAGGAATTGAGAACAATAGGTCCTTTGAGTACTTTGCAAAGCAGACTCTATTGCTTGCTGTCCCCTAAATCCATTTCCTCACAGTCTCTCCTCTTTAGCAGAAATCTACTAATCTGCTTAAATTGTACCCTATGGGAAAGGTAATCCCATCCTCAGCTCAAGGGTAACTTCTAAGTGATTTAAGCCGATAATGGCTGTCTCATTTTGTTTGCTAATGGTTCTTTGAGAGAGGGCTGCTGGCTTGGACCTAGCCAAGAAACGTGAGGGGAAATTTTCTCATGACCTTTTAGGTAAGATTTTTAGATCTTAGAGGAAACATCCAAGAAAGAGAGTCTCTTCCCTGCCTGGACTGTGTCATTCTACATGTAATGGCTGGAATTGGAGCAGTCATCATGAAACATGAGGAACATTAGTCTGAGTAATAACATACTACATACATAATAACATACTACATGGCAGACCAGGATAGAACAAAAATATGGAATGAGTCCTAAGATCTCTATACCTAATAACATCTATTTTGAAAAAGAATACATTTTTCTTTTATTTATTTGTAGGAGACTATGTTTTCCTTATCGTTTGAATTGGATTGGGTTTTCTCTTACCTGCAAACAAAAGCACCCTCACTGATTTTTGGAGATGTTACATAAAGTAATCATGGAAATTCTTTAGCCACACTTAAGCTAGTTGTTCTTAGAGCTGCAGATCATCAGTCTTCTGCCCTGCTAGGTGAAGTTCATCACCCCTTCTTCCTCTTCTCCTACTACTGTATTTGTATCTCTAGCGAAGCACTTCCACAGGGCATCAGAACAAGTGGGCCAGTGTTTAGTTCCTTTGTTAAATTGTGACTTCACACAGGGCACCATCCTTGTCATAGCCTTTATTGTATTCATTTATTTTGTAGCTATTTATTGAGCTGGGTACCGAAGATACAGCAGTAAAGAAAAGCAGATGTGCCCCTACAGTCATGGAATTTAGAGTCTAGTCGGAAACAGACAATCAAATCATCACAATAATTGGTTCATTTCATGCCACTAACTAAATGATGGGCACTCAGCAAAGAGCTTGGTAATTATCTATTGAATTCAGCCACAGAGTTTTCAATATGCCACGGGGTCTCTTATGCTTCTGAAGGCTAGCCTCAGTTCATATTGTGGGGGAAAGGCTCCCAGAGGCAAGCAGGGTCCAGACCCAGTGTGCAAGCTCCTTTCAGGCCTCTGCCTGCACTGTGCTTCCTAATGTCTCATTGACCAAAGCAAATCGTGTGGCCAGGAGCAAGATCTGTGTGGAAAGAGGTGATGCTTTGCGTGGATAGCAAGAGATGGGACCAATTTGGGGCTGTTACTGTACCAATCTGCCACACTATTTTAAATTGTGGGCTATGTTATAAAAACCTTAAACTCAGCCAAGGAATTTAAACAATGATCATTTGAATCCAAGAATAAGTTTCTTGCTGCAAATTCACACTCAAACTAAAATTTGATTCAGACATTTTAAATGGAAAATAACGATGGGGTTCACAATGAACAGGAAATCTAAACCTTTGGTCTTTAAAACCTTTAATAGGTGCTTTGATGAGAGAGGGGGTATTGACAGCCAAACACGGCTGTTCCTCCAGCCTTTGTAGTATTTACAGTGAGGACAGTTTTCTTTCGTGACATTCCTAATGAGAATAATTGACTCTTCTCACCTTCACCTCCCAACATCCAGAGGATACCATTCTAAATTGAGTAGTTGGCCCACGCCAGCAATACCTGCTATAAATTATGAAACTTACAATCAGTAATCAACACTTTTCTATTGCATTATAACAAGCAGTTTTTAGATTGGGCTCAGAGTATAAATTCTTATTTAAAAAAAATAATAAAGTGAAAAGAAATAAAGCTTAACTTTAAAGCAGACTCTTAAATTTTTTTTAAGATTAATTTATTTATTCATGAGAGACACAGAGACAGAGGCAGAGACACAGGCAGAGGGAGAAGCAGGCTCCATGCAGGGAGCCCAACGTGGGACTCGATCCCAGATCCCAGAATCACGCCCTGAGCTGAAGGCAAACACTCAACCGCTGAGCCACCCAGGTGTCCCCCTCCCTTTTTTTTTTTTTGAAGATTTATGACTCTTAAATCTTAAAAGTCTGTATAAACTAAAATGTCTAGGAATGTTTTATTTAGAGAGGAATGTGATTAAGACAAAATGTGTTCTAGATCTGAATGGAGAGTTAAAAACTAAGTATATGGGTCTGGTGGAAAGATGACCCAAAGGCATCTGCATAATTCCATTTCCTGGTCCAAAATTTAATATAAAAGTCAATTGAATTGATTAATACTAAAAATGGAACAACTCCAGTTCTAGAAAGACCCAAGTCCTTCTTTGTTCTTTCTGGTAAATCTGTGGTTCTCTTTCTGAGTTTTGTTTAATAAGGAACTTGTAGATCACAGAATACATAGCATATAAGAAAGTGCTGGAAATGGCTGGAATTTCCTCAGATTTACTACAGCAATATCATTTATAGTGTCTTTGACTTCAACAAAACATACAAGGCATATACACAGGAAGAGGAGGGTTCAGTAGGAGTGCCAAACCCCTATTGGGTTTCTCCATTTGATTTGGATTATAAAAGCCATTGAGCCATTTAAAGGGCTCCTAGAAGAGTGGGCAGAGATTCTGAGCACAAGTGCAGTAGGGCTACCATATATGTTAGAAGCAAGAATAAGTACTACTTTGAAATATTCTTTCAGGATGGTTTAGCCTCTATCACTGATGCATCCTCCACATTCTGCTCAGGATATCATGTGTATATCATTTCTCTTTTCTGTCAAACATAAGTGTTCCACTGACTCAGTTATCTATAGACCAAACTGAGGTTTGAACTTTAGAAACTATAACATACAGTAGTAACAAGACACCCAGATTATGGGCTTCTTCTTGCCTATTACTTGTATACTGACCAGACAAAGAAGCATAAAGAATGTTGCAAAATTAAAAGTGAATCTGCTTTTTCTTAATGTGATTTTTTTTTTTTTTGCATTTGTCAATTTGAAATCTGAGAGTACTCATTTTCTTGTCCATGCCATTGATAACATTCACCCAAGGTCGTCTGAAATGTAAGTTTTTAATCAAACTAGAAATCATTTTTTTTTCTGAAGAATACTTCAAAGTTCCAGCTATAATGGTTTAATCATCACAGCCAAAAATTGCTTCTATCTTCTTGTGAAAATTGCTTCTTTGTATGAGGATTCTGTTATAATACGAAGGGTATTACATTCCTGGAAATAACATAATGATGTATATAATGGAGATAAGGATATTAGATAGACCAGAATGGAATGAATATTTAGAAGTACAAGATGCCATTTAGATAATCCCTGAACATCTCTAATTATTATATAGTCCTACCTTAACATTGTGGGACATAATAAATAGGGAGGAACCTTGATATCATTGGGTTCAATATCCCTATTTACAGTTGTGGAAACTTTGGCCCAGAGAAGTTGTTCAAGGTCACTTGCTCAAGGTCATGCAAGTACTTTGGCCAAGGGGAAAGTCAAGGGAACTTTCTCTATATCACCAAACTTTTTCTTATGTAATAGAGCAAATAAGAGTGTTTCAGAATATGAGTGTTGAGAAAAGTGGATAGGTTTTCTTTTAGTTTTAGAAGACAACCAAAAGAGCATCCTTAATAATGACAAATATGACAGCATTGGTTCTGTTACAACACTTAGTGATATTTTTATCTAGTCTATTGAATTAAGACATATTTATTAAGTACCCACTATGCACATGAAATATCCAATCTATTACAGAAATAAAACAGATGGGCTTGTACTGGCTTTATTGCTATTCATCTTTCTGTAGATAGCATTAGACATGAGATTGTTTCAAGGGGGAGCAGGAGGAAAAGAGAAAGCATAAGGTTCATATTTGGCAAGGCTTCTGGGATAAGATAGGTTATGAATTAATTAGATACAGGGATGCCATTTGAGAGTTGTGGATAGAAAGAACTTTCTATTGAAGAGGTTTGGCAATGAGGGAACATATAGGGTTTTATTTTTTAATATTTATTCATTTATTATTTATTTGAGAGAGAGAGAGAGAGCTGGGGGAGGGATAGAGGGAGAGAGAAAATCTCAGACACCCCACTAAGCAGGGAGCCCAATATGGGGCTTGATCCCAGGACCCTAAGATCGTGACCTGAGACGAAATCAAGAGTCAGATGCTTAGCTGACTGTGCTACTCAAGTACCCCAAACTCTTAAATGAGTCCTATGTGTTTCCTCCTCTAGAATGGAGGAAATTAGCCCAGGGGTCTGGAAAGTTGATGGTGATTACCAAATGGAGATGCATTTGTCAGAGGACCTAGAGTGGTTTGGTGGCAAAAGTCAGTGACAATGGCTACCAGAGTTCTGGAAAGCACAGCTGGAAGGTTGAAGCCCTGTGCAGGCTGTGGTGTTTGGTGATGGTCTTAAAATAAACAGAGAGCTGAAAGTGATTAAAACTGTGGAAAGGAAGAGAAACATAAGAACATAAAAGAAGATTTATTACATGACCAGCCCAGAAAAGAGTGGGACATGGACAGAAATGTCAAAGTTTCCAGAAGAGAACTATGTACACCCTGGAGCTGGAATCCATGTTATCAGCACAAATTACTGGAACTGGGTTTTTGTTTTTGTTTTTTTTTCTATTTCCTTTATGACTATATCTGACAAGGAAAAATATTAAAATCAAGTTTTAATTTTTAAGGCATTTCCTGGTTATATCTTAATACCAATAAAGATTAAAGTGAATAATAGTTAAAGAAGAGAGGATTATTTCTTGGCTTCTAACACCTTCCACTTTTATGGATGAGGAGGGTGTAATATGGCTGATTCCTAGCCCCCGCAGTATCCTCAGAGTCCTTTAAATGAGGGTTCACCAAATGGATTTGAACTGCTGCTCAAAGTCATAAGGACAGTGAGGAGCAGAAGTGCCCCTGAGTTTGGGCCTCACAAAGCCCTGGCCCTGACTGTCCCACATTGATATGAGTAACCGTGGGAAAGATGGGCTGTAAAATCACAAGGTGCAGTTCCGTTTCTCAAAGAAAGTCATTTCATCTTCAGCATAACGTTAGTTCTAAGTTAGGTCTAGTACTTTGACAATATTTAGTATGAATTTCAGATAACCTACACATTCAGTTAACCAGGACACCTGCTCTCTAACCATCCTGGGTGAGTAGGCATTACTGAAGTGTAAGCATATTTGTCAGGGCTAATTGTGACTTTTAACTATGGGTTGGAGGCCATCAGCACTCCAGGGAGACTGAAGGGAGACCCAAGGAAGAAGGGACAGTGCTTTCCCCCTCCCCAACTCCTTTCTAGCATTCACGCACAGAACCCACTCTCCCACCTTGGCCCTTTAGTCGTAGCAGAGGCCTGTAGGAGCATTTGAGAGCTGTATTCCTGACCCTCATCCTAGACCTTCTGTTTCAATTAGTCTTAGAGTAGGGCCCAGAAAAATGTAGTTTTAAAGTTCTGCAGGTAATTCAAATATACAGCCATTTGGGAACCACAGCTTGTAACATACCATATTAAATGTCATTTTGCAAAGACTTAAAAATGGGATTGATGTTAATTCTTCCAACAAGACCAGTCCCCAGAGAGTCCTGTAATCATAGGCTATGAGAGTCTTGGTCCAGACCAAGCTTGCTTTTTACCTAGAAAGTCTGCTTTGTCCCCCTTCCCATTGCAAACCAGGGACAAGTGATTGAAATTGTGGACGTCATCTGGTGGTAGTTACTGTTGTGCTCAGGATTTTGGAAAGACTTCTGTTTATTTGGCATGTTCCACACAAGCCTGTCAGCCCCTGGGGATTTGTGGCATTTGCAGAACTTACAAGGCAGGCAACATAAAAATATATAATTCATAGAGTGAACTATTTTGGAGCTCCCTTCACTTTTACAAATTGGCCATAAAATAGAAACCACAGACATAACATTCATATAACCATAGTTGCCAAGAATGAAGAATCATTTGGGGAGTGGGGGAGGATGAGGACTTTTAGTGTGTACTTCTTTATAGGGCATCCAAAGAAAGAGTAAGTGTTCAAAATTTGTATGCAATTTACAGTTGGGTTATAGTTTTCTCCTGATAATTGGCAAATATCTGTTGAAAAAAATGGGGATGTTGAGGTTGACCTTAAGAGGCCTTTAGAAGTCATTAAGCTTATCATTTGAAGGCATTTTTTGTCTTGATAGACATTTCAAGTGTATTTAGGATTTCATATATGTTTTACTATGACTTATTGCTTCCTGGTTTTCCTTTCTTGGTGGAAGTGGTTCATAGTATCCAAGGCTCTGTGATTGCCTACAGTAGACTAGGGGAAGGGGTGAATTTTTTTTACTCTCCTTCACCCAATAGCTGCTTTGACACTCTGGGATTACATTAGCTTCTATGGTGCATCCTCTGGAAGGAGAAACTACTTAACGCCTATCCATTCCACTTGAGCATTCCAGAGACTTGGGTAATGGATGAATAATGGCCAACAACACTGTTGTGATAGTTGACTGTTGACAAAATAGCATTTAATGGAGTTGGACACATTCAAGACATAAAAGAGGAAATAGTCTCTCTTACAGAAGTCACACTAAACATTATTTACACCATTTGATGTTATAATATATTAACTGTTGTCTTAGGGATCAGGAGAGCTATGAGCTGGGCTTTAGCTGTTATGTGCCACTCTTTGACATTGAAAATATCAAATGATCTCTCTGTGCCTTGGTTTGTTCATCTAAAAATAGTCATGATATCTCCCTCATAGGGTACTCAAGAGAATGAAAACACAACATGAAAGAAAAGTCTAGCCAAGCCAAACATACATTGGGCTGGGAGTGAGGATGATAGAGAGTAGTAGTGCTGGTGTGGGGAGGGGATTAGAGTGGGTGGATTATTCTGAATTGCTCTAGACCTCAAACTCTGTTGTTCTATGAATCTACCATGTATGGAGAAGAGAGGGGCACACAGGGGAATCACTTAGGTGTGATTAATGATGCTTAAATTATTTGATCATTTAACCACCTAGAGAAGTGCACAGCTACAATGAAGACAGTTACACTATTTTGACTCAGTAGTATTAACAAGGATTAAAAGCGTTTACATGGCACAGAACCTAGGATTGGGTTAGGTTCAGCCTTTCATAAAAATCATTTCCTTTTTTCCCCCCTTTTCCAGGAAGAACTCTTCAAATAAAAAAATGACAATGATTTTTAAAGCAGACTTTCAGGAGAAGATCTATAGCTCTACCAAAGTGGAGATGAATCAACTTGTTGCTGTTGCTAATTTTAACACCTTATCCAACATCAACACATTGATTTAGCCTGCCTAAAATTTGCCAGTTTCCAGAGCATTACACAGGTTCCTTTAGAAAATTATTTAAAAGCCCCATCTTAACTTTGAGAAAGGTTTATGTTTGTGATGGTGTATGTTATGTCTTTAACAATAACTAGACTGATTCTAGAAGCTTCATCTGAAAACACATGTTCTAGCTAAATTTTCATACCCTGTAGCTGTATGTTGGTGTTTAAAGA
This sequence comes from Canis lupus dingo, assembly GCF_003254725.2. NCBI lineage: Eukaryota > Metazoa > Chordata > Mammalia > Carnivora > Canidae > Canis > Canis lupus. The sequence continues at coordinate 39,784,570 of NC_064243.1, forward strand.
AGTGGTAAAAATAGAGTCACAGTGGGGATGTTAAGCTCTCTTTCCTTTTCAAATATTATTGTAGATACAGCTGTGGGAATAATGCAGGGATTCTTGTTTTTATGTAAGTGTTCTTTTTTTTTTCTTTTGCTATTTTTTCTTTTAATTAGCAACAGCAACAAGTTGATTTTTTTTTCTTTTTATCTGATCGACAACTAACATTATATAAGTTTCAGGTACAGACCATAATGATTTTTTTTTAAATTTTTTTTATTTATTTATGATAGTCACAGAGAGAGAGAGAGAGAGAGGCAGAGACATAGGCAGAGGGAGAAGCAGGCTCCATGCACTGGGAGCCCGACGTGGGATTCGATCCCGGGTCTCCAGGATCGCGCCCTGGGCCAAAGGCAGGCGCTAAACCGCTGCGCCACCCAGGGATCCCCATAATGATTTGATATCTGTGTACATTGCAATATGATCACCATAGTAAGTATAGTTAAACCTGTCACCATACATAGTTAAAACATTTTTTCTTGTCATGACAAAAATGTTCTTCTTAAATATTTATAACTCTTATTTGGTAGCCTCCCATAAGACTAATGAAAGAATTGGAATGAGCAATTTTTTAAAACTAAGAAATAACCAAAAGGTAGATAAATATCTTTAGTTATTAGCAAAAGGAAGTAGATGGGAAGCTTGTGTTAAGTCCTCAAAAATTTCAGGAGACATTAAGTGTTTTCACTGAAGATTTGTAACTGAGTGCCTCAGTTCTTCATTTAAATCTTCTAAGATACACCTGTACTCTTGGAAAAAAAAAAAAAAAAACACTTGCATATGTGGTAACTCACATCTTCTTAGTCAGCAATTCAGATGTAACAAACAACTTGCCCTTGCTGTACTATGTTGTGCTAGAAGACAAGAAAATGCATTCATCCAAATCTTAAGCAGTTTATTTCTTCAAAGAAATGAAAATTTGTGTTTATATTGGCAGCTCTGTCACAACTATAGTCTATACCCCAGCCTGGTTATTATGTTAAGTCCAATTTACAAACACTATTAATACCCTATTATATTTCACCCTCCCTGGATCATAACCTCATGAGGAAGACCATATATGATTTATCTGAATATCTGAACTTCTGCAGTTGTTCCAGTGAGCTTACTTTTTGGGTACTCAGTGATAAAAACATGAATAAAATGACCCGTTATAATGATTGATTACCTTTTTACCCTGAAGCCTTTTATTAGCTTTTGGTTGGAAAGATCAGCTGTATTTGAAGATACTCCTGGTCTCATATTTTAACAGAATCATTGTGTTAATTACTGTTAAATAGCACATTAAATCCCTCATAGCAGCCAACCAACCAATGTGGAGGCTATATATATATATATATGTGTGTGTATATATATATATATATATGTGTGTGTGTGTGTGTGTATATATACACACACGCACACATATGTGCGTGTGTGTGTGTATGGCATGTTTTAGACATATGAGGACATACAATAGAAGATACTGACTGAAAAAAAAAATACTGACTGGCCCTAAAAACAAAAACAAAAAAACCCCAAAACAACAACAACAACAACAACAAACAAGGTATTGCTCATTAAAAAAAAAATACATACTGGAAAAATTATATCAAAATGGTACATAATTACTAAGTGATTGATATAGATATTATGTTTTACTCCAATGGCAAGTAGTGTTAAGTTCCAAATTTATAAAATGCTATTCTGCATATAAAATATTTCAGAAAAATAAGTAAATCTATAATTTACAAAGGCAAAGTTCATATTACATACAGTAGGCAAGTTAGGGGTATACTTGTATTTATATTGTACTATATTCTTTAGCTTTGGGCCTTTTTATGTCCTTCTGTTATGGATATTTTCTGAATTAAGGACTCTTTTGATGATCTTTTGTCAGTTGTTCCTCAATGCTGAGCATTCAAGATGGAAATATTATCCTTACTGGAAATAAAGATACTTAATCAGATGCTTTTCATGATGGCTTCTTAGTCTATCAAAATTGTTATAAACTGGACAACTAGAAAAGAAAAAGAAAGGGTATCCATATTGGAAAGGAAGAAGTAAAACCATTTCTGCAGATGACATAATCTTATATATAGAAATTCCTGAAGAATCCACACAAAAAAAGCTATTAGATCTAATTAGTAAGTTCAACAAGATTTCAGAACACAGGATCAATATACAAAAATAAACTGTTTCTGGGATCCCTGGGTGGCGCAGCGGTTTAGCGCCTGCCTTTGGCCCAGGGCACGATCCTGGAGACCCGGGATCGAATCCCACGTCGGGCTCCCGGTGCATGGAGCCTGCTTCTCCCTCTGCCTGTGTCTCTGCCTCTCTCTCTCTCTCTCTGTGTGTGTGTGTGACTATCATAAATAAATTAAAAATTAAAAAAAAATAAACTGTTTCTGTCAATGAACAATCAGTCCAAGCATGAGATTAAGAGAATAATTCTATCTAAAATAATATCAAAAAAATAAAAGAAGTAAGGCTTATACACTGAAAATTACAAAACATCAGTGAAACAAATTAAATGAGAACTCAATAAGTGGAAAGATATCCTATGTTCATGGATTGGAAAGCTTAATATTATTAAGATAGCAATAGTCCCTAGATTGATCTATAGTTTTAACACAATCCCTATCAAATTTCACCTGTCTTTTTTGCAGAAATTGACAAGCTGATTCTAAAATTCATGTAGGATACAAGGGACCCAGAATAGCTGAAACAATCTTAAAAAGGAATGAAGTTGGAAGGACTAATCCTTTTCAATTTCAAAACTTTAACAAAGCAAGAATATTCAAGACTCTGTGGCACTGGCATAAGAATAAACACATAGATCAATGGGATAGAATTGGGAGTCCAGAAATAAACTCATACACTTATGATTAGTCTATTTCCAACAAGGTGCCAAACAATTAAATGGAGAGCGAATAGTCTTCAATAAATGGTGCTGGGACAAATGGATATTCACATGCAAAAGAATGAAGTTAGATCATTAGTTCACATCATACACCAAATTAACTTAAAATTAATCAGAGACCTAAATATTTCCACTAAAACTATAAAACTCTTTAGAAAATATTCTTGTGTTAGGCAATGGTTTATTAGATGTTATACCAAAAACATAACCCACTGAAGAAAAGTTAGATAAATTAAACACTTTTGTACTTCAAAGGACACAGTCAAGAAAATGAAAAGAACACCCATTGAATGGGAGAAAATGTTTGCAGATCATATATTCACAAATCCAGAATAAATATAGAACTTTTAAAACTCAATAATAAAGAGACAACCCAGTTTTAGAATCGGCAAAAGATTTGGATAGATGTTTCTCCAAAAAAATATATACAAACGTCCAATAAGCACATGAAATATCGTCAACATCATTAGTCCTCAGGGAAATGCAAATCAAAACAATAAGATACCACTTCACATCCATTAGGATGGCTATTAAAAAAAAGAGCAATAACAAGTGTTGGCAAGGAGTGGAGAAATTGAAACTCTCGTGTTGCTGGTGGAAATATAAAATGGTGCAGCTGCATTAAAAAGTTTGGCAGTTCTTCAAAAAAATTAAACAGAATTACCATATGATCCAGCAATTCCACTCCTAGTATATATACAAGGTGAATCAAAAACATATGTCCACACAAAAACGTATACACAAATGTTCATTGCAGCATTATTCATAGTAACCAGAAAGTGGAAATAATCCAAATGTCCATCAACTCCTGAATGTATAAACAAAATATGGTATATCTATACAATGTAACATTATTCAGCCATATAAAGGAATTAAGTACAGATTCATACTACAATATGGATGAATCTTGAACATATTATGCTAACTTTAAAGAAGCCAAACATAAAAGGTCACATATTATATGATTCTATTTATAAGAGATGTCGGGAATGCTATAGGCAAAAACCATAGAGACAGACAGTAGATAAGTGGTTTCACAGGACCAAGGTAGTGAGGGAAATGAAAAGTGAGTGCTAATTGGATATGGAGTTTCCCTTAGGGGTGATGAAAATGTTCTGGATTTAGATAGAGGTGATGGTTGCACAATTTTGTGAATACATTAAAACCACTGAATTGTACATTTTGAAAGGGTGAATTATATTGGGAGCTTTTATTTATGTCTCAAGTTTTAGTTACTATATTTTTCCATGACTACTCTACAAATTAAGTTCTAATAAACCATAATATAAATTGCAAAAGCATATTGTCATCAAAGCACATATTTATATAGTTTGTTCCTAAAAAGAAAAGGAGCTTCATAATTAGTCTTATAGTTGGCATGAAATCTTCCCAGTTTTAAGTATCAGTGCAGAGAGAGATACTGAGTCCAAGATTTCTCTCAGGTTAAAATATGAAGGAAAAACATTAGTTCATTGTTTCTGTTCTCTCATTGACTTGATATGGACTCTTCTCATTTAGAGTGACCGGACATTTATTGTTCTGAAATTGAGGAAAGAATCCCAAGTACTCTAACCAAAGTCTTATGTTTGTTTTCTCTTTCTTTCCCAGGTGCTACCTTTCCCAAGCCAGGTGGTCTACAACAGAGTAGGCAAGTGTGGGAGTCGTACTGTGGTCTTGCTTCTGAGAATCTTGTCAGAAAAGCACGGATTCAATTTGGTCACATCAGACATTCACAACAAAACCAGGCTTACTAAAAATGAACAAGTAAGTTGTCTTTGCCCATGGTTAGATTGTACCTTGTGTCAATTCATTTGTGTAATTAGTGGGTGTCTTACAAGACATCCCTCAAACACCCTAACAAATACCAGAGTTGCAATGTCATACTGTATTTTTACCAGTGTGTGGAAGGAAATTTAAGTTAAAGATTCTGAAGGAAGTCTTTAAACAGGAAGTTTCCCCAAAGTATTCCTTTGGGGAATACTCATCAATACTTTTACCAAGATGGATGAAGGACAGTGTATACTCATCATTGTCTATTTAGCTAAAATTAGCAATGCGTAATTCTCAAATAGTTATACTACTGAGCTACAAATAATGCTGACTTCCTGACAACAAAAACAGAAAACTATTTTGATATTTTTTTCTTTTGCTTTTCTTTCACAACTGCTCTAAGTTTTTATGGTTATAATAAAGAGAAAATTCTCTTTGGGCCAGAAATCTGATTGGGTGATAGGAGCATGAGCTTCTTATAATGGATAAGCTCAGGGGATCTTGAGCTTCCAAAGCAGCATTTGGTATATTCAATGGAAGCCAAAGAATTACCCATTTCCTGAGAAGAATTCAATCTCAATGTAGCCAAGTCATACAAGTGGACATGTTGCCATTGGTGCAATTCAGTTTTAGTCCGGATTTGAAGGAATGAGAACCAGAGGAGTCAATGATGTAAATCCTGATGCAAGGGCAGGGGAAGAGAAGATGTGATGTCCCAGCCTAATCAGTAAGGCAGGAAAAAGGGGGAGAATTCTACGTTGCTCTGCACATGTTTCTATTCAGGACTTCAAGGGATTGACACACTAGGGAGGGTGGTCTACTTTACTTTGTCAACTGTTCAGATGCTAATCTCATCTGGAAACACCCTCACAGACACACCCAGAAATACTATTTAATCTGGGTACCCTTTGGCTACTCAAGCTGACACATAAAATTAACCATCACACCACCCAATGAGTACAGAAATTTGTGTAATAAACGGGGCATATGGTTTACTACCAGATTGAAACCATAATTATGGAAATTTTTACCCATGTCCACTTCTTTCTGACACAATCCTCACCTTTGAGGCATTCAAAACCTCCCAACAGAAGGAATCTCATTATTAATTTACAATATCCCATCTTTCTCTTTTATCTTGGGGGGATAGCAGGACCTTTTAAGAGTGTTACTGGCTAGTGGTACTTTCAGTAAAGCCAGTATGTTCAGTGTCTTCCAGTGTAGAGATCAAAAAGCCCATTCCTTTGAAAACTTTCACTAACGGCTAAGAATCAAACTTGAAAAGTCATTTCCAATTAGCAAAAAATATTTTGAGATCAGCCCTTATAAGTTGTGTAGTAGACTTTCAATAGAAAAAGTACACTTGGTGACATTTAAGGATATCACATTTTATGAATAACTTTAATAGAACTAGGTTCTCTTTCATTTCCTTACCTGATCAAAAAGCTCATCTGATCATGCCCTGTCACTGCCTGAAAGTGACTATAGATAATTAGCCTATGTTACTTTGATGTTATTATAATTATTAAATTTGGTTTTCGTTGGAGTCTAGGCCCTTGGGTCTGTGTATCAGATTATATTTATTCCTACACCTGAAGAGTGTGTATGCCCAGTTCTCAGATGCCTCATAAAACACTAACTTGATTTTAGTGCCCACTGCTGAAAGGGTACAAACAACCCAGAGAGAACAGGACAAAGGTAACCAAAGTATGAGACACTGTGGTGTTCTGGAATGCACTAGAAGAGAGAGGACAAAATATGGTCTTTAAATATACTGGGGCTTTGCACCTACTTTGTTTCCTATGAGAAGCAAACATGAGAAAACAAAATGCAGTTATAACTGTCAAGTGAAGCATGTTAGATTTTAAAATAATAACTTGCTAATGGTATATACATTGTTAAACCTAGAAAGGGTTAAAGACAAAGTCATTCTCCTCCTCTAAAAGAGAGGTTAGCTCTCATCTGTTTGGAATGATTGGCTTGTCTGGAAGCCAGGGAACAGACTAGACAATCTTTTAAGGTTCTTTCCAGCCCTATGATTCTGTGATATATTTATACAACTTCTAGCATAATCTGTGTATGGTGCAGTTGAAACACTTCTGATTCCTGTGGTCAGTGTGACCTGGAATATATTTCATGACTTCATTATTCCAGATTCCTATTAAATTATAAGGCATGTCTTAAAAACTTCAGGGAATGATAAGGTAGAGAAAAAACAAACAATTTGGACATGACAACAAACATAACGAGTGACAGCTGCTTCTCTGCAGCTCACTGACTGGTGTGACATGCAGAGAGAGCCAAGAAATGACAAGAACCCAACTTCCAAAAAGCTCAAGAATGCTTAAAAGAACTCTTTCCCATTATATGCATCCTTTTTGCTTAAGTTACAAAGTGCATAAAACAAGCAGAGGGAAAAAAATATTATTTTAACCTAATATACTGAAGAAATAATTTGTGGTAAGAATAGCTCTGCTGCTTGATAATTTATTAAAGAAAAAAGGAAGATGTGATTTAGGAGATGAGTTAACATTTTACAGTCAGTGGTTCTCAACCTTTAAGCAAACTCTGGAAACATGTTCTCATGGAAACATTGTTCCCCATAGTTAGAAACAAACCGACTTCAGGTGTAGCAGGAGTTAAACAGGCCCTTGGGGGCTGGCCGGGTCTCTCTCCACCATGTAGAACATTTCTTTTATGAGAAAATGTGTTCCAAGTTCCCAACTACTGACTTACAAATGAACTTTGGAATAGTATCCACTCATAGAACTGGAATTATCTATATCATTCCATTCATACACAGAGGCACTTCTTGGGGTCAGAGTCAAATTCGTGCATACATTTCTCCCTGGAGGCTAACTGTCATAACACATGCATCCACGCATGTGCGCACATGTACGTGGGGGCAGATTACTGAATTTAACTAAGTCTATTTAATGAAATAAGATACTGGAGGGATTATTAAAAAGAAAGGAGAGCACAAAGACACCAAATGTTACAACACCAATAAAAATCCCATTAAATCTGCCCTTATAGAAACAGAAAGACCATTGAAGTTTATATTTTTAAAACTCTACCTGAAGAGAAGAGCGGGGACACCTGCTGCTGGCCAAATGCTGGACCTTTTCAGGGCATATGATATAAGCCCTTGATGACATCATCCCACTTATACTCTGAAACCAGATTTCAGTTTCTTGGGCTGGTTTAGATAATCTCTTGGAAAATGGAGATTATATACAATTTGAAAGATAGGGAACTATTTTCCAGAAGACATGAATGTGATCTCCAAAAGCCTTATAATCACCTCTTTCAAATCATTGCTCAGAGTACAGCAAAGGTCAGAGTGCACCACAACACATCATGGATATAAAGGATTCAAAATTATTTCATTTTTGTGGGAGAGGGGCAAAAATTCTCAGCATGTGAGCCGAAGAGAACAAGAGAGCAAATAATTTTACTATTTTTATTTATGTCAGAGCTACTGAAAATTGCAAATTAGAAACAGCACCTACTACATGCAAATTATTTTGCTTCATTACTTCATTTAATTCTTGTGGACCAAAAATTATACCAGTGAATGGGTATAATTCTTTATTTTATGGATGGGAAAATTAAGACAACTAGATTAAGTCACTTCAAATGTAATATAATAGATATAATAGAATGACTGCTGCTTAGACTTGAACCTAGGTCGTCTTGAATCCAAAGCCATTCTCCTGATGTACTGTTTTCCCATTCTGGCTGCACAGCAGAATCTCCAGCAGAGCCTTATGAAACATAAAGTTACAATGGCCCTTCTCCTGGAGATTCTGGGATAGAGTCCAGAAAACTCTGTAGTTTTTTTTTTTTTTTTTTTTAATGAAATGTCACACCAGGCTAGGAACCCTGTCAAAACTATCATATCAACATTTCCCTAAGTGTGTTCCTAAAAATCTTAGTCCCCTGAGACACTGAAAAAAAATTTTTTAAAGAAAATATCATGGTTAAATAAATTTAGGGAATGCTGCCTCGGCCCCCCTCTGGGAAATTTATACCAATCGTTCACATTTTAAAGACTGAGAATTCTTTCAGTTAAAAACAAAATTAATAGTGTATTGAACTGTCCTTTCCTTAGAGTTCCCAATCTTAGTTGGCCAGGGGAGTCTTTATGAATGTTTGTGGCTGTCACGTGCATCAGACAAAACTCAGACTTCCAGCTTGGAAAATGCTGCACTAGCCTCTTCTTTTCCTTCTGCCAATCATGCCAGGAAAGGCTACTCTTTCACTATAAACTTCACATCTGCTTTGACTCTATTCAAAAGCTATTCAAATGATCAAAACCTTGAAAAGTATTCAAAGAATGGAAAAGACAGAGATCCTGTGCCCATCCGCTTGAGACTGCTTTCACCTCTTGGTCAAAAAGAGAATTGCTTCACCATATTTTAAACTTTCCTTTGCCTTGCTCTCGCCAGTTGTAAGCTCTAAGCCTGTATAGCATCACAACTCCAAAAAAGGAAAACTCACCTACAGAAACCATGTTGTATTTGAAGATGGTTTAGAGGCCATGGGGGCTCCTGCCAGGTTTCCCTATGGCAGGGGCATCTGGCCTCTATTTACTAACAAAGGTTCACTTGCTTCTTGCTGGAGCTGGTCTCACTATTGTGTCTTCATTCATTTTGGTGAATATTTATGGAGGACATACTAATAACTCTGTACGTTGAACACCAGACAGCACACTAGATGTTTGTGCATCTTATTTCTAATCCTTTCATCAACAATATTAGGAAGATATTACCATCCCATTTTATGGGAAGGAGCAGGTGTTCAAGAAGAATAGGGAAGAATAAGACTTGCAAGGAAAAAAAGAAAAAAAAAAAGACTTGCAAGGAAACTGGGGTCAAATCCTAGAGAACTCTGAATGCTAGGCTGACGAGGAGGAACTTTATTCAGTGGACAGTGGGAAGCCATTAAATAAGTTGTTCTTAATCATTATAGGCATCAAAATCTTGGGAGTTTTTTTTTTTTTTTTTTTTTTCCTTGGGAGCTTTTTCACGACACATGTCTCCTGGTCCTATTACAAAGTACTGAGTTAGATTCTTAAGGGTAGAGTTCTGGTATTTGTATCTTTGGGGGAAAAAAAGCCCAAAGATGTCTTCATGCATAATTCTGATGAAGAATCATCACACAAAAGGCTCTAATTATTGGAAAGTTTTCATTTTATTAAGGTGAACCCTCCACTCAGCAAGCAAAGTTCCTTTTTCATCTGAGAGTCTCCCAAACCTTCTCTGAAGTAATGAGTGGTGTCTCCTTGGGAGCCTGCACATTTATCCTGGGAATGTTTCCTTTGCTTGAGACCTATCTGGAAAAGTCTCCGCAGAATGACCCCTAGAGTTTCCTGATTTTATAGTAGTAGAGACATTGTCCACAGGCACCAGAGCTACTCCAACCAGACATTGAAACCAAACCAACAAGATTAGCAGAGAATCTATCGCCAGGTCACAGGAGAGATGAGTTTACCCAACTCTGCAAACAAGGTCTTATCTTGGATTCTTGTAGAAAAAAGCTGAGTCTGCTAAATGGAAACTCAATAGAAAGAAAAGGTAAAAGGAGGAGAAAACAAGAAGGCCCAAAAAATTAGAATGTTTTCTCCTCCCTGACCAATGGTAGTCACAAGATTGATTTTCTCTGCTATTCAGAGCCAGCCTCTTCACCTTATTCGTGTCATTGCTACCCGTGATGGACTTAGTCTTCATTGTAGGCATGTGTTGCCCTGAGTTGAAGGTAGGAAGGCCATCCTGCCTGGTTCTAGAAGGGCTTCCCCAGACAAGAGGAAGAGGGAAAGGTAACCTGAGTCTATTGCCATCCTCTCGGTTTCTGAGGTTAAAGGGCCACAGAGTTCTCCTCTGAGCTACTCCTTATTTTCCTTTGATGTATTAAAAGATTAAAAGTCCCTTCTTCACAGATCCTCTGCATTATAAATTCTGTTTGATTTTTACCTTTTTTTAAAACCTCAATTCTCTTTCATTCTCAGATGCACTGTGACTTTAACATCTTCCTTTAGATACATTCCATTTCATAGCACTTTTTTTCCTCCAGTATTTTAAACTCATTCCTGTTCTTGTTAAAATATGCTGTTTTCCCACCTTGAACTTTAAAAAAAATATTTTCTCTGATATTTTAGTGCTTTCGTATTTTATTATTTTTAATGCTTTTCCACCTGCTACCACTTTCTTTCAGTTTTCCAGCACATCACATGAAAGGTAGAAAATTTATATCCCTATAAACCCTCTTTAGTCTCTGGAGTTATTGTGCTAACTGGCCTCTTCCTCCCATTTTAAGAGGTTATGTATAGATCAGAAAGCACCAGGAATGGTGAGGCAATTGCAGCTCAACGATAAAGAGCAGGATTTTTGGAGTCAGACCAACTTGAGTTTGAATCTAGACTCTACCTTTTTCTACCAGGGAGAACTTAAGCTATGTACGTAGTCTTTCTGTGCCTCAGTTTCTTAATCTGTAAAGTGTAGATAATAATACTTAACTTACAGAGTATTTGAGAATGAATGACAGCATGTGAAGAAGGGGCTTCTGGGTATGGTGTATAGCCCAGAAACCACTCAGGAAATGATCATTGAGCATTGCTACCTCTCAGATGTTATAATACCAAGGTGATGAATGCACAAATCTGTCCCAGAAAGGCTCACCTTGTTGCCTGAGAGATAATTCTGTCTTCAGTGAAATTTCTTGACTCCAAAAACACTTTTCTGAAGAGGTTGTCTTCATGCCATAAAGAATTATGGGGCAAGGGTTCTGTGCTAGGCTTTCTGGAAGCATCCCGGCCTCCACCCTCCAGGAGCTTACAATCTGCTTCAAAGCTAGCACACAAACTCACCTATGACATAACATAAAAAGTGTACACCCTAGAAGATCCTCAAAGCACTGTGGGAGATCAAAGAAAACAACAGGATTTCTAGCCAAAGACAGTCAAAACCAATCTATTTGGCCTCACTTCTGCAGCCAGACTTGTTACCTGCACAGCATTTCCCATCCCCATGAATGAGGACCAACCTGTGTTCAGATGTCACCAGGGCTCTGGAAAGCTCTCTTGACCACTCCCCTTCTGTCACCACCTGGCCACAAGGCTGAGAAGATCCTCCCTCTTATCGTCCCTAAACCTTTCCATCTGTCTTCACTTCCAGTGACTTCCTTCCGTGGTCCTCAAACCTCAGTACCTTAGAATCCTCTGGAGGTCTTGTTAAAACGCAGATTGACAAGCTCCACCCCTAAAGTTTCTTCTAATGGGGTTGGTTGGGGTGAGGCCTGAGAATATGCATTTCTAATAAGTTGCTACTTCATGACCTTATCATATCCTAGGGGATTATTGCCCCATCTTTCTAGCTAAACTGTCTGTCTAATTCTTCCCTTTTTCTTCACATTCTCCATCCTGATCTCAGATCACTGGGGTTGGGGGAGCCCTTTCTGACTGCAAATTGCCCATAGCATAATGTTAAAATTCCTCACATGACCTCCAAGGCCCCAATTACCCAGCTCCTACCTTCTTCTCTTGTCAAATCTGTTTTCTGGCAGATCCCACAACTGACCTCCAGCACACAAAACTCCTGGCAGTTTTAATATCCAGGTCATTTTGGGTTTTGTCCTTTGTATCTCCTGTATACTCTGCCTGCAATGCTGCGGGTCCCTTTCTTCACTTGGTAATTCCTGCAGATCCTTGCAAACCACTCAGGAATGCCTCCTTGGGGAAATATTACCTCTCTGTCTGCAGGCAGAGATAGATGCCTCACCTCTGTGCATCCTACCCCATGGTGGTTATTGCATAATGAGACTTGCCTGCCAGTCCACCTCACCCATAAGACCTTAAGCTTCCTGAGAGCAAGAGTCAAATCTTTTATCTCTATAGTCACGACACCAAGCCTGACACAGAGATGGAAGTCAATGGATGTTGAATGAAAGGAGATCCAGGAAAGCTACTTGGAAAGAGGCAGGCATTTTAGTGAGATGAAAAGGTGGTTAGAGTTTGGACATGCAGACAAAAGAGGAAGAACATTCCAGAAGGAGAAGGTTAGGCTGAGCTTGGACACAGCGTGAGGAAGAAACAAAGAGAGGTCTGGTTTGGCTGGCCACAGGACGTCGTGAATGCCAGTTAAGGGTGATAGTGAAGGTAGAATCAACGTGACTTAGCAAGTGATTAAGTACAAAAGTCAGGAAAGACCCAGATCAAATGTAAAAATATGGATAAGATCATTAACCAGGACCACACTCTCCAGAGGTGGGATAGCTGTATAAGGACCAGGGATGGACAAGGACCAAGAGTGTGGTTTGGGCCATTGTGGACTTGGGGACACCATTAGGACACACTCCACTGTCTTATCTTTCTGTGTCTTTACCTTATTTATGTTTTGATCTCCAGGGCCTGGTAAGCGCTCACTAAATGCTGAATGAATGAATGAATGGTGAATGAATGTAGGTGGTGGAATCACAATAAAGGCGAGCAGTGATCCTGCATGAGCCAAGGAAGAGGACAGGTGGTTTCTGGGATGATTTTAGGTAGTGCCATCATCATTCATCATGCCACCCATGTGGATAAGACTCAGGCAAGAGAAGTGACAGGCTGCTGGCAGAGTGGGAGGAACAGGAGGGAACCCTGGGGAAGGGAAGTAGGGGCACGGGAGACCACTGCCTGCCATGAGACCTGGGTAAAGTCTTAGTATTTGTGAAGACAGTCAAAGGACATCTTGACTGTGATGCCTTAAGCCTGTGCTAGCGGTGCTAGAGCTGGATGTACTCTCCGACTTCACTGTACTAATGCAATAAACATGAGCATTAGTAATTTCCTTCTATGTTTAAAGGTACATCTAGAGAGAGTTATGCACTGTCACTGTTAATCCATTTCTCCCCATGAAACAGACAGCTTTATGACTATTATGGCACTATCTCCAAATCTAACCACTACTGTTCTCCCGTTCAATTTAACACATTGACATGTATTTAGAGAATGTAATATAATGTTGAATATGTGAGAGAAACAGTTTTTCTTCTGACCCGTTCTTCCAGTCTTCCTGTACAATACCAGGGGGCTTTCTCATCTTACTCTTATCCTTGCAGAGAAATAGTTGAATAAAAATAATCCAGAGATCTAAGCATGATGTGGTCTTTCTGTCAAATATACACACAGTGAAGAGTTATGTGTCTAGGGCAGATATGCTCAGATGTCTTTGGCTGTGCTTCCAAATCTGTAATTCTGTTTGCTAGGTCCATCAAAAATGAAAATCTACATTGTGACCAAGCAGGAAGTTCTATTACCAAAAACAAGGTCTGGGACATGCAGGGGGATTGCCGGGGGTACATAGAGGATAAACAACAGATAAAGAGGCAGGATTCAATTTCCTTTTACGCTCCAGCTGGAGGACAGACAGCCCATTACTTACCCACGCCTGCCACTGATGAACAGAGCACAGGTTATGAACTGAAAGTCGTTTACTTGTAAAATTCAATTTCATTTCTTTAAACAATCATTGTGAGCGTGAATGTCTAAAGGTTTTAGACCCGAGGTCCTAGTGTAACAGTCTGTAATGCAGGTACTAGTTGGAGCTAATGCATTCAATAAACATTTATTGAGCATTTCTGTATGTGTTAGCCCCGTGCTGGACATGAGGGACCAAGGCAAAGCTGGGTTTTCTGTCCTGCTTGACACAAACTGGGATTTCCAGACTCTGGTTTTATTGTTGCTGCTACTAAGGCTAACACATAAACGATCACCTTTGTTTCAGCTTTTTCGATGGACTAGTACCTAAAAGATGCTGTACTGCTGATGCACATCCCAAGTGGCAATTTTCAGGGCACTCTTAAAAAGTTCCACTGTGTGTCAGTATTGACAGGGCCAATTAGAAACTCAAAGGAAAATGGAATTCAGGAAGTCAGGGAGTCGTAAGAATGCTTGGAATTTCTAACAGATTTTACTAAACATTTTCTGTATCATGACATGTTCCAGAAGACCATAAACGTTAGTTTATTCTCATATAAACTCCTCTTTGCCTTGCCGATCACTGCAAATAAATACTTCAGGTGACCACCCACCAGAACCCCAAGAAGTTTTGGGTATTTGTGTCCCTGTAAAATATTTGCTTTGTAAACTTTTGTAATCAAAGAGGAAAATCATGAGGTGTTGCCTCATTTGATTCCTACTGTTAAATTCTGCAGAACTGGTTTCCAATATTTCTGTAGATCTCAGTAATATCATGATAGAAATGCAAAATAATGTTTAATCTCTTGTCTTGGTTTGACTTTTAAAGGAAGGGAATAAAGACATTTTTTTTGAACTTGCGTTTCAGTACGGCCACACACTGAATTCTCCAGTTAAAATGACTTAACCTGTCACATTGTTTTCATGGTAGCAATCACCTAAATTAAATATGGGACTATAATTTGGGTAGCAGTTTTAGGCTTCTTCAACAAGAAGTCTAATGTAAAGTTCATAGATGCTGCACAAAACACAGCTGTTTGGCCCTGGTCCAAGAGGTAATAGCGAGGATAAAGGAGTAGGGAACATAACCTTTAGCTTAATATAGTTTGGTAAATTAGATCCTATATATGCTAATTTTGTACTTTTTTTAATAGATGGAACTGATTAAAAATATAAGTACTGCCGAACAGCCCTATTTATTCACTCGACATGTTCATTTCCTCAACTTCTCAAGGTAAGATATTTTCCAGCTTAATGGTTCTTTCATTTCTTTTTAGTACTTAAACTCCTTCTAATGAACAATTATTTTAGAATCTACTTTCCTTTTCAAGGTGGTGTAATTGCCCCTGAAAAGACTCTTTAATCCATTTATTATTGCCGTGGAGGGATCCAAATTTGAAATATTTGGACAGAAGCTTCATTTCTCTCTAAAATACTAATCTTAAATCTCTTGAAAACTTGAAATAATGTTAATGCAAAGCCATTTGACCTGACAGTTCCATTTTAAAGAAAAAATCGGGTAGGTATTGAAACAAATAAACTAAGAGGCAAGAGATGGGTATGTGAACAGAAATATTTCATTGCACATTTTTATACAATTGGAACCCACACAGTACTCTGGGAATAGCTGAGTAGTGGAGTCATGTGTCTTACAGGATCCAAAACGTGAGCACTGGCCTCTCTGCCTAACTTTTTAACACCCTATTTGATAATTCTAAATCATGCACGTTTGACGCTGATGGGGGGGTGGGTATTTTAGAACTCTGTTTTTTTCTTCAGGGACCTTCTGATCATAATGTAAATCTTCAAATTTAGGTTTTTAGACTCTTGATCTGCTAAGTTGCTGACTTCCAGTTCTGGGCATTCTTTTCCTCCTTTAGCCTGACTCCCCTTGTCACTGTGCTTTACTATAAATCAGCAGATCTCAGATTCCTGCTCTCTTCAGGCTGGCCCACGTCTGTGTTCATGGTTGGTATGGGCTGCCAGAGCCCTGGGTCTAGCAGCAGATATGCTGAACAGCCCGGGACCCCTGGGCCTCCCTCCTCCTCCAACTGACAGGCACCTGCCTTACTGCTACAGTTCCCCTGGGGATAACAGGACCTCACAAGTCTGCAAGAGAGCAACAGAGGTCCTGCTAGCTGAAGCTGGCCTAATGCCCAGCCCCCCTCCATCCTCCACCCCCACCCCCCACCCAGGGCCAGACGCCCAGAGAGGCTGACACTCAGAGAAAGACAGGGCTCCCCTGAGTGTTAGCTGCTCCAGCAGTTCACATCTGAGCTGCTCAGAGTTGGCTCAGTTGCCCTGCCACAGGATGCCTAACAGTCTAGGGACTGGGAGGAGGTTTTAGCCTTCAAAGGACTTCCCTGCTGTGCACCAAGCCCTGTGCAAATCAAGTATAAAGCGAGATTCTGCAGAGCAAGTTATGGAGCAGCAAAGAGAAGGTGCCACCTTATCTTTAAAAGCAAGTTCCCGGGTAGCCCCGGTGGCGCAGCGGTTTAGCGCCGCCTGCAGCCCAGGGTGTGATCCTGGAGACCCTGGATCGACTCCCACGACAGGCTCTCTGCATGGAGCCTGCTTCTCCCTCTGCCTGTGTCTCTTCCTCTCTCTCTCTGTCTCTATGAGTAAATAAATAAAATCTTAAAAAAAAAAAAAAAAAAAAAGCAAGTTCCCCCTGAGATTTCCCCACCTACCTGCTAACCAGAGTTCCCTTGGACGGTGAGTAAGTGTAGAGAACACCTGCAGATCAACCTCAGTGACTCAGTAGCCAAGTGCTTTTCCAACCACATTTGGGGAGTGGCTTGTGACTGGATTGTCTGGGGTATGCACCCTGCCTCTCACTTCCAGTCGGCCAAGAACATATAATTAGACATAACTAGATAACAAAGTTATCTTGTTAACTATTTCAGGCATTGTCTTATAACTTGCAGAGAGCAAAGCATGGCCCCCCTGACCCTTGCTTTTCTCATGAGTTTCCTTCTGCATCACCCCTGACATCCTCTAACCTCATGATTTGACTCTTCTTGCTTCATGGGTCAAATTCTTACAATCAAAACAAATTGCAATGTAACGAATTTTAATAATTGACTCAAGACAGTATGAATCTCTAATGAGAAGCCAAAGTTAGTACCTTAATTGAGTCAGCAGAGCTGAGCACAGCATGGTAACCATACTTTATCATGGCCTCCACTATTGAATACATGTCTGAGAATTGTTCAATTTTGATCAATTTCATCATGAGAAAGAATTGATAAGTACCTTTGAGAAGACACCACATCTGCAGAAAACAGTATTGGCCTGGCTGCCAGGACCTCTAGGTATGAGACCTTCCCACTGACCATGACTCTGGCTAGCAATTTCATCTTTGGGTGAGGATGGGAGGTCTCTATTTTCCCATCTATAAGATAGGAACAAGTCCTGCCCACTCCTACCTTGTAGGGATGCTCCAAACATGTGAATGAAGGAAAGCCCTTCAACTTCCCTTCAGAGAAGAATATTACATATATGCAAAGTGGAATTTATTTTTTAAGCGGAAGTCATTTTATTTGAAACAAGTCCAGACATATATTGACTATTATGCACACTTAAAAAAAATGTGTACCAAAACCAATCATTCTTAATAAATAACAGCAATTTATCCTTGAGCAAAATTGAAACATATATTCCTATATTCCTTATGAAGGAGATTGTTATAAGTAATCTTTCCTCTGATATATCCCAGTAACGTTTTTTCTCATACTTTCCTGTTTATTTTCAGCTGCAATTACTGCATCACTTTTGATTATTTTGTTTTTCCATCCAGGCTGTGTGTCTATTTGATTGTGTATTAGGAATGATACACAATGTCTTTGACAACTGCTTAGCCTTAGAAAAAATATTTCCTTTGTAGTTTTTAGTTGCAGAGGTCTCTGAAGTGCTCTGCTGCTGCTTCCTAAATACAACTGGCACGATATTACAGAGTGGCATTCAAGAGCATCTCTATAGAAGTCTCACTCTGAGCCTCCAGTTGAGTTCCTGTCCCTGGATAGCCTGGCAGTGTCTCTATAACCTTGAGGGCAGGGTTCAGCTCATGCTCATTTCTCCTTCATCCATTCCATTTTGTTCAATGAACACATTTTTTTGTACTGAGAACCCTCTATCTTCTGTACGCCGCTCCAGGATGGGGACCTTCCACAGCGAACTAGAAATATTTTCCTTGCTTTTGGGGAAGTGTATTTTTCTTCCATTAAGGAAGCATGGCAACAAAGTGTGAAGGACTTTAGGAGCAAGGGTCTCGGAGTCCCCTCCAGGGGAGATGGGACGTGGGACGTGCCCTCCCTGGAGGAGGAAGTGTGGAAGGACATTCCAGAACAGAAGCCATTGCTGCTGGAATATGAGGGACAGACCAGTTTACACAAAAGGGAAGGGTGCTCATTGCACAGGGACAAGCATGAGCTAAAGCCAGTCAATGAGAAGGACTGAAAGGAATTCGTAGGTGGGAGCCCAGGGGTGGGCATAGTAAAAAAAAAAGGATGGCAGTCAAGAGTTTTAAGCAGGAAAAAGGAGACACTGGCCTGAGCAGCTCTGGTCCTTTACAAAGCTCATGCTACCTGCAGGAGCAATCTCATCCTCTCCTGCCATCCTACATGCACAAGGCTGGGGCTTCAGGTATGAGACATCCATGAGCATGAATGGAATGACACACTGAGCCTTAATACTTTGTGAGATTGTGTTAAATCCATTGAACATGGTAAGTTAAAACACCAGGAAATGTCTTAGATGTAAATGGCAAACTGCGTATACAAAGAAAGCCCTCAGCATATGATCACAGAAAAACCATTAGGTTGGAACATGTTAAGAGGGCTTTCCCATGCTTTTAAAAATGAATTCTATATTTTGAATTGTAAGGCAAAGACATAATAAACTACTCTGAAGAAACCTAACCTGATCATTGCTGACAGCCATACAGTTGGCTTGGTTCAAGATAATGAGGTTTTTAAGAGAAGAATTGATACTGTAACTTAATATTTTTTGTTGATATTTGATTTCTAATATTCATACATTCTTAACATGCAGCAAGACACTTGCTGGTGAGCGGAATATAAGAATGGAAGTCTCACCTCTCTCTTTATAGGTTGCACACATAAATGTTCTGAACTTCTGAAGCGTATGGTATTATACTAAAACAAATTTCCCATTATTTCTTTTCTTCCATTAAGTACAGCATTTTTATCTAGAAATGTAGACACTCTGAGTGATGCAAAATGCTATCCTGTGAGCTTTTGGTGATTCGAAGGCTGACTTGCTTTACTTATGCATCATCTAGGCATCTTGCTCTGTTCTTCTTTTCCCTAATTTTAGACCTACAAGGACCATTTCACCATATCCAGTTTTATTAATTCAAACATAGGAAGCAAGAGAGATGAGACCAAACTGGTATTTTTGTCATTGTTTTGGAAAAGGCTTTGTGCTAGGGGAGATAAACAACTCTGAACCCAGCAGAAATTTCAGGCCAGTTGGGATTTGTGAGGATGTCCACAATACTGCTCTTTTACATGGTTTTTGACCTGCTTAAAGCTTTGAGCTGGACAAATATTTTCCAACTGGGCTACCTGGAGAATTGAGTCCGAATGACCTTAACCTAAAAGATGCTACTCTCTGTTGTGATGTTTTAGGAGGATTTTTAATATCTGTGTACTCTGGTTTCATGTGTTCGTTCCCAGAGCTAACTGAGATAATTACAATTTTTGAAAAAGTTCAGCCTCTCTGCATCATCGAAATCTCTTTAAGGGAGTCTCAGATCCACCCACTGCAAAGACTGTGACAGTTCAATTTATCTTCCCTTCATCCCTGCTCTTTGTTTGTTGGCTAAGTGTTTTGGGGTGGGGAGGGGAGAGGAGGCAGTAGCTTTCCAGCCTAGAGTCCCCCTCAAGCCCCACTGACATCTTACAGGGAAGACCCTGGGAAGGTCTGGTTGGGAGCACTGCGAGGTCACAGTACTCCAGGCAAATTACAGCACATATCAGTGTGCTCAATTATTTCAAACTACCGTCTCAGAGCCCTCTTTCCATGGCATGCTATGTTTCTCATACATGACTCCCTCACTCTCCCTCCCTTCTGCTGCTTTTCCTCATTTATCTCACATGGTGGCTCCAATGCCAACACAAATTCGCAAAAGCAAAACACTTAAAAATAAATCAATCACTGGAGAAGCAGGCAGGGCATGATATGTAAGGGGAAGCATTTTGGACACTTGCTCTCTTCCCTTAATATGAAGCCTTCATGACTGGTGTGAACAGAGGCTGCCCTCTGATGGCACGGTTTAACAAAACAAATCAGATCTGAGCTGATGATGTAATTCGGTCAGGTTCCCACAACTTCTTTCTAAATGTTGACTTTACATTCTCATTAGAGAAGCCATCCGCTTTCGTTCCATGCCTTGCAAATCATTTGTAATGGTGCCAGAAGTCTCCATCTTTGAAGAAGGCATCAAGAGAAAAATTGCTATCAGCAGTTGGTGGATACTTTCTTTCCCGCCTTAAATGTAGCCCAAAAGTTGGATTTTATTCTGTGTAAACGCTGCTGGGCCAATCTTGGGGAAATGGCTTTCTCTCCCTCACTTTCCTCTTTCTCCCATGTGGCTGCTGCTACTGGCCTATTTCTCCCATGAGCCCACCTACCTGCTTTGCTGGCCTGTTGAAGATGAGTATCATCTGACTTTCCCTGAACCTACCTCACAGTGCATGACCAGCAGCCTTTCCCCTGGTAGAGTCATCTTGTCTCCAAGTGGGAGCCCTAATTCCCTGCTGCCCCTCCTTTCACCCCATTTGTCTCCACTTTCCACTCAGCATATGCTTCCACCTCTCTTCTTTCAGGACATGCCACAGAACAGAGTCAGTTCAGTCTCTTCTGCTTGTGTTTTTGTGAAGTGAGGTCCTAACCAGGGCACCAAGAACCCAAGTCCCACTGTCTCCGGTTGTGATGATAGAGGGTGACGCTTCCACCCCATTCTGGCAAAGGACCAGGCAATAAGCATCCCTTCCTTGGCCTCTCTTCTTCCTCCCCAGGCAGCTCCTCACCCTGTCTCCCAAAGAAGCACATCCTTTTCCCTGATGGCTTTTCTCTTACTTTGGAGTGTCTCCTCCCTTACAGACAAGGATCAAAGCTGGGCCTCTCACCCTGGGGTACTTGTCATCTTTTAATGTAGGTAACAACACAAGGATAACCTTTACTTTTAGGTCAGAGGCAAAAGAAGATAATGCTTTCAGTAGAGTGGAAATTGCCAGGAGGCAGTTGCCAAGAGGAAGGGATTGGGATGATAAGAAACCCACAGAGCTTGGGTTTGGGATGATGAGAAAGTTCTGGGGATGGATGGTGGTGGTGGTGATGGTTGCACAACAGTGTGAATGTACTTACTACCACTGAAGTGTACACTTAAAAATTTTATGTGCTGCATGTTTTACTATAATTTTTAAAAAGACATACTTTCAAAAAGTATTCTCAGCCCTAGAAAACAGGGAGGACAAAATAATCTTAATTCCCTAGAATAATTTTGGTCATAAGTCTTATTGTTTATGCAGTAATATTCTAGGGAATGTATCATCAGCAATTTGATGAAAGTATACCAAAAATTCTTACCCATGTGCTTTTTGCATAGCTATCGGAGAAACAGCTCATGTTGTGGGTTAATTGATTAAGTAGTAATGGGGGGCAGATATGGAAGAAAATCCTCAGAATGAGATGTTTAGGAATGCATGAGAAAAAATTAGAACCATGTAGTTATGATTCCAAGAGAATTACATCCTACTTTGGATCTTCATCTTCTCTTCAAAAAACGAAAATAAAAAGAATATGATAAATTTGCAGAGGGTCGGAACGAGACCCATAGGGGTGATCAAAGAGTAGGTAAACGTGACATGAAAAAAAGTCAAAGAAATTGGAAATACCTGCTACTTTGGGATGACTTAAAAGAGAGCTTCAAATATGTAGTCGCTGTGGTGGTGAGCAAGGGTCAAAAGAATGTGTGTTGAGGGAAAAACAAAATATGGCCTGACTCCTCTGCTTTAGTGTGTATGCACGGCACAGAACTTGTCCACCATTATTTAGAGTTGAATAAAGACCAAATTAGAAGTACAGACTAAAAAATAAAAGGAAATAAGTCTAAAGATAACTGCTAATAAAATTTTCAAGAAGAAACACACACAAAAGAATTTAAGGGATTTAAAATTGAAGCTGAAAAGGCTAAAAGTTTTTTAAAAAATAAAAACATAAAGAGAAGACAATTCTTTATGTTGAGCGGGTCAAAGAAAAGAAATGCGCATAAAGGAAGATTTAGGAGTTTTGGCTGGGGGTACCAGAGACTCCTCAACTATCAGGTTAGCTAATAGGATGGATTTCATCTGAAGCCTCTGGAAATGTTCTCTTTAGAGCTGAAAACATAAGGTAGAGTGTCGTGCTGTGCGAGTTTGGGTGGGAGAGCAAAGCATTCTCTCTCTAACATACAAGCAGCAGCCGCAGGTTCAGGGGATGAAGAGACCTCCTAAAGTGACTAGAACTAAACATTGTGAAAGGAGGAGAAATGGACCCTGAGAGAGGGTGGGATGAGGGGGGGCATTTGTTTCTCTGGGACACATGGGTGATATTCTGGCCTCTTTTGCATAACTGACATGGCACCCTAATTTTGGTAGTTTGGGAGTGTCCTAGAGACACTCTAGGGAGCTCTGTGTCCTAGAAAAAGGACTGGGGCCGGGAGCCTGAAACCATCATTACTGTCGATTTCTGGAAGTGGGGAGAGATATATGAGACGTCTCTCTACAGTTAAAAATTTCGAGAGAGTGCCTGTTACATTATCTGATACTTAACAGTAAATTTCTAAGCCATCTAAAACTTCTGTTTGGGAAAATTATTCTGGAAATCCGGCAATGCACTACGGCGTGCAACTGGAAGCAGGTCATCCATGCTTAAGAAGCCTTGTGGGTCCTCAGGTCTACAGCCTTCGGAGGAAGCTGGCTGTGACCATACTGGAACTATCTCACCATGGGAAGCTGTGCACTGATTCACATGATTGGGCAGTTCCACTAATTAGCAGTGATAGTCATTCTTCCCATGAAGATACAAGTGGAGTTGAGGTTTTTTGAAGCATGATGCAGTTGCTGAGGATTTAATTGCATTCACATCTGTTCTGCATGCTTTGTCTTCCTTGATCCTTAGCTTTATTACTTTAGTTGTTGCTTATTATAGATATGAAACTCCATTACAAAGAAGAAGATACAGCCAGCGTGGTAGTGGCTAGCTGGTTTGGCCCAGGTGACTTATGAGACTAGTTAGTTCCCATGCTCATCCAGCTGTGTGAATGTCACCTGCATACATCCGGGAATTGACAAGGTTCAGATTGGCAGGCTAACCTTACAAGCAGCATGTTTTCCAAGGTGGAGTAGTCCAGAATGTCATTCGTGCATCCCTGTGCCTGAAATTCCACCCCTGGAGAGTCATTCCTTTTTGTACCTTTGGATTCTTCTCTCTGAAGGTTCTCTTTCAAAATGTAGATAAACTGAGGACAATACTGTGTGAATTAATACACAAAAAAGGATTGGTTGGTGGCTTGTTAGGTCTACTTTCCTCTACAGCAGAGCCCTGTGGTAGCAGCAGAAACTTGCCAACCTAGAAGCATACACCCAGGCATTCCTGTCTTCAGTGGTTGAGCACCTATTGTGTGCCACGCACTGTGCTAAGTGACATCGTTCCCCACTCTAGGAGGCCACAGTCTGATGGGGGAGGCAGTGCACATAGTGCTGGGGAGAGGGACTGGGACACGGCATAGTGCTGAATTGCTGAGGGATATGATTGATTCTGGGCTGGGTTTCGAAAGGTGACAGAGTCAGCCAGCTGAAGAGAGATTGGACAGGGTCATGTCTGTTTTCTCTGAGCTCCCTCTGACCCCTGATAGAATGTGGAGGCATTCTCATCAGAAGGTCATGGGGTCATCGGGTAAAAGGAGCTGTGGGTCCCTCAGGAGGTCCCCAGAGTGAGACCGCTGTCCAGAGCCTGGAGTGTTCCCCCAGGCCTCTCAGGGTCACTGCTTCCAGGCGGGTTGAAGAGAAGGGGGAGGAGTCCTTAAGAACAATTCAGCCAATCTCATCATTCTGCCTTGGGCCGGCCTTGCCCCCAGTCTAGCATTCAGAACATCTGTCCAAGCCCTTTATGGAAGGCATTAAAATGGAACACCTAGGTATTTGTTTTATTTTTATCTAAAACCAAAGAGCCATCACTTGAGGATAATTTTACTGATTCTTGTTGTGTTCATAATGTCCCTTACCTTACTACTTCTCTCAATTCTCGAATCTTCTCTCTATGGTTCAGAGCACAGAATTCTGGAGCCAGACTGCCTGGGTTCGTTTCCTGGCTCAGCCACAAATGACTCACACTCTCCCTGCCCCACATGTAAATGGGGGTGATTATGGTTTCTGCTCCGTGGAGATGTTGTGAGGCTTCTATGAGTTGGCCACGAAAGGCGTTGGCAACAAAGTGATTTAATAAATGCTGTGTGTCTTTAATAAACCTTGGCTAATATTACCCACTTCCTGTAGAGCACCTTATCTGAGACTGTTTGAATCAGAACAGAGACTAGGCACCGTGTCACCCAGCGAGGGAATCAGAATTTATCAAACATTCTGGGAGGGCCGACCACCTGCCAGTGTGTCTGTGCCAGACCCTGGGAATACAAAACCCAGCACAGCATGCTCCCGCCCCCAGGAACTCACAGCCTAGTGAGAAAACACGACAACATCTATAGCTCGCTGCTGACAAATCCAGTCTTTTGCATAGTGCCGCTCGGCCAGCAGTGCTACCAGACTCCCAGCAGGTACCTGCACAGGCATTTCCTGCACAAAGTAAAAGGCCGGTCAGGAAACACCGCTTGCAGTTTACGCGGTTCACTGGTCCCTTAGGGGATGGGGTCCTATAATGCTAATTTAAGAACTAGAGGGGAAACAGTGTCTGAAGGGGGCTTTATTCTCCTCCAGGACTGATGGGTTGTAACCAGCTCTGTGTTTGTGTGCGTGTGCTAGGTTTGGAGGAGACCAGCCTGTCTACATCAACATCATTAGAGACCCCGTCAACCGGTTTTTATCTAACTATTTTTTCCGCCGATTTGGAGACTGGAGAGGGGAACAGAATCACATGATCCGCACCCCCAGCATGAGGCAGGAGGAGCGCTACCTGGTAAGTCCTCTGGTGTCCTCAAGAAGCGGTCCCTCCCCTGCCCTGGGCCCACCCCTGGAAGCTGGGGAGCTCTCCCTCTCCTCCTTCCGTGTGGTGCTCCCGTGGCATTTCTGTGGCACACTCCCCAGGGAGGAAGTTTCTGCCGGTGAAAAGCTAATTGTCCCAGATGACCCAGATCCTGACAACATCTTCTCAAATGACTTTCTAACCTTGTTTTTCTTGGTTGGTATTTAGCATTAGGTTTTAGAGCCTAGAGCAGAAATAACCCTTCCTAGGCTAGCCTGACCAGCACTAGTGTCGTTTAAATGTGTTTGGGAGTCTCTTAGAGGGTCACGAAGTGTTTTCCTATATAAGGGAGTGGTGTTTTCAGAGAGGATCTTAGATTCCATAAAAGATGTGGGCACAAGTGTGACCGTTTACAGGTCACCTGATGTCAAGTCTGGGTTCTTGCCATCACAGCACAACAGAATCAGGCCATCTTGGCAGCGACCATCTGATCTTTCTGCACCCTGTTTGGGGACCCTCAGCTCCATGGTGGTGTTAACTTTGACCCCAGTAGCTGTTTCCATAGTGCAGAGTTAAGAACAAAACCAGAGGGCTGAGTTACACATCTTTCCACCAGCACCAGAGCAAAAGTACATTTCTCACCTGTTTGTGGCCTAAATTGACAAAAACTTGCTGAGTAACTGAGAGCCTGTGGTGAGGAAGTGGAAATCATAGTCTCTGTGTTGGAGGGAGCCTATTGGGGTCACACAGACCCATCCTGGGCTATCAAGCACAAGCAGAAGGAGAAGAAGGTAATGAGGGGTCAGTGTAAATCTGTTCCCAAGGTGGGAGAGTGAGGCAAAGCCGGAGCCCACTGCTGCCAAAGCCAGAGAGCATCCTTGTAGCTAAGGAAAAGTGTTGTTTCTCACAGGTCCAGCCAATGACCAGACTTCTCTTTCCTCATCTAAATTTTTAAAATGCAATAAAAGTATGTGTTTGGAGGATGGGAGCATTTTGGATGTTGTCACTTAATATGCCTTAAAATCCATGAGTGGAGTTGAGAAAACTGAGATGCCTAGAGGTTGTGTCTTATCTGTTGCAAAACAAGTCACTCATAGAAGGGCCAAGACCAGAATCTAAGCCCCGACACTCACCATTGAGGATTTGTTCGGCTACCTAATGCTTTAATGAAAAGTATTTTTCAAGTGGCTTTTTATTTTTTTTGAAATTTTGATGGCAAAAGCTCAAATTTTTTTCTTTAAACTACATGTTATAAATATGGCTATATAATTTTTATTCAGTGACAAGTACATTTTCAGGGTAGAGAACCACTTACCAGTGATTGTAGGCAGGCCAGGTCCAAAGACTCGGTAGGGGGTGGGGGGGTCTCCGCAGGACCAGCCAAGAGAATCCTTGGCATGATGCAGGATGGAAATCAAATGCAAGCCAGCAGGAGGTGAAAGCAGAGTTTATTGAAGATATATAGAAACAGAGATATAGACGGAGCGTCCTAGAGACTTGGGAAGGAAAGAGGGACTCCTGTCTTTGCTTGGAGTCTGGGGTTCCTGTTGGCGATTATGGTCTGGTGCATGTGTCCTCTCAGACCTCCAAGAACTGGTCAGAACAAGACAGGGTCCAGGTGTCCTTCATAAAACACTTGTTCTCTGAAGCCAGTGGTCTTGGCGTGGAGATATCTAGCGCCAGTGCTCTCGAATGTGCACATGATGCCTCTGCTTGGTCACTCCTTAGATATCATCTGTTGTGCCAGGAAGCTCCAAAGATAATCATTATCTCTTTGTCTCTTACAAGGAGGACATACCTGAAAATAAGACATGTATAGGGAGGGGTACAAGTCCTAGCAAGAATGGAAGCTAGAAAAGAAGCAAAGGGGGAAAAAACCCAGCCTTTTCTTTCATGGGGTCCCTGCAGTGGGTGCATGTGTGGCTCAATCAGAGATCAGCCGGGAGAACAGTGTGGCTGGTGTAGAGTGAGGGGTGGGGACAGGAAGGTAGCAGGAGGTGAATTCAAAGAAGTAAGGGTTGGAGACATCAGATCATATACAGCCTGTGAGTCCCTCCAATTTCTCTAAGTGAGCTGGGAAGTGACCTGAATGACCTCAAATCGAATACACCTTCATCAGTGATTCTTTGTCTTGAATCTCAGTGAGAAAGCCTGAGCCCTTCTCCCAGCAGGGGACATGTCATCCCATCAGCCTTCAGATATCCTCAGCAATTCTCCTCCTACTTTCTAGGAGTCAGAACCTCCCTCCTGCTCTAGACCTGTATCTGGCAGATCCCTGGATGCTTTCCCTGAAAGTCTTACAGGGCTCCTCACACTCAAAGTTTCCACACAGCTCTATTGAAAATGGTGTTTGTGGGATGGTGACCCCAGAGTTACGCAGTGCACAAGCTACACAGCTGTACAGGGAGGTCCTGATGTTCTCCCTCTGTGCTCTCAAAGTTCTGTGCTGGTAATATCATCTCTCTGGGTGATATAGTGTCTTGACTTCTCTCCTCCCAACATTCTATAAGCAACTTAAGGACAGGATAGGACCAGAGTTCCATCTATGTCCTTGGCACCCAGAAGAGGGGCTGAAATATTGGAGGCCCAAATAGCATTCTACTTACTAGATGACAAACACGTATTAATAAGGAAGTAGAGGGCAATTCTCTAGGTTTTTCTATCATGTTTTTTGCCATCCTGTAAGTCATTGCACATAACATACTCTTCACACAGTCACACACACACAATAAGTTATAATCATTAGCAGAGAAATTGTAAACAGGAGAGAAAAAAAATAATGCTTTAGTTTAAAAAAAAAAACAAAACAAAACCATAGAGTGGGGCACCTGGGTGGCTCAGTGGTTGAGCACCTGCCTTCGGCTCAGGGTGTGATCCTAGGGTTCTGGGATCAAGTCCCACGTTGGGCTCCCCACAGGGAGCCTGCTTCTCCCTCTGCCTGTGTCTCTGCCTCTCTCTCTCTGTGTCTCTAAAGAATAAATAAATAAAACATTTTTTAAAAAAAGCATGGAATATTGAAAGTTGGTAGTTAAGGCAAGTCTTCTATGTTTGAAGAGCAGGTTATGTGCCTTTATGGTGTGATTTGAGAGATTCTGGGGAAATTTCCCTGCCTATAATTCTACCCTTAGAGATTTGTAGGGGCCCTCTTTCCAAATGTGAGCGCTGTGTCCTGGGAAGGGCCTGTGTCCGATGAGCTCATGTCATTCCTTGGCAGGGCCCCAGCAGGAGAACACTGGGCTCCCCAAAGCAACAGAGGGAGAAATCAGGGGAACAGGGAATCCAGAGGGGAGCCCAAGGGACACGTGACTCCTTCATGACCTGGCCCCAGCCTGACCCAGTTAGAAGACTCTTTTCTTGTTCAAAGGATAGTTTGTTTATTTGGAAGAAGACGATCTATTGCCTTTTTTTTTTTTTTTAATAGCTGAAACTTTTTATTTCATCTCTTGGTCCATTAAATCCTTGAAATAAAACTGCCCCCTTTCAGAGCCTGTCCTCATTTTGGCAAGCCTGGGTGGTCAGTTGTTTGACTCAAAAGAGGGTGTTGTTTGTGTCTCGGTGGGGTGTATGGCAGCTGTGAGGAGACCGCTGTCCCCTCAACGAGGCCCTCCCTGGAGGCGAGGGCCTGAGAGGGGATGCGCAGCGTGAACCCACACCCGAGGAGGCAGGCGTGGCAGGCCACCCGCTCAGGGCTGTGAGATGAGACTTCTCTCCGAACACTGCACGCACGTAGAGTCACGGGGGCTGGCCCGAAATGGGTCTACTGATGTACCCACATTATTCCAGATCTTAGTGCTCAAAGCCATTCACTTTATCCAGTTGCCAAAAATCAGGCAGTTCTGCTCCTGGCCCTGAGCCTTGCAGAGCTGCTTAGCATACAGCTGAGAGAGGGCCAGGGCCTCTGAGCCTGCCCAGGGGGTGAAATAATATCATCTTGTGATGCTGGGCGGTTTGGAAGAAAGTGAAAAAGGTTAAAGGGATCATAGGATTTGCAGGGTCCCTGGAGGTCATAAGGAAACTCTTGTTTCACAGGTGTAGGAATGGGGCCTGTGTCTAGGGGTGGGTCAGAGGCCCTGCCAGAAGTAGAAGCCTGGCCTCCCAACTCCACGGCTGTATTGTTGGATCACTTGGACTTTAGGTTTTACTTCCTGCATGGTAAAAGGAGAGGAGGACTGGGCTGGGCCAAGTCCTATGCTTTTTGTGCAAAATCATTTTGTCTGACACATCTTTACAAAGACACAGCTGTTATAACATTTTTTCCCCCCAAAATATTCAAGCATCTTATAGCTATTTCCCATTTTTCTGGAAACAAATAGATTTTCTAGAAGTTTCTATTTCTTTCCAAACCATGCTTCACTTGTATCCGCCAAAAAAAAATTTTTTTTAGATAAATTATTGCTATAATGGATACAAATTCAACTTATAGCAGCCACGCCATGAAAAGGCAGTTCTCTTAGGCTCATTTTTCTTTGTCCAGAGTCAGAAAATTGGCTGCCCAGTGCAGTGGTGGCTACCTTCTTTTTTGGTTTTAGAATCATACAGTGGGACAGAGCTGAGTGCAGGCATACTTGGATGCATCCCAGCACAGGAGACTCTTCTCCAGCTGGAGTCCAGGCTCTTTTATTTCCAGGGTGAGGAGATACCTGGCACTCTGAATGCAGTTAATGAAAGAATGAATGGCTGCTAATGAAAAACAACTATTGTGATTTACAAGCAAGGGAGAGCATCTCATATTTGCAGAAACCACTTTTCCAGTTGCTGGATTTCCCTGCAAATGGATTTCCTGCCCTGGCATTTCCACTCAGTTATACGTGTGTGATTTCTGCTTGCTGTGTGCCTAAAACCTGGCCTTAGAAAGTTTCATGGTAAAGTGTTGTGTGGAGAGATACCAGTTTTCACTTTCAAACTCCAAAAAATGTCAAGTTGGACTCCTTACCCCAACTTATTGCAAACTCACTAGATGACCCTTCCACAAGATGATCTTCCATTTGATGAGTGGGGAGAGGAAGAGAATTTTCCCAGGGAGGAAACTGCCTCTGTGATACTGTTTATACGGCTTGGCTGTAAAGCATGGAAAGTAATGCATGTTTAAAAGAAAAGATGCATAATTTACAGCTTCTTAATTCATAAAGAATTCAGTGAATCATGTTGGCCCCATTGGATTCTGGAGAAGTCTGAAAACCGGCCAGCGTCAGCAAAGGTTTTCAGAAAGCTATGCATTTTAATTTGCTTGAAAGTTTTGAACTCTAGACGTCCTATATCTTTGGAAATGTATATGTGAAATACTCACTTCTGGAAATTTCCACTCTGTCCTGACCAGCTGAGGCTGTACTGTGAATGAAACCTCTGGTTTGCCTCTGTCTCTAAAGCATCCTTTTTCTTAAAGAAAGAAAACAAAGGAGAGATTGGATGATCTGCTTTTTAAGTATTTCGATAAATATGTCTTCCGAATTTTTGAAAGTAAAAAAGTAATACTCCTCCAGCTAGTTCACTTTGGCTTGTGATTGCAGTTGGAGATAGCAGACTTGCTGGGTGACCCAGCAGTGATAGAGCCTCTGTAAACCTTACTCTTCTCGTACAGTGGGGACATCTTGCCCCCTTTGTCCATATCACAGGGTTGTTGGG
Organism: Canis lupus dingo; assembly: GCF_003254725.2. Lineage (NCBI taxonomy): Eukaryota > Metazoa > Chordata > Mammalia > Carnivora > Canidae > Canis > Canis lupus. Next base: position 39,815,556 of record NC_064243.1, read on the forward strand.
AGAATAAATTAAACATTATACGCAGAAGTGCTCTGATAGCTAAAAGTCTCCAAAACATGTTTTAGCATTGATGCTTTCATTCCCCAGGCTCTGTTCATGGCTCCCAATGCCCTAAAGGGACTACTTCCCCCGAAGACAAGGGCTGCTGTTCACATGTGGCTCAGACCACTCTGGGCCTTGTCCTGAGCTGCGAGATCCACCTCCGCCAAGGTCTCAAATGGCCCCACTAGGCCCCTTCCCCACCTCCGCCGAGATCTCAAATGGCCCCACTAGGCCCCTTCCCCTGGGAATCTGTTTCTAAGGAAACTGGTTCTCTTTGTGTTCCCAACAGCTGGAGACACATTTCGATCCCAGCCCGCTGGCATATATTTGTCCTGTGTTTATTTTCTTGAAAACCCAAGCAGCTACGGGCACAGGGTAGTAAAGTCACAGAAGCAGTGGACTCTCGGCTCCTAGGGCATGGAGAGGAAAGGTGTGCCAGGACCAAAAGGCTCCTGTGTGCCATGTGAGCCATACAGAGGCACAGAGGACAAAGGAGTCCCCACTTGAGAGAAATGTTCTTGAAATCCATTTGTTCTGAGGTGTGTCAAAGGCCGTGATGAGCATTGTTAGAATCAAAGACACTTCTGGGGTTCAGCAGTATCTGGAGTACCCTGGGGGGCTTCCAGCAAGCAGAGAGGATGATGGGTGCAGGGGAAAGAGAGGCAGGGGAGTTGAAAACAAGAAGGGGCCTCGGAGAAAAAGCCGTCTAGGAGCATTGTGGGGGACAGAACCTCCAGCTGTGGCTCAAGATGCATCAAGTAGCCAGAGCCTGAGTGTGGCGTGGAGTGGATTAGTGTGCTCTCCTCATGTTAGCTCACTCCTCCTCCAACATCCCCTGCTGTGGGTATTAGCACCACCCTTCAGCTCCCTTTCATAGGCTTAGAAGGCCAGCCCTGAGAGGCTGCGTGGATAGGGTTGGACTCTGAGCACGAGGCAGTTGTGTTAGGTCACTTGGGTTATGTGACGCTCAGATCCACTTGGGTTGCCCCAGGGAACTGGGGCCAGGGGAGCAGAAACGTGATTGTGAGGATATGTCTAGTGATGAGGACAGAAGAACCACCACTGCCAGCAAAGACCAGGACGTGCCCTGCAGAGCCCAACCCATGGGAAGGGCAAGGGGCAGAGTGAAGCCCAATCTTACGGTGGGACATTAGAAGTGGCTCAGAACTGGAGCAAGACCTGGCCACCAGGTCATGTTGGCGCCAGGTTGCCCAGGGGCTCCTAGCTCCCTATTCAGCCATTCGCTCTCCTCTCCCCAGCATCAGTGGCCTCATCCACGGCTCCCACGGAGGTGCCTTGTGTTTCTCTTTAGCTCATATTCAAGGCCCTGAGTGACCCCAATTTGTCCAGTTGGTCACTCCATCCAGCTGTCTCATATGTCATGTTTGGCTGCCCCTGACACAAGTCTCTACTCTGGTCAAGGGGGTAGTCAGATGGATGGGGCAGGTTGGAGCACCTGCATGTAAGCTTCCCATTACTGCTGTGACAATTTACCACACACTTAGTGGCTTCAACAACAGAAATTCTGATTCTACATTTCTAGGGTCAGCAGCCTGACACAGATCTCACTGGGCTAAAATCAAGGTGTTGGCAGAGCCACATTCCATGTTGGAAGTTCAAAGGGAAGACACATTTCCTAGTTCATTTGGGGTGGACAGAATCCATGCCCTGTGGTGGTAGGATTGAGATCTCATTTTCTTGCTGGTGATCCAATGAGCACCATGCCTATTTTCTAGAGGCATCTATGTTCCTTAAAATCTAATCCCCTTTTTCCACCTTCAAAGCAACCAGTGGTGAGTTGGGTCCCTCATTTGCTGCAAATCTCTCTTTCTTCCATCTCATTCCTCTAACCCAGCTGAGGAGGGTTCTCCACTTTGAAGGATTTGTGTGATTAGATTGTGTTCACCCAAATAATCCAGAATAATCTCCCCATCTCAAGGACTGTAACCTTAATCACATCTGCAGAATCGCTTCTGCCACATAAGATACCATATTCACAGGTCCCAGGGATTAGGGTGTGAGGCCCATGATTCTCTCTGCCACAGTGTCACCAAGGACTGAGAGGAGTGTGAAGGTGATGTGAGCAAGACAGGCATTTGAAACTTGACCCATCCCATCCATAGGTAGGGGCCCACATCTGCTTTCCACTGTAGCATGCTGCCATGCAGTGACACCAAACAATAGCCTCCCTGCTTCTGGTCTGCAAAATCAAGAGTCCAGTCATATATTTTAATTTTTCTCCTACTAGTTATCCATTCATCTGTCCATGCATTCATTCATCATTCACTTATTCAACAAACATTGGTAGTACTTTCTGTATGTCAGGCACAATAATAGAAACTGGAGATAAAATATTGAGCAAAAATAGAGTCTGTGTCTATACTCATAGAGCTCAGAATCCTATAAGTGAGACAGGCATTCATCCCCAAACCACACAAATGCATGCGAAGTAGTAAATGCATCACATGCTATAATGCAGCCACATGGCCCTGTCCAGGCATAGAATGGGGGCCCTGGGCAAGTCTGGAGGTCAGAGATGGTTGACATAACCATCTGAAGGTAAAAAGAAGGAAGAACATCCAGATATAGGGAACAGCACATGCAAAGGTCCTGTGGTAGGAAGGAGCACAGTAAGCCTAGGGGGAGAACGAGGGATGCTAGAGCAGAGTGAGCACAGGGAAGAAAGAAAAAGCTCAGTCTAGTAATGTGGGGAGGCAGGGGTCAGGCCCCATTAAAGAGCCCCGGGAAGACACTCAGGATTTAAAACAAGGTAGCCATATTTACATGGGATACTGAAATTTTTACATTTAAAAAAACAATAGCTACAAAACACAGAGTACAGAAGGACTCCAAGTATGTGGATAGACAAGATGGTTCAAGGCTAAGTGCAGAGATCCAATTGGGAGATAAATCAAGGAGCAAGTATTTATGGAGTACTGCCCATGCACAAGGAGCAGCTCCAGTTTGGGGCAGGGGTGGTGATGGGGGAGCATTTACAAACAACTGTAAAAAACCTCACTGTCCTTCCAGTTGTTAGGTGCTTGGCTAGCAACAGAAGAACCAAGCTTGAAACTTCACCACCAGCAAGGAGAGAGGTAATAGCTCAGTGCAGCAGCACCAAAATTGTCATTGGCTGGGACGGGTTTAGTTAGTAAAAGAATGATGCAGATACAGCGGGAGAATCCAGGTGAGGAAGGTAATCTGGGAGAGTTCGGGTCACTGGGGGAGGCTTCCTAGCCCAAATGGGAGCTCAGTCTTTAAGGATGGATGAAGATTAAGGCAGAAGTAAGGGTCAAGAGGACCATAGGAGCAGAGTGTTTGTGCAAAAGCCTGAGAGCCTGAAGCTTGCTCTTTGGTGAGCTGCACAGCTTGGCTGGAGCAGAGGGTTTAGGGAGGCGAGGAGCTTTGGGACAGTGCAGCAATTCTCCAGATGGCCTGGAGCAGGGGAAGCAGCATGCTTTCCTGATGGAAGGTCCCACCAGGAGCATCAAACCCAGGGGCCGCCAGAGCACAGCCAGGTGCATCCGCTGGCCACCTGTCAGCTGAGCTCATCTACTCCTGACCCCGCCCCTCATTGTAAGTCGGTGGCCCCTGCAGCTGTCTCCTCACTGGGGGCTGAGCGCTGCACTCCTGCCTGGGCAGTTGGCTCATATTCACAAAGGTGATGGTTCTCAGCCTGGCCACTCATTAGAATCACCTGGGAAACTTGGAAAACCTAGTGAGACCTGCCTCCCACACCCAGCAATTCTGGTTTAATTGATCTGGAGTGCAGCCTGGGCTTTCAGATTTGTTGAAAGCTCTGGAAGTGATGCCAACATGTAGCTAAGGTTGAGAACTATGGAAGGGTAATAACACACCATCCATTCTTGGCTGTATAAGCAGGAGCTGTTCTCACTGAGAGACGCACCTCCTGAATATCTTCTAGAGTCTTACTTTCTGTATCCTCTGCCCATTTGGAAAAAGCTATATTTGCCTTCCCCTTGGAAATGTTTCCACTTGTAAGGCTTTTAAACTGGCATGTGCAAATAAATGTCATTAAAGAAGTTTGATGGAACAGTGCAAGGTTGTATTTATGCACACTTGCATATGTGTTGTCAGGCTTTCTTCTAAGTCGACGTGGGTAGGGCAGCCCCAGTGGCGCAGCGGTTTGGCGCTGCCTGCAGCCTGGGGTGTGATCCTGGAGACCTGGGATCGAGTCCCACGTCGGGCTCCCTGCATGGAGCCTGCTTCTCCCTCTGCCTGTGTCTCTGCCTCTCTCTCTGTGTGTCTATGAATAAAGAAATGAAATCTTAAAAAAAAAAAATCCATGTGGGTAATATTTATTATACAGAAACCAAAGAGTATATTATACGTACATTTAGTATCTCACTTTATAGAGCCCTGCTTTAGGCAGTAAAACAGAGAGTGAGCACTCTGATGAATAAAATATTTTAGCATGAGGACATCTTCACTAACAACTCTTCAAAGAGACATGTGTCACTCTTTAAATGCCACCCAGTTTATACAAATACATGTACATGCTAAATAAAAAGACATGGGTGAATAGAACTACACTTTAAATGCAATCAGGAAATATTCTTTAAAATAATGTGCCCTAAAAGTAGTCAGGGCACTTACTATTCGAAGAAGTTATGGGGTGAAGTTTTATATAAAGTGAAAAACTAATGGCTCAGTTGATCTGTTTTAACATGTAGAATTTCATACCCTACATTTGTTTTTCGGAACCCGGTACATCTTTATAGTTGTCCTCAATTTGCTTTGCCAAATTGTAATATTTTTTTCTCTGCCCCATCGTTTTACATATGCAGCATAAATTCCCCAAAGGCAGGATGACCTCCAAATGTGTTCTTAAAAATATTTTGCAAAGTCTGAAGACAGACAGGAAAAGTAAAAGTGTAAAACATCTAAGAGATTCATTGGAACCTCAGCTTGAATTCTAATTGCAAGTACTTATGAAAATGTCAATATTAACATGAAATAGCTGGCAGTTTTTCTAATAAATGTAAATTGAATTAGATGGTGTATAATTGGAAAAATGCTTTGCTTTGCTCAGGCTCTCTCAAAACAAGCCCTAGAATTTGTTAGCTGTAGAGACTGGCCCTCTAATGGCTGGAAATAGAAGGACAAATACTTTTGACTACAAGAAGGATAGAAAGTAAGGAGAGGGCATGGCTGACCATTTGGCACCATATCCAGGCCCTCTTCCCAAAGCTTGGGACATGATGTAGATGTTACTGTGAGTATATTCTTTAAAGAGGTGACAGGGTACCTGGGTGGTGTGGTCAGTTAAGCATCTGGCTCTTGGGGATCCCTGGGTGGCTCAGTGGCTTGGTGCCTGCCTTTGGCCCAAGTCATGATCCTGGAGTCCCGGGATCGAGTCCCACATCAGGCTCCCGGCATGGAGCCTGCTTCTCCCTCTGCCTGTGTCTCTCCCTCTCTCTCTCTGTCTATCATGAATAAATAAATAAAAACTTAAAAAAAAAAAAAAGCATCTGGCTCTTGGTTTCTGCTCAGGTCGTAATCTCAGGGTCATGAGATTGAGCCCCACATCGGACTTGAGACTCTCTCTCCCTCTCCTTCTGCCCCTCTCCCACTGTGCACTCGTGTAGTTGGCGTGCACATCCTCTTTTTCCCTCTCTCTCTAACATAAATAAATAAATCTCCTAGAAAAAAAAGGGGGGTCAGTAGGGACTGAGGAATGGTGAGCCAAAAGCATACAAAGTGCCTTGGAGCTTCAGGGCCATCTTCAATAGAAGCAGGTATAACAGATGCTGCTTTCCTGAAATGCAGCAGGAAGGTGAAACTTACCTCAAAATACTAAAAATATAAATGCCTAGAAAACTTATAGAATAAATAATCAAGCCTGGAAATTGTGATGGTCTTAGCTCTAATTAGTTTTGCAGAACACACTTAACAAACTACTTCAGTTCCCTTTCATGATTGACTAATGAGTGTTGCAGACAGAGTAGAAGTTTTACCAGTAAATGTGGCTTGGTGGGAATTTGATAGGAGGTTTGATATTCTCCCACATGACATTTGCATTGATCTTCAGGAACGCAGCCAGGAATGAATGGAGCAGGTGTGTGTGGGGTGGGGGGTGGGGGGGTGAACTGGCTATAAAATCGTGCAACCTGTAGGCACAGACCACTTTTTCTCTGGCCCTAGGCTCATGAATATATTCGTGGTTGAATGAAAGAACTTTAACCAAAGCCTACTCAATTTCATGACAAGGAACGCTTTTTACAAACAGCTCTGAATTTTATTTGACAAGGTAAAAACACAACGGAATTGTATCAACATTCAGCTCAGTGTGTCTATACTCATATCCTTTTGCATTAAAGAGGAAGTAAGCTGATAGGAATTTATAGGAAGATGGCTATTGCCATCTTGCAAGTATGCATCTTTGCCACCTGCAGAGTTTTAAATGCTCACTTCCAGTTTTTGAAATAAACCCACCTCTTAGATAAGACTTGGGAAAGAATCAGCAGATGTATAAAAGAGGGTTAATCATTTTCAGCAAGTGACAGAGGAATCATTGATGACGATAAAATATCAGATATAATGATGACATTCTCTAGCTGACCCCTATTAATAAAAACCATGTGCGACTAAGAAAAGTGACCTAAACCAGGACACTAAGATTAATCTCAACCAAATTTGATGGCTGCTAGGCTTTATTTCTCCAGGAATGATTACTCGGTATGGATTATCCTTATTTTTTGCTTGTTAGTATGTATTGCTTCTTAAATCCATCCAGTTATTTCATGGTTGTATGTGTCTTATATTTTTAACTAAAATGTAATTCTCTAAATGACAGGACATAATCCCCTCTTTTCATCTTAGTACATCACAGCTCTGTGGCCAAGACCCAGCCTAACTTTCAGTACTTACTTAATAACAGCTACAAATGTACACAGAGAACCAGTGACATTTCCCTTTCTTCTCCACTTGCAATAAACTTCAGTGTATTTTGGACACCTATAATGTGACAGGCACTGTGATGGCAAGCAAGCTGTGGTAAGATGGGCATCTGTTCCTACTTCCTGCCTCTACCACACACAAGACACCCTGTATTCCACTATTAGTGAATGAGACTCCCATCTGTTCAGTCACCCAAACAAGAAACTCTGGAGTCATCCCTGCATGCTTTCTTTCCTGAACCCCCCAACCCATGTGTAATTAGCCACCAACTTAGCCTATAGTCCTCCTGAAAGCAGAGCCTGAGGCAAGGGCTTGGGTGAAGGGTGTGGGGTTTGAACAACCATCCCAGGAAATGAAGATACTGGAGAGAGAAACAGGGAAGGAGGGAAGGCCAGTACAATGGTGTGTTCTCACATTGATCTCTCCCCTGGAAACCAAGGCTCATGCCTGCCAGGACTCTGAGGACAGTGCAGAATTTGCCCTAAATTCTTCTGCGGGGAAAGAACAAGGGGAGCATTTACCCATTGGTTTCATCCTTTGTTTTCAAGTTTGCCCCTTAACTCCCTCACATCTGGGCTTTGCATACATGAGTTCCAGGTAGGTTCCTATGGGTGCAGCCCCAAGAACAGAAAGCAAGGGATGTGGCAAGCTGCCGAGGCAGAGTTGCTCTCGTGTGAATCTGTGGCTACCACAACGGCTAAAGTAAAATTGGCCATGAGAATGGGAGGTAGGGTGCAAGAGTGTCTAATTCACCTGCCAAGCCCGTTGGTTCTTCCTCTTTGTCCACTTTCAGATCAGCCTCCATCATGGGTCATCAATAAAGCCCTCATCATTTCTTACCTGGATATCTGCAAAAGCCTCCTGGGCTCAATCAACCTGTCTCTGGTTCATCTTCTTTCAGTCCATAATCATAATGTCCAGTGTGCAGATCTGACATCATCATTCCCCTGCTTACAACTCTTCTAGGTCTTTCTGTTCCCTAGATGTAAGGGATTTTATATCTATCAATAGTACAATAATATCATTATTTAATCAATGAGCATCATAACTGCTTGTGAATCTACAATTATGTCAATAAAAAAAACTTCAATGATTAAAAGCATCACAAACCAACAGAGAAAGGATAGATTAATCAGTACATAGTATAGGAAAAAGGAAGATGAGAATGAGCCTGGTTCTGGGAAGAGGATGCAAGAAACATGGTTTGATTAGATTTATTCAGGAAAGCAAAAGTCAAAGTTAGATTGATACAAATTACTGAATGTCTTAAAAATCAGAGAAGAGACTTTAAAATTCATCACAGAAGGTAGGAGTCACTAAGCTTCTTGAGCAAGAAGGTAAATAACATGGTGTAGAAACATGTGCTACACTTAGACTTTCTTCACTCTGAAGCTATTTAAAAAAAAATTCTCATATTTTGTTATAATTCATATTTTTTAAATTAAAGTCTTTGATTCATCTGAAATTTGTCCTGCTGTCAGGTATAACATATCAATCTAGTATCTTTTCCCCCCAGAGAGCTAACAAATTATCCCAACAACTTTTATAGAACAATTCATCTTTTCCAAACTGAAGTGTCACTTTTAGTGTATAATAAATTCTCGTTTTTGGAGGGACCTGTTTTTGACTTTTAATCTTGTTTCCTTCATCTGTGTCTTTAGTACAGTAGCACACTATTCTACATTTAATCTCTTCTCATTGATCTTTTCCCCCAACTGTCCTAGCTCTTTGTTTTTGTTAATTTTTCCGTGTGAACTTTTCAGATCCTCTTTTCAGCTCCCTTCTTCTTCACATATATACCTAGAATTACCCTTACTTGTTGGGTTTACATCAAGTTTTGGATTAACATATAGAGAATTGACATCTTTATGTAGAGTCTTATTATTTGAGAATGTATTTTGCCTTTCCATTTATTCAAACTTCTGTTATATCCCTTGAGGTATTTTTTGAGAGTGTCTTCATTTAGATCTTGCACAGTTAAGTTTATTTCTAGGTTATTTTATCTTTTTTTATTGTTGTTGCTATTGTTACATATTATCATTGTTAATAAATTCTATACATTATTTTTCAGTCAGCCAACTCAGTTCTTTACTGTTTATCAATAAATCTAAAGGAAATTCTTTTCATTTATCAGATAAAATTGTGTCCCCAGCTAATAATGATAATTTTTGGTTTTTTTTTCTAGTTTTTATAAATCTTATCCAATTGCTTTTGTTGGTATCTCTAGAAAAGTATTAAATATAGTGGTGATAAGATTTGGCTTCTTAAAGAAAACAGATAAAGTAAAAATCAAATCACTGTCAATGTTTGATCATTTCTACTCCTTTTCTACTAGACTATAATGTTTAGGATCTAGGCTGTTTGGAATTTCATTTCAGGGAGAATATAAGTGGTATAAATCTCAATGTCTAATGACAGAAAACCTAAGGAAAAGACAGTATTTTTCAAATCTTCCACCTTTAGATGCCATTATTGGTAACTACCACCACTATTATCTAGTGACCAGAGTGACTGCATTTTCTGCAGCCTGTCTCTCTGGATCTGTGAGGGAAAACACAATATACTAGGGATAAATTCAATGTTGGAGTCCCTTCTTGAAGTCTCTGGACTGGATGTGATCTTGTTTCTTTTGCCATGGGTATGATTTTTCTGGCAAGTCAGTCCCTTGGTGACCGCATTTAATAAATACAGAATGCATTCATCATTCACAATTTTGTAGTACAAAGGAAACATGAAAAACAACTAGAGCCCAAGGGTGGAATTAAGTACACATTTTACTTTCCCTTAAATTATGAACAAATATAAAAGTGAAGTGTTGCCAGGTCAAGATCATCTTTGGTGAAGTCAGGCCCATCTCTGACACTGAGACCACACGTCTCACCAATTTCTGTAGAACGGTCTTCTTTGACTTCCTCTAAGACTGCTATAAAAGGACCAGAAAATCCTTTGATGTAAACCTGAGCACACCTGAGTTTAGAAAGGCAAGGACTCTTTGGTTAGGACCTAGTACTTGGAGCAGTTGTGAATCCATTTAAATACAAATATGAAAGCAAATAAGCCAAGATCCATGAGAAGAACCTTGACGGTGGGCATTTGGGTGGGTGATGTTTCTCATCGAAGTTTTGGGCTTGAAAAGCACTATGGGATACCTTCAAAGTGACACCCACTTCCTGCCACACTCTCTCACAGACCTGTGTGGTTGGCAGGGCTGCCAGTAACTGAGCCTGTAATTTCTTCTTTACTTCTGGAAACTAAGTTGAAGTGAGAGAATAAACCCCATCACTTGAATTGTTTTGACTTCATATGTTTCTGAGACTTGACGTTGTCATTTCGTGCTGCTCCCCATCATTAAATTTAGGTCACTAATATCAAAAATGAGTATATGCCTTTTATCTTTTACCAGATGTGAAAAGCTGAGTGACTTTCTTTATTTTGAACCATAGGTTCCTTTTCCAGCCCTTTACAGATGGGCTCCTCTTCTCTCATGATGTTTCTTCTTTTGCACTAATACTTACACTCTGTGTCTTCATCTTTATCAGGTACTCATGTTCAGCCTTCCTTGGGTGTCCTGTAAGAGTCTCGTGCAGTCAGTCTCAGACATCTTGTCTACTTTATTTTTGCCCAATTGGATCACTTATGTATGTAAAATTTTTGAGTAATATACATATGTCGCCAATCTATAATGATCCTGATTCAAAAAAAGGTTCTTCTTCGATCATTCAGCCAATTTGCACTGAAATCCTTTTTATTTTTCCTTTGGAATGCCTCTCAGATTTCCTCAGCTTCTCTCCATTGCTGCTGCCACACCACAGTCTTTAATGGTTCTCACCTCAATGACAGCTCCCCAATAAACTTCTTCTGAGGATTTTCCTCCCTTGCACCTTGCTTAATGCTGCTACATTTATTTTCCAAAGCAGCCTTTCACATCATTGTTTCATCCCTTTCTTAAGAAGCTAGGTGACTCCTGTCTTCCAGGATGAATTCTAGTCTGTTCAAAACTCTCACTAACCTGGATCTTCTTAATTTACTATCTTCCCAAACACTAATCAAACCAAGCTGCTCACATCCTCTTCCCAGAACAGGCTCATGTCCACTCCCATCCCTGCCCTTATGTTGCTCCCTCAAGCTGGAAAGCCTTCTCTTTTCTCTCTTCATCCATATACTATGTATCCTTCAACAGTTCATCTCTCGTCTTAATTCCAACCTTTGGGGTGCTGTCCCTTTTCTAGAATTCTAGTTACTCATGTGCTCTTCTCCCATCACTTACTCTTGAATTCATATCTATTCCAGGTACTGTTAAGTCCTTACATACTTAACTTGATCCTCACAACACAATCTTATGAGATTATTATTATATTATTACACTCTCATTTTATAGACAAGACGACTGATGTTCAGCAAGGTTGAATTACAATCATTAAGTGATGAAGCTCGGATTCAAACTCAGGCAATCTGGCTCCAGAGGTCACGTTCCTAACCACTATGCTGAACTGCCTCTTGCTGTTCTGTGTGACTCTCTTATTGTTTCCTGAGTCCTTCCCAGCCTGATGGGTAGCTTCTGATGGGCAGGCATTATCTTCCCATTCTTACATTCTTTTCGCTGCCTCCCTAGAGCCCATTGTGTAGGAAGCTCTTAACAGAATTCCCTGTATAGGTGCCAAGAACTTATCTGTCTTACCAGCATGTCTTCACCTAAAAAATTAAAAATTAAAAAAATTAAAAAAAAAAAAACAGGGTCTAGCACATGGTAAGTGCTCAGAGAATATTTGTTGAATAAATAACTAAATGAGTATTTGATTGATTCACAGTTTGATAAACATATTATCGAGTCAGGGCATCCTTCCTAAGTTTTTCCTTTCACATAAATTTACATATCTGTATTTTATGTACAGGTCTCTCAATTGCCTCCAGGCCACTGCCCTGATTGAGCTGGACATTTTCCAAAATCAAATGGATGTTTAGATGCCCTCAACTAAGTTAATTGTTGCTTCTGTGGATATAAAGGGTTTTGGAATTCATCTCTATTAGAGTTGAGACATTAAGTCTACCCATTTAATTAAATCAATATTTTAGTATCAAAACCAAAAAGAGACACTGTTAAGTTTAGAGTGCTAACAAACAGTACTTTTAAACTTGAGGTCTAAAGTGCTTGCTTATTAAGTAAATAAAATGGTATCGTTAGTTTGACACATTTTAACATTTCATCTTTGGAAATCTTTATGGGAGAGCTCTTCTAAATGGAAGGAAGCCATTATTTGTTTTATACCCTATGCCTGAAAACTACTTTGCTCTCCACTTTTCATCCAGTGTCAATTTTAGCATTTTAGATAAAAGACACCTCATCTAATTCTATCTAAATGTTATTAATGGAAGTCAGGCTTCTGCAGAGCACAATCTGTATTTAGTTTATTTACAAAGCCTCAGTTAGCATTGAGAATTTTAAAATTCAGTCAAAATAAATGATTTTACATCAAGGGCTGAATTAACACCACGTTTTCAAAGGGATTTTCTTTTGAAAAATTCAAAGTACCTCATTAAGACTACAGTCTTCCAAAAAATGTGTTCTCCAAGATAACCTTATTAGTCCCAATTTGCAAATGACAAAGTTGTAGCAAGAAGCAATTAAATATCTTTACCAGGGTCTACTGGAATGGAGTCACCCAGGGTGACTTAACTTACAATTGGACCATCATTGGTTAATTAAAAGAAGAGACCCTAAAAACCCAACAGGCAGGAAAGTGATCAGCAAGGAGGAAGCCAAATGTAAGAACAGGATTTGTCATCAGGCCTGTTTTAACATGGGATCCCAGGCAGTCGAGAAGAGGAAAACAAACAAAAAACCAGACATCAACTAGTCATAGTACTTAAAGGTAGAAAAGAAACACAGAGATTATCTCATCTAAACCACTCATCTGAGTACTTTGGATGAGCAGGAAGGTCAGAACCACCACATGGAGTGATTCTCATCATCTTGCTTGCTGTTGGCTGCAAAGGCACTAAGCCCAACTGGGTGTTTAGCAGGAAAAGTAAATTTAGGAAATAAAATGTCAAGAACAAATCTATGAAGTATAGGATGATCTAAAAGGGTGTACATGAAGTCCTGAAGCAAAATTACAAAGCCCGGAAATGATGACTATCTCCTACATTTTTCTAATTTACTGTTCATAGTCTACATACTATAATCCCACACCTATCTGCAATTGGAGGACACAGTTATGTCAAGGTGACCACATCACCATGGGTGGACCTCTGTCCCCACCACATACACATACACATGCTCACACTCATACACACACACACTCAGCAACTGAAAATTCGATTTATTATTTTTTTTAACTTAAGCTCTTCTTCCTGAGTTCTTTCCTCTAATTATAAATAGGCCTGGTCAGTCTGGCATTTTGTTCCATCTTTTAATGAACCTTCCCATCTGCAACTGATTATGTACATCATGTGCATAAAATGATCAGACTATTTATATTCTAATGTGGTTAATTCATTCATTCTTTCTTTCAGCAAATACTCAGCACCTAGTCTGTAGCCAGTATCTTTGGCAGATACTGAGAATACAATAATGAAAAACACAGATGTGGTTCCAGCCCTCACAGAGTACATAATCTGTCAGGGAAAACAGGCATTAAACAAGTAACCGGGAGAGGTGACCTGGCTGTGGGAATAGTCTGTGCGGAGGTCAAGAATCTCAGGTACATCGAGAATCCCATATGGATGGAGTTTAAAAAACAGAGTATAAGGATGTGATAGGGATATGGAAAGGTGGGCAGGGCTAGATCATAAAAGGCCTCTAAAAATAGCCTACATATTGTGGGCCTTTATACTGAAGACAATGAAAAGTCATAGACTGGTTGAGTTATGGTTGGGGGTGAGGTGGTGAGGGGAGATGAGGTGATAAAATTTGCATTTGAAATTTTATGTAAAGGGAAGATACCTGGAGCAGAACTAGACAAATTACTTTGGTGTGGAATAGATCACGGTAGAGAAGGCCAACAGGAATGGATAGATTAAGACACATCTAAGAGATAGAATCAACAAGCTTCATGAGTGATTGGACTCGGAGCTGAAGGAGGAGAAGGCATTAAGGCAGATTCCAGGTTTCTGGTTGGAGCAATTCAACCTGAGAGTGGAGAATGAAGAGACAAGGAGCAGGAAAAACAAGCTCTTCTTTGAGTCTGCTGAGTTTCAGATGCCTGAAGTATATGTAACAGGGACATCTAGCAAGCAGAAGAGAGGGCTGGGCTGTATATATGGAATTGGAAATTATCAGTATCCAGAAAGAGGGTAATTAATCTACTAAAATATATATCCCATAAAGGGTGAGATCACATCTGGAACAATGCTGGTGCTCAGTAATTATTTGCTAAAAGTTGTTGAAATGAAACCATGGGGTGAAATTAAGGTTGAGGATAAAAGAGCCTGGGGGTCACCCATTTTTTAGCACACATTGAGGAGTGGGAAGCAAAAGAAACTGAGCAAGAGTCCCAAGAAGAGGACAACATAGAGATGTGGCATTACAGGATCACAGGAAAATAGTTTTCATTGTTGGAAGTTTCTACGAGGGGCAAGCAAAATGAAACTAGAAAAATAGAGCCCTCTTGGATTTAACAGCATGGCAAGAGCAAGTCATCTTGGAAAGAAGAATTTCCATTCAGGATAAGAATAGAGGATGGAGTTGAGTGGAGGGCAGGAATGACAAGGGAAAGGCAAGGGCAAGGGCAAGTGATGGGAAGCCTTCATTGTCCTGGTGAGGAATGCACAGACACACCAAGGTTGTCTCTCACAAAGATAATGTTCTCTTTAGGATCACTTACCAGGGGAAGAGGCAGGTCCTCAACAACTAAACGTTAAGGAAATCTCACAGCACTCCTTTTTTTAAAAAAATAATAAATACTTATTGAGCACTTACTACATATAAAGTCCAAAGTGATTAACATGCTAAGGTCCTCCAAGATGAGGTTGGACATGCAGAGATTTATTGGAAGAAATGCTAAACCTTTCAGGGTAAAAGGACTGAGAAGAGCCATGAAGAACAGATAAGGAAGAATGAAGCAGAAGCTCAGACTGCAGTGCCATTCCCAGAAAGTTTTGGACAGGCCAATGGGGAATCTTCAAGCTGAAGTCACTCATTAGAGGAATCCTGCATCTTGCAGGAATGGGCCTGCCACACTCAGTCTTTGGCCGAGAGCAGCCCATGGGAAGCATGGTCTTGGCACAAATGAGGTGATAAGTTCAGAGCAAGGAATCTGGAGCCATTGATCAATTACTCTCCTGATAGTAGGAAAGTTTCACAGCTGCCACATATACAGTATCTCATTTAATCCATATAGCATCCCTCTAAGATGTCATCATGCCCACTTCATAGATGAGACACCAGGGATTACAGAAGTTAAGTAATTGCCTAAATTCAAACAATTAGTAAGAGACAGAGCCTAGATTTCAACTAGTGCGGTGGATCTGGCATAGACTAACTGACTAACTCTTAAATTTTAGGAATTGTGCTATTCAGTTGACATCAAGATGGTAGCTTGAATTTGGCCATGGGTGGGAGTACTTATATTACAGAAATTTGCAAATGTTCAAATCAGGCCTCTGTATGTTTTTTCTGGAAAGGTGGTTGTTATACACTCACCAGCACAAATCAGTGATTTGAACCCAGGTCATCTGACTCCAGAGGTGCCCCTCCTACCTCAGTGATACATGCAATTCCCTTAACGATTTCTCATGCAAAAATTCCCTAAGCCATTCTCCCTTCCTCTGAATCCCTATAGCAGGAGTTGCCATGCCCTATGTGTTGCCCTTCCCTGTACTCCTTCAACACTGTTGTGTGCCCTGGCTCCCTACCTAGACAGGAAGTTTCACCAGGACAGAGAAAGAAACTGTCATATACCTCCTGTGTCCCCAGCCCCTGCACACCACTGCACCACTCAATAAATATCTGCTGATGAAGTTGATGCTGATAGACTTACTTGCTTCTATTGATAATTAGGGAATGGTGGCATCTCTAAAATGATATAAAAGGTTGTGCTTGGTGCATTTCCGTCTGTTACCACTCATATTGAGATCCTGAATCTTACATTTAGGAAGGCAGACAGTACTGAAAGTGTTTCAACCTCAAGATGACCTTTTACAAGAACTGTAACATCCATTACAGCCCAGTGATGTGGATGGTATGCTTCCTGCCTACTCCCACCCACACACCAGGAGATATATTAATTACCTGCCTGCCTGGCCACTAGCAGTTTGTTGTGAAATTGTTTATTCTCCCAACCCTGCGCTCTCCAGCCTGGGAAATAAAGCATCCATGCTGCCTGGAGGGAGGGAGACCTGAGGCTTCTCCCATTGTCTCACACAGTCCAATGTCTGAGAGCCCAGCATCCGGAGAGAACAAGCCCAGAAAGGTTAGGATGAAAATCTGCCCAGGGCACTGAAGCCACTGTAGAAAGTGATGTGCCCTAAGTGGTCCCAAGACATCAGAAGACTTGGGTCTGGGGTCACTTCAACCTGCGTATATATGAGCTACTCCAAATAGTTCTAATGCATGTGAGTAAGCCACGGAAGAAGCTTGTGCCAGGGAGCCTGCTTCTAGGAAAAAGGCAGGTCTCTCCTGAAAGCAACCCTTGCCCTCCAGCAAAGCTCTTTGAAAACTTCTGACATTGCCAAACAATCTGAAAGTCACCACTTCCTCTGCACCACTTCCAATGAGGTTTCGGTTTCTTCCTTATTAATTTATTCTAAAAATGCTTTTTTGAGTGCCTACTATGTGGCAGGCCCTTTTCTCAGCACTTGGGAGACATCAGCAAATAGAACAAAATTGCTCCTGCTGTGGGGTTCACATGAGAGATCCATCCCATGCAGTGATCCTCTTGATCTTCGTTGCACGGGGATGTGTTCTTGCATCCAACATGTATTCATTCAGCCTACAGGCACTGGGCATCTGTTGTGCGTCTGCTCTGTGGTGGTGGGGGCTGGGGCTGCAGAGAAGGATAGACTGTTCTGTTCTCGGAAACCAGTTTAAGGGGAGAGGCAGACACATAACCCCTAGGGTCTAGCACTAGGGGGTATCTGTGAGAACCAGTGGATGGCTGAGGAGGTCGTGTCTGTGAGGCTTCCTCAGGATGTGACACTTGAGTTGAGTCCTGAAGGAAGAAAAGTAGAATAGAAGGAAGACAGAGAGAAAGCAGACTTGGGGGCAGCCCAGGTGGCTCAGCAGTTTAGTGCTGCCTTCAGCCCAGGACGTGATCCTTGAGACCCGGGATTGAGTCCCATGTCGGGCTCCCTGTGTGGAGCCTGCCTCTCCCCCTGCCTGTGTCTCTGCCTCTCTCTCTCCCTGTGTCTCTAATGAATAAATAAATAAAATCTTAAAAAAAAAAAAAGAAAGAAAGAAAAAGTAGACTTGGAACAGCTTGGTACACCTAGGAAACGGAAGGCAGTGAAGGTGGCTGGGGTATAAAAGTTTGAGGCAGGAAGTAGCAAGAACTGAAACCCAGCATGAGACAGCTAGGCAGGGCCTGCATCGTGTCCATTCCTTAGTTTATTCTGCTAATTTTAAACAAACCACAACCCCCACAATTCCCTGAAGTCCACCTTTCTGCTGGTGGTCTCTGAAAGGTAGGAAGCCTGAGGGGGACATTCCCCTGGTCTCTAACCTGAAAATGTGGACCTGTGAGGTGACCACTCTGTCCTGTGCTCCCTGCCTCCTCCCAGCTGCACCCCAGCCCATTCCTCTTCTCCGTTTTGTCTCAGTCTCCTTCCATTTCCAGATCCAGCCTTTAGAGGAGACTTCTGCTGGTCCCAGGGATGCTGTTCCTTTGCACCTCCTCCTTGTTACCCTCTGTTTCCGTTAATTCACTGGTAACTCACTGGCCACTCTGGCGGCCCCTGGGAGGCCAGCCCTCTCCTCGGCCTGCATCCCAGCACTCAGTACCCACCACACCGAGTGAGCCAAGCAAGGAGCTTCACAACCACCTCTGCTCCTTCTAGAATGGCCCTTCCTGGAAATGTGGGAACCTCATTAATCCTCTATCAACCAATAACAATGGGATAATAAGTGTTCGAAGACTTTGAATAGACACAAAGCATAATTCGTAATTGGTAGTGTTTTGTTTTGGGAACTTCACGAGGATGGAATTCATTGACTTCACTAAATGCTCCCTAAATAAAAACCTTGGTCAGAAAGTATTAAAGGTTCAAAAGAAATTAGAACAGTGATGGGAAGGAAGAGCTGGAAGGGAAATGTTGAAGTCAGAAATTCCAGGCCCTTCCTCTTTGAAGGAGGTAGCTAGCACCTCCTTCAAAGCCAAGTCTGGGGTCTCTGTTACATTCTACAGACTGCTGTAGCATTTTACCAACCCAGACTGATGCGACAGGTGGCTAGAGCTTTAAAGAAAAGATAATCCATGAAACTGCACCCCAAATAAAGGAAAAACAGAAGCAATTGGCCTTTTTCCCTGTTCAGATTAAACTGAAACAACTTGCATTGCGTTAACAGAGGCAACAGCAAAGGGAGAAAACTTGTGTCCCCAAGTCTATCAAGTGGGACACAGTCATGTATGTCCCTCTGTCCAGGTGAAAGCATCACTCATTCACTCCTCCCGAGGGGGACCCTAGAGCACCTACCCATTCTTCTTTGAGAGCCTGAGAGCACTGTCAAATATGCATGCCTCTTAATCAAATATACGAGTTAATAAGAAATTGCTTGTTCATATGGTAAATAACAAATTTCCCTGAGCTTTTTTTTGGTAATCAAATCAATTGTACTTTATGAATTCTGTTCCTCCCATTTGTAATTTAGATGGAAGAACATCTAAGTCAATGAAAATCCAACTAAAGAAACATTGGCCTCTGTGTGAAGAAGTCTCATTTATAAATATTTTTAAAAAGGATATGGTGTAAGCAAGTTCAAAGACTTTTGCTTCCTTTGTTCTTCTTAATATTTTATTTGGAGTTTGGCATTACAGTCAGGACAACCCACAGCAAGACAAATAGGCTTTCATATAAAAAATAGTGCAAAGGGCAATGTACCAAGTATTTCTTTTTATTTATTATATCTTTGTATTCTTTATATCTCTTACTTAAAAATATTTGTCTCTGTGCAGAAGATTTAGGTTCCTTTTGATTTCTCACTTTTTGCTTAACTCTATATTCTGTAATAAACATGGGTTGATTTTGTAATAAATAAAAATATTTGAAGAGAGACTAAGGTTTAACACAGATGAGATCTTTCCTACTTTAAAGGCAAATAGTTAAGCAAATCAATGCATTAAAATCAAGAAGCCAAAGAAAACATTCACTGATAAATTAACTAGACGGTAGGTTTCCATTTAGCTGTTTGGCCTCTTTCACATGACACCAGGGTATTTTCATGGATAAAACTACAATCCCAGATATTCAGACTTTCAGATTTAGACTTTCCATCTTAACCCACAGAAGTTTTACTTTAGAGATTTTGCAGAAAACTCTGGCTCATTGTTTCAGTCACTGGCCTTTTCACTGTGGAAGCCAAGAGGGAACAGCAGTGGACACAGACCATCCCCCAGACCCTCAGGGAATGTTACTATCAGGCTATTAATCGATCGAGCCATTCTTTTAAGGTGACAACTTCTTTCTAGAACAATTTGGATTGAATAATGAGCCTAGCTGCAAACCACAATACTTATGAGACACAAATACTGAAATCATCTGTGATACTGTCAGGAGTCAGAACTAGAAGTGGAAAGAGGAGAGAGCTTGCCAAGTAGACTCAGTAGGACCTGGAAGCTGCCCGTACCTCCTCATTCACTCAAGAAACACTGGCTGAGCATCTGCCTGGGACTGGACGCTCTCCTGAGCCTGGGGAAAGCAGTGAAGAAGACAAAGCCCCGCCTCTCTTGGAGCTGATATCCTAGCTATGTGAACAGATAGCAAACAAACAAATAATAGGTAGTATTTCAGGTAGTGATAATGGTCCCTGGATAAGTCTATGAACTCCACTAGAGGAAAAAGATGCATCCTTACTTTCACCAGCTCAGCATTTCTTTCATTTTTGAATGTAGACAACTATAGCACTGTTAACAATACCTCTAACTCCAGCAGTCTAGAATTATATGTATTGTATATCAATTGCTCTTATTGGAACTATCTCAAAAGAATCAGTTGCACTACCATAATACTTGCATCAATATTATAACATTAGACCCACTGAGAGAAATCTTGTTATTTAATATATTAAATAAGCATATATACATTACTTACCACAACTTTTTAGTATTTTGATAAATAATTCACTATTTTTGCTTTCCTTTCTAGTCCCATATGTTTTATTTTATACATTTAAACACATTGATCTATGAACTGGGTCCTTAGTCTACACCAGACTTTCAGGAGGTCAATAGCAGCAGTGTTTTATGCAAACTTCTCCTAGTTCTTCACAGAGTTTAAAGAGATGTGTACTCAGCGCTGAAATTTAGTACAATTATTAATTTTTACTGCTATATCAAGGCCATTCTTGAGTGATAAAAGAAAGAGTTTTTTGTTTTAAGTGTGTGTTATGGTGAAGAATATACCATTATATCTAGTACAGTCAGGTCCACTGTCTCCATTCTTACTAAGGAGCCAGCAATTTACCACCACAGTTTTGTACCATCCTTGCAAATGTTGATGCCATCAAAAAGACAAATGACTCCTATGTATTATTATGAAAATAGTTTTGATCTCCTGGACCACTAAAAGGATCTCAGAGTCCCACCAGGGATCTATTGACCACACCTTGAGAACCACTATGCAAGATTAAGTGACAAATAAAGAAATTCTTTTAAGCATATGAACCACCCAGGGGACTCTATTTGCTTAAAAATCTTGGTGGTGGTTATTGTAGTCTGCTAGCCAACTCTTTGAAATAGAAGTTTTACCCAAGCTTTTAAGGAAGAATTTTTTTAAGTCTCAGTCAAAAATAATGTGTTGACATTTTTTGATTGCCTAATGCTGCAATACAAGTCTGGAAATATATCTCACAGCAGAGACACATGGCTCCTGCTCAAGAAAAATCCAGTACAGAGAGGTCTTCAGCTCCTTCAGTCCAGTGAAGCCTACAGACCTCTTCTTAGAATGGTTTAAGTGCACAAAATAAAATATTAGGATTACAAGAAAAATATTATATTGGAATAAGGTATAGCTCCAGACTCCTTTTAGGGAAGTCTTCTGTACTCCAGGTTAGTAACCATCAGCTTCCCCCAATCTGTGCTAACAAGGAGAAACACCTAGAGATGATATTTGTTTTTTAATGCATTTGTTTACAGGTTAATTAATATGTTAAATCCCCAAATTCTGTCAGTATGATAATTTAGACCTAATAAACCTAGGGCAGGCAAGAATGAGTTTCTCTTCCACCTTCTGTAGGACTGAGTAGCACTGTGTTTACTGCTAAATATAGATTCTTTAAAGGGAAGTGTCCCTGGACTGGAGGTAGGAAGATCTTGGCCAGCAGCTCCCTAGGATCTAGAACTAACAAGAATTCTCCACTGGGACTTTGTAAAATTTTGGTTGCTGTTTTTGGAAAAAACAACAATAACAACAACAACAAAACTTCTTTTACATCAATAATTTTCTTCTTTTTCTCTGCTTCTTAAATCAAGCCAGCATCCTCAGGCTCATTGCCTTTGAAAAATTATCTAGCCCTTCCTGCTGAAAGTTAAGAAGCAAAGAATTTACAGTTGTGTGGTTACCTAAAGAGTGAAACCAGTAATAACTCCATAGTGAAATTTTTAACTCTCCTGGTAAAAGATTTGCGTTTTATTGGAAAACCAATTATTTATGCACTTTCATAAAAGAGAATATTACTGCTGATCATTGAAAACAGCCAATAATCCAAAAGTCATCTATATTTAGTTTTGGAATTAATAAAAGTATTCCAGCATTGTGATCTCCACTAATGGTATTTTTCTTGGGCTAGTATTAACACAAATTCTTATTCTTTGACTTAAGGGTGGAGAGGTAAGTTGGTGGTTTGAAAATATCCCAAGAGTAGGAAGCCAATCTGTGATTTTAAATTTGCCACAAATAATCCACCAGGTGGATATTCACCACTTAGTCGGTGAAGGGTTTCATTGTGGGCTTTATAGTTTCAGTAAGTTTTTTCAAGAAGGAAGCCTTGCTCCCTCTAGGGCACAGCTCTCCTTCCTGTCCCCAGCACCAGGCTTTTTTTAGTTTCTGCCTCACTTTCCATGTACTTATAAGTGCATAGTTTCCTTCCCAGGGGGTGAGCTGAATAACCAAGCCCTTGCCTTTCCACTACCATTTTTCTGAGTGCTGCTGAACCCTCATAGCCCTTGATCAATAGGTTCAAAGATCAACCTGCCTATTCACACCTACGGTTCTCTTTGTAGTTTATAAAGCATTTTCACATGTTTCCTTTAATCCCTCCAGCCATCCTGTGAAAGAAGTATTTCTACCCTTCTGTTGTAGGTAAGGAAAAGTGACACTCAAAAAGGTGAAGAATCCTGTCCATTGTAATCCCACCAGTTAGTAAGAGGCCAAGTCTCAAACCCAGATCATCTGATGGCAAATCCAGTGTTTCCTACCTTACCCCATAGTTGGCTCTTACATGGTCTAGCCTCCTTATAAATCCTTCTTGTCAAAGTCACAAAGTACCGAAAATTATAAGATTTGGTTTGTTTTCCTTTTTTTTTTTTTCCAGAGAGTGCCCCACATTTGAAATAGCTATGGCTTAAGACAATGGAACAGGAATTGGATACCTGAAGGTCGTGTTTGACCTGCACAGAGTTTTGTCTCAGTCACAGTTTTTATTTCATTTTGGCACTAACATTTAAGGATTTCACACAAATCCAAATTTCTAGCTTCTCTTGAAAAATCAGATCAGGCAACCTGGCACAAACAAATTCCATGTAGCAGTGTTGGGCTTGAACGGAGCAGGACCAGCCCCCTGATGACAGCGAATCTGCTTTCCCAGTTGGTTCTAGGCTTCTCCATTCAGGTGATGGAGGCGGGCCCAGGGCCCCATGAATGCATTTATGGCCCCTAACAGGCACTTGTGGGCATGGAGGTTTGCTCACTCTGCTCTAGAACATGAAATCCTGGGGAGGAAGGCAGAGAACAGACTAAATGTAGCAGAGCACCCAGCATATATTGGGAGCCTGGTAAGAGCAATGTTGAAATGCTGTTTTAATAATTCTTCATTTCAAAAATGTTTTTCTTATGTATATAGAAGTTTTTTTAAGATTTTATTTATTTAGAGAGAGAACACATGCATGCTTGA
Organism: Canis lupus dingo; assembly: GCF_003254725.2. Classification (NCBI taxonomy): domain Eukaryota; kingdom Metazoa; phylum Chordata; class Mammalia; order Carnivora; family Canidae; genus Canis; species Canis lupus. The sequence continues at coordinate 39,838,780 of NC_064243.1, forward strand.
GCAGGGAGAGGGGCCTAGGAAGAGGGAGAGAGAGAATCACATGCAGACTTCATGCTGGGCACAAAGCCCGATGGGAGGCTTGAATTCATTCATGACCCTGAGATCATGACCTGAGCTGAAGTCAAGAGTCAGATGCTCAACTGACTGAGCCACCCAGGCATCCTCCCTGTATATAGAAGTTATTATGGTGATTTGAAATTTTTTTCCTTTTTTATAGTCTTGGTCTGATCCATGGGCAGATAAATTTTAAAAGGGAAGAGAACATCAAAAAGAGAAAGAAAATAGTAATAAAAGAAAAAACTTTATAGCACAGATCTTAAAGGAAAAAAATTGGGTTTTGCATAGGTTTGCTAAATGCCATACCCTTAAACACAGTTACACATAATAAAAACATGAGATGACGTCTAATAGAATCCCAATGACCAACATCATAAAGGAACTGTAGCTTTCTGTCTTGCATGCTATGTTGTTGTTTCATTCTAGAACATAAGGAATCCAGGAATCAGAGCCAATGACAGGTCAGAAATAAGGTCTCTAGACAAACTGAAGATGGAAAATCATAAAGTTGAAAGTCTAAAGATACATAAAGGCTACTGGAATACAGATGAGAAGCCTTAAAGTGATGAGAGAAAGATAAAAAATGAAGTATAAAAAAAGAGTCCCAAGGGTGCCTGGCTGGCTCAGTCAGTGGAACATGCAACTCTTGATCTCAGGTTGTAAGTTCAAGCCTCATGTTGGGTGTAGAGATCACTTAAGGGTAAAATTTAAAAAAAAAAGAAAAGAAAAAGAAAAGAATCCCAGGTTAAAAAGAAAGCAGAAAAAAATATTGAGGTCATGTGGCTGGAGACACAACTATATTCAGTGCATTTTAGTAGGAACTTGTTTTGTTTGCTCTTTACACATTATGGAAATTTTCATATATTCATAGAAGAGAGACTAGTCCAATGAATCTCCATCACAGACGGTTCTTGTCACTCATACCAATAAGGTTTTAAGAAGCTGAAATCCTCAATCTAAAGTAATCATTCTATTTAGTTTCAATTTTTCTTTATTTTTTTTAAAGTTTTTATTTAAATTCCAGTTAGTTAACATATAATGTATGTTATATACATATATATAATTCATATATAATTGTATTACATATAAAATAGTAATTCAACACTTCTATACATCACCAAATGCTCATCACAGCGAGTGCCCTCCTTAATTTTTTTTTTAAGATTTTATTTATTTATTCATGAGAGACAGAGAGAGAGAGAGAGAGAGGCAGAAACACAGGCAGAGGGAGAAGCAGGCTCCATGCCGGGAGCCTGACGTGGGACTCGATCCCGGGTCTCCAGGATCACACCCTGGGCTGAAGGCGGCGCTTAAACCGCTGAGCCATCCGGGCTGCCCGAGTGCCCTCCTTAATGCCCATCACTATTTACCTCATCCCTTCACCCACCCCGACCCTCCCCACCCTGATAACAAGCTAGAATTAAGAGTCCGTTTCTTGATTTGTGTGTGCGTCTCTGTGTCTCTTCCTTTTTTCCATTTGCTCATTTGTTTTGTTTCTTAAATTCCACACATGAATGAAGTCATATGGTTTTGTCTTTCTCTGACTGACTTATTAGCTCCAGCCATGTCATTGAAACTGGCAATATTTCATTCTTTCTTATGACTGAGTAACCACTGTATATATTTACACATCTTCTTTATCCATTCTTCAATAAACGGGCACTTGGGCTGTTTCCGTATCTTGGCTATTGTAAACAATACTGCAATAAATGTTGTGGTACATGTATACCTTTGAATTAGTGTTTTTGTATTCTTTGGGTAAATACTTGGCAGTGTAATTGCTAGATTGTAGGATAGTTCTATTTTTAACTTCTTAAGGAACCTTTATATAGTCTTCCAGAGTGGCTGCACCAGTTTACATTTCTACCAATAGTCCAAGAGGGTTCCCCTTTCTCCACATCCTCACCAACACCTGTTGTTTCTTGTGTTGTTGATTTTAGCCATTCTGACAGGTGTGAAGTGGTATCTCATTGTGGTTTTGATTTGCATTTCCCCGATGATAAGTGATGTTGAGCATCTTTTCATGTATTTGTTGGCTATCTGTATGTCTTCTTTGGAAAAATGTCTATTCATATCTTCTGCCTATTTTTTAATTGCATGATTTTTTTTTTGGTGTTGAGTTCTAGAAGTTCTTTATATATTTTGGATTCTAACCCTATATCAGATATGTCATTTTCAAATATCTTCTCCCATTCTGTAGGTTACTTGTTATTTTTGTTGATTGCTTCCTTTGCTATACAGAAGCTTTTTATTTTGATGAAGTCCCAATAGTTTATTTTGATTTTGTTTCCTTTGCTTCAGGAGACATATCTAGAAAGAAGTTGCTACAGCCATTGTTAAAGAAGTTACTGCTTGTGTTCTCATCTAGGATTTTTATGGTTTCAGATCTCAAATTTAGGTCTTTTATCCATGTTGAATTTATTTTTGCATATGGTGTAAGAAAGTGGTCCAGGTTCATTCTTTTGCATGTAGCTATCCAGTTGAAAAGATTGTCTTTTTCCCACTGGATATTCTTTCTTGCTTTGCCAATAATTGACTACATAATTGTTGACTTATTTCTGGGTTTTCTATTCTGTTCCATTGATCTGTGTATCAATTTTTGTGCCAGTACTACTATCTTGATTACTATAGCATTGTAATATACCTTGAAGTCTAGAATTGAGATGCCTCCAGCTTTATTTTTCTTCTTCAAGATTGTTTTGACTATTTGGGGGTCTTTGATGATTCCATGCAAATTTTACAAGTGTTTGTTCTAGCTCTGTGAAATCCCTGTCTTGTTCCTGACTGTAGAGGAAAAGCTTTCAGTTTTTCCCCATTTAGGATGATATTGGCTATGGGTTTTTCATATATGTCCTTTATTATGTTGAAGTATGCTCCCTCTAAACTTACTTCGAAATTTTTTATGATGAATAGATGTTGTACTTTGTCAAATGCTTTCGGCATCTATTGAAATAATCATATGGTTCTTATCTTTTCTTTTATTGGTGTATCACATTGATTGGTTTGCAAATATTGAACCACCCTTGCAACCCAGGAATAAATCCCACTTGATCATGGTGAGTTATTGTAATGTATTGTTGGATTTAGTTTGCTAGTATTTTATTGGGAATTTTTTATCTGTGTTCATCAGGAATATTGGCCTATAGCTCTCTTTTTCATGGTGCCTTTATCTGGTTTTAGTCAGGGTAATACTGACATCCTAGAATGAATTTGGAAGTTTTCCTTCCTTTTCTATTTTTTGGAATAATTTGAGAAGAATAGGTATGAACTCTTCTTTAAATGTTTGGTAGAATTCACCTGTGAAACTATCTGATCCTGGACTTTTGTTTCTTGGGAGTTTTTATTATTATTATTATTATTTTTTATTATTATTATTATTATTATTACTGATTCAATTTCTTTGCCAGTTTTTGGTCTATTCAAGTTTTCTATTTCATCCTGTTTCAGTTTTGGTAATTTATGCTTCTAGAAACATCCATTTTTTCCAGGTTGTCCAATTTGTTGGCATATAGTTTTTCATAATATTTTCATAGTTGTTTGTATTTCTGTGGTGATGGTCGTGATTTCTCCTCTCTCATTTGTGATTTTATTTATTTGGGTCCTTCCTCTCTTCTTTTTCATAAATCTGTCTGGAGGTTTATCAATTTTCCTAATTTTTTCAAAGTGCCAGCTTCTGGTTTCATTGATCTGTTCTATTGTTTTTTCAGTTTCTAGATCATTTATTTCTGCTCTAATCTTTGTTATTTCCTTCCTTCTACTGGCTTTAGGCTTCATTTGTTCTTTTTCTACAAACTTTAAGTGTAAGGTTAGGTTGTTCATTTGAGATTTTTCTTGTTTCTTCAGGTTGGCCTGTGTTGCTATAAATTTTCCTTTTAGGACCACTCTTGTTATATCTAAAAAGTTTGGAACTGTTGTGTTTTCATTGTCATTTGTTTCCATGTACTTTTAAATTTTTTCCTAATTTCCCAGTTGACCCTTCCACTGTTTAGTAGCATATTGCTTAACCTCCACATATTTGTGGCCTTCCCATATGTTTTCTTGGGGTTGACTTCTGATTTCATAGTGTGGTCAGAAAAGATGCATGGTATGATTTTAATCTCTTTGTATTTGTTGAGGCCTGTTTTGTGACCTAATGTGTGATCTATTTTGGAGAACATTTCATGTGCACTTGAAAAGAGTAAGTATTCTGATGTTTTAGGATGGAATGTTCTGAATATATCTATCTGTTAAGTCCATTTGGTCCTGTATGTCATTCAAGCCATGTCTCCTTATTTTCTGTTTAGATGATCTGTCCATTAATATAAGTGGAGTCTCCTACTATTATTGTATTATTATCTATTAGTTCCTCTATGTCATTAGTTATTTTCTGAGTCTGGGTGCTCCCATGTTTGGTGGATAAATTCAGTTTCTCCTATTAAGCCTGCCCTGGAATCCTGAGTTGGGACTATAGGGCCACAAAAGGAGAGACTGTTGGCCCTAAAAAAAATGCACAAACATGCTGTTTGTGCCCCGGGTAACCAGAAGTTTAAAGTGTGACTTCTGCGGTTTGTTTTGGTGTCTGAGGCCAAAACAATTAGACCACTGGATGTGAAAGAAAGAAAAAGGAATTCTGAAGCTCTTCAGCTGGGAAGGCAAAGTTATCCAAATACTGCGAAGTTAAGACAGTTTCTGTGGTTTTTAGAAACTTGTGTGGCCCAAATAGGTCATAAATAATTTTTTTATGGTATAAAATCCTTGAAGAACATGCTTGGTCTCAGAGATTCTTGCCATTCTTACACTCCCAAAGTTTCATGCTGGTTGAGATCTGTGTGAGCCTGAGTTTCCTGCTCAGTGTGGCCTCTAGGAAATACTAAACAGTGTTGAGGCTTAAGCTTATCCCTAGGGCTTCTTTTGACAAGGTAAAATGGACAGATTCGAAGTGAATAATTTGTTTCTCTTTACTTCATAATTCAACTTTTAGGTAAAATCTGTAGTGGTTCTGCTGATCTCTGGCCTGTGTTTTGCCACCATCTTTTGCTTCTGGTGTTACATAAAGAGCAGTCAAAAGTTAAAATGCATTCGTATGGTTTTATTAAGACCTAGCATAGTAAAATTGTAGATCCAATAGGATTTCACTGGCAATCCGTTGAAATGATATGATAGACCTGCAGAAAGCCCTCAGAATGATGAAGTGTCCATTTTCTATATGGCTAGTAGGAGGGATGGGGTGGATCTCTCCATAAACGAGACCTCCTGTTTATTTTAAGGGTTTGATTAGCACCTCAAAATTAGTCATATTAGTAGGACAGATAGTCTCATTGACTGTATGCTTCCAAATATAATCAGCATAGCCTCCTTCTGAAAGGGCTGCTGCCATCCATGCACTGGGCTGAATGCACCAGGCAGAAGAGCCCTGGGCTCAGAGGGCCAATGTGTGCCTGGTTCACCAAAAGAACATTTCCAGGGTTCATAGCAGAGCTGCTGATGCCAAAGATCCACCCAAATGGCTCTTTCCAGGCATTGGAAACTAGAATCGCAAAATTGGTAAGCATTATTGGGGGAGCCCACATCTGGAATGTACTTCTAGCAGGGAGGAGGATTGTAGTTATTGAATGGCAGTCATTTATGCAGATGTCTACTGAAAAAAGTATCCATAATGATGTATCTTTACAATACCATTTAAGCACTTTTTGTTTAAGATGCATTAGTACTTGCATTCTGTATTTCACCCTGTTGGTGAATGTTTTTTTTACGTTGTTGTTTATTGAAAAACAGTACCATCTTCTGAAAGCTTTTATCAGCTTCCCATGGTGATTTGCTGGACATAGCACAATTCAAATTAAAATTTCATTATCTTCAAAGGCACTTTTATGAGCTATAAGAAAGCACCTGCCTGGCCCTGGTGTGGGTACCATAATACAGAGAGAAATCATGAAACTTTTCTTCCACAAGTTTAGAGTCTCTATACTACTAATAAATAAATATAGAACAAAGATTATATCTTTTCTGCATTCATGGCATACTTCAAATATTGGAACTTTTGCAACACACTTGAAGTGATTAAAAGATTAAAAGTAATGCAGTAATAATAAAGTCACTACTGCAATATATTAATGTCTTACAAGGTCTGTAAGAAGACTCATTGGGAATCACACTGTTTGATGTCTTGCTGAAGCTGCATTGCCCTATGCTCTCTGACATCTTTATGAAGCAGAAATTACCACATTTCAATAAACATGTGACCTTCCTTTGGCACGACTTGACATTTTACCAAGCTTCTTTCCTCTGACTTAACAAGTTGCACTTCCCATACTTGAGATTGCCCACATCTCTGTATTCATTATTCTTTCTGGTAGACTTCCCTGTAGGGAAAAAAAATGAATAGCCTATACTGGACCCCTAATCAAGATGGCAAAATTATTTCACAGCCCTTGGCCTCAAACACATAGCAATGATAGAATGTTAAAAAAAGAAAATCCAAAGGATTTACCAGGTTAGAAAATAAGAAGAGCATGTGTGGAGTAATACCAGAGTAATAAGCAGTGGTGAAGCTGCAAGCCAGCTAGGCTCTGGTCCAAAATCAGGCAGTGACAGCCAGAAATGGGACTTCTGAAAAGTAAAGGTGACTAAATGCACTCCCTGTCAAGATGGGACCAGAGCAAAGTTCAGAGCTTTAAGCTAGGGCCTAGGGTGGGGAGCCACAGTTCCCCTTATTCCAAGCAGAGGAAGTTAACAAAATGACTTGCTGATCTGTTGCTGGAACTATGACCAGCAATAGTTAATAGTTTATAGACAGAGAGAAGTGTTATAGATTATAGACAGAGAGAAGTGGGAAAACAAAGCCATAGCCTCACAAGTAGGAAGTGAACCAAATTCTTTCTACTTGGTAACCAGATCTGTAATAGTCCCATTGTTTCCATAGGATGAGAAATACAACCATGACCTGGTTCTGGGCTAAGTGCTCAGGAGATCAGATGGTAGTAACTACAAAACCACTAGAGAAGGACAAAAATAGGGACGGAGGAAAGAAGAGATACAGGGAGAAGAGGAAGGGAGAGGAAAGAAAGAACAAGAATGAGAATGAAACTCCCATTCAAAATGAGCCTTCAGGAAAGTAAAAATAAAATAAAACTGATTTAAGAAAAAACAAAATGAGTCTTCAGGCCAGGAATCTTGAGGACATGAAAGAAAATCTAATACCAAAAGATACAGGCAGCAAAATCTACTATTGGAACCTGACTTCACTCTAGATGGCTTTAAGGAACAATCTGACAAAGACTTTAAAATAAGTATGCCTGGGATTTTTGAAAAGATAAAAGGATGAATAACTGCCATTAAAAAAGAACTGAAAAAAAATAAAAATAAAAAATAAAAAGGAACGGAAAATTATACAACAAAATTATAAAACAAAAACATGAGAATTTTAAAAAGGAGCTAATTATAAATCTTGAAAATATGTTCATTAAAATAAAAATGTAAGAAGTGAAACAAACTTTAAACTGAGTAGAATTAAAGAGAAAATTCATGAATTAAAAAGTTGGCAAGAGGAATTAACCAAAAAATGCAATTCAGAGAAATAAAGACTGATAGATGAACAGACAGATGATAAATAGATGGATAGGTAGGTAGATAGGTAGGCAGATAAGGAACAATTAAGGAATGGAAAAGAGATTGTAATGTTCCAATAGTCATTCAATATGATTTCCAGAAAAAGAGAGTGATGACATGGTAGGTAAGAAATATTTGAAACAATTGAAGGGTAGGATATTCTAAAATTAAAGATGTGATTCTTCAAACTAAAAGTGCACCACAAGTACTGACCAGCATAAATAAAATTAAATTTACACCCAAATATTTTAGAGTGAAACTAGAGGATATTAAGGAAAAAGTAGAAAGCCAAATGACCAATGAAGGAACTGTAATTAAGCTGATAGCAGATTTTTCACCAGCAATAATAGCCACCAAATGGTAGAGTAATACCTCCAAAGTGCTGAGGGAAAGTATTTGTCAAGTAGAATTTTATACCCAGCTACACAATCACTCTCCAGATTTTTTTTTTTTTTAACCTAGGGAGGTAGTTTACCACTTACTGACTTCATTAAAAGCACTATTACAAGATGGATTATAAGGAAAAGTAGGGAAGGTGTAGGTACAAGAAACAACAATGAAAATAGCCATTGATTAAAAGATGGTAAAATAAGTTGAATGCTAACATTCAAAAAAAAAGCTCGTTGGTTTTTTTTTTTTTTAAGTGCTACAAGTTTTTTGAGTGTGTTAAAAAAGATGTTGAATTAGATGCATTAATAAGATTCAGTGTGTGGTGTTTCGTGGATAATTAAAAGTGCTAAGATGAAAGTTTTAAAAAATTTAATTACTTCAGACTTTGCAGATATGGGAGGTGGTAGGACTGACACCAGTGCCCCCAGCCTGCCCAGCAACAGCACTGGGAGGGCAACTGAGTCCTTAAGCAGCAGCTGTGGTCTCATGACTGTCTTAGGCCATGCTTGGTGCTAGGGGATAGGAGTTCTGCCCAAAGGAATGTCATAAACCAGACTTGGGGAAAGAATTTCTTCTTCAGACTTTATTAGAAAAAATTTTTTCAAAATTGAATGTTAAAATTTTTAAATGATTACTTATCTTTCTTTAAATGATAAGAATTTATCTTTCTTATGAGAAGATTGCTCATCTTTCTTAAAATCTTAAAATCTTTAAATGATATACCCATCCATAGATGAATGAATTTTTAAAATTCTGCACCCCTCCTCAATATCTCCCAAGTAATGAAAGTATTTTAAGTTACATTGTTGTTGTTTGTAAAGCTGTCAGAACCATATATTTAGGGAAAAAATTCCTAGAATATTACAAATGTAAAGGTAACCATGAAAACAATAGAAATGCAATCTTTAATTCTAAAGCAATAGAGGAAAGGCAGGGATGTTATTTTAAAATTTTTATTAAACCAACAGAAGACATGAAAAGAGAAAAAGTGGAGAAAAAGAATAGTAAACAGAAAACACAAGGGAAGATGTAGAAGTAAATCCAAATATATCAATAATCACAGTAGAGGCAAATGGTTAAATTTATCCATTAAAAATAGGGATTCATCTTTTGATAACAGGCTCAAAATAATGGGATGAGGAAGGTCACCATTTAAATACTAAAAGAAATTTATGACATATGACAAATTTTAATATAAGGCAAAAGTGTTAATGAAAAGAGATATCACCTACAAATAAAGGGAACCAACTACTAAAGAAGAAATTCCACATAAATGTTAGTAAGATGACATGAAATACAAATAAAGGAAGACAGCCACAATTAATTGTCAGCTATTTGCGGCCAGAGTACTTAACATGATACTTTAAAAATAGTAGATGCCTTCATTCATATTGTAATTAAAGAATCTTGGCATTGGTCTATTGACTGTTTGAACTTGAATTGTTGAAACACCATGAACAACCAATTTTGAACTATCCCAAATTAAGAATCTCTGAGATCAAATTGCATTAGGCCATATTGTAGCAGTATAGACGTAAACTATACAAGAACTTTCTAGTGGAAAATTTAAATTAGAATTCCTGGTTAAGTGTATCTTGTGTCTCATTTCTAACCATATAGCATTAAGGAAATGATAACCGACCTCTCTATTCCTCAGTGTTCCTTCAACTAATCACTGGACTCAACTCTCTTAATTTATCGTTCCATAAAATTCATGTCCTCCATTTTTTGTCAAAATGGGATTCTCAAAATGTCCCACTTGTATAAGGTTTAGGGTGTCCAGTGGTTTCTTAAGCAAGTCCTACTAGCACTAACCTCTGCCTAAAGGCATTCTTTGTGCAAATATTCCAGACACTCTATGTAGAAAGAAGGAAAATGATTGTTAGCCAAAAAAACTATAATTATGGGGACTAGTGCCTGATAATGTATTCCACTTTTAGTTTTGAAAATGTTTGTACAAAACTGGGTTGAGCCCAGTGTTTTTACACGAGAATCTGTAGACATTTATCCACCTAATAAAAAAAAAACCACACAATCTGGCAAAATTCAGCATAGTTGGCAGCTTTTCCTGCCCTGAAGCCTGGAACAGCATGGGCCTCAGCAGGTGTGGCTTTCAGAAAGTTCAGAAAGTTGTGTTCAAGAAGCCTGCCCAGCACCCCACCTGTATGCAGTGTGCCCTCCTTGAAGGCCTGGTTGATGTCCCAGGTTTTTATAGGCTCAAAGGGCCTTATTCATCCACAATGGATAATAAAGACCAAAATGGCCAGGAAATTGACCAGTTTTGCTGGAAGTGCTTGATATTGACATGATAGACCAAAATTACAATAAATTTTAAAACCTTTTAAATAGAAGATGCCACGTGTTTTTTTATATATAAATTTATTTTTTATTGGTGTTCAATTTGCCAACATATAGAATAACACCCAGTGCTCATCCCATCAAGTGCCATTTTTTGGTATTTTGAGTATAGATGCTATGTAGTATTTAACAGTAGTACACAAGAAACCTATTCTTCCTTTATTCACATCGGTTTGGTAGTTGTCTCTTTCTCTAAAGTGGTAAGTGCAGGGAGAAAGGAGGGGAAGAAGGAAAATGTTTTCTCTTATTTTGTTTTTTCCACAAGCTACTCCTTAATCTTAGGACCCAAGCCATCATGACCCAGTTAATGAGATCAGATTTCCTGGACCCTTAAGAATCACTTGCTTACATAGGCAAAGAGAGGGGGAATGTGATGAGGTGAGACACAAGACGCTGATGCCCACACTGGAGCATGATCAGTCCAATATTCAGAACCTAAAGTGACAGCAGGCAAAATAAAACAGTTGTGACACAATGAAGTGCCAATGGGGCCCCAGTAAATGGCCCAGGAGTATGCTGTTAGAAGCTCACACTCCTAACAAAGTCTTATGACAGACCTGATATTCAGAAATAAGACTCTCTTCCCTAGGAAGGGCTACCTAGGAAAAGCAAGTCAGAGCACACTCTTCTAGACTCTAGAGGAACCAAGGTTATAAAAGAAGCTACCAAGACAGGCTCAGACACAGGCAGCAAAACATGGCTTCAGTTACCAGCAGTGGATAACTGAGTGAACCTGTCCTTGGAGATAAGGAAGGAGTGCAGTGGTCAGACTGGAGCCCAGGAATAGGATTGTGGTAATTGTTGCAATATCTTAAGTCTCTGTGTGCTTCTCTAAAGCAATGATTTTTCAGATTTAGAACCTTCTTATCAAATGAAATCTTATACAAGACCCAATATATAAACCTAGGCAAAACACAACTTCTCTGGTTTGAGTAGGGTTGAGGATCCTAGAGCCCTGCTCATCTGTACCTCCCCCTACCATGCACCCTATATATACCTTGATGTTTCTTTTTACTGGAATTCCTTAAATCCCTCCTTTTGAGGCCCAGGATTAGCCATAGGATTGGAGAGGATTGATTGACCTTGGCTATAGAAGAAGGCTCCAGGAGCTGGAGAAAAATTCAGAATCTCACAGAAATTCAAGGTGACTTCTGGTGAGCCTTCAGAGTAGACAAACACAACCTAACACAAGTGTGGTTTATAGCATGCTCAGCATATATAGTCCCCATTAAAAAAAAAAAAATCCCCCACTTCTCACCAAGTTGACAGTGGCCTCTGGACTTCGTTCATTTGATAAGATAAATAAATAAAGTCTCTAGTGCTTTCTCATTCATTCCACAACCTTTCACTGAATAAAGTGGTAGATGTTCAATAAATGTCGATCCCCTCTCCTCTCCCCCTCCCTTCCCCTCTCCTCCCTTCCTCCTTCCCTCACCATTACAACCTTAATTCTTTGGGCTAAATAACTGTCCCCAATTACAATGCAAATATTTCTGGGAAGCACATTAAGCTTGATCACTTATTTATACCTCTGTGCGCATTAATTTATGAGATCATTTCCACTAAACTCTGAGCTGAGAGCGATTTCAGATGGGTAGGAGTCAGAGGAGGAAACCAGAGAGGGCTTGACAGCACTGGGAACCTATGGAGAAGTGAAAGGTACTCAAGGGGACAGGGGAAAACAGCTATGATAAGTTTCCCACAAACATGATCACACCCAGTAAGGCGAACTATTGGAAGAGAGATCACAGACCTGAGGTTGGCTATGATCCTTTGTGGCATTGTGGCTGGCTCAGCTCCCTGTCTGAACCTGATTGTTGCCACAGACCTAAGAGGATAGGCTCAACTGACCCCACCATGGCCCATGAAATTTGGGGACCACCTGATAATAATTGATCAGCATTCACTGTCTGCTGGCTCCTGTCTGCCATAGCCCCTTTGACTATTACCCTACAGTCCTCTCTGAGCGATTGTTAGAACTTCAAGTCCCTGCTGAGAATAGATGAATTATCCCTTCCACCTGGAATTTTATCACAAATTATGGTTAATTTCATGCATTCAACTGGTGTTTTTGTAAACATTTTAGAAAGTGGTCAAGATGGCATTCCACACTTCCACATTTGAAACAGGAAGATTTTTCCTGGCTGCCAGAAAGAGATGCCAATCTTTCCCCAGTCCTAAAGAGCAGAGGAGCCTGAAAGGCCAGAGCCCAGATGCTCCCTCACTGCTGCTTTCTTAAATTATTATTTGTAATTTTCCTTTTTAAGGTGCAGAGAGAGCCCAGAGCCATTTATTGAGTCTATGTCTATGCATGTTGCCCTAATCTACAAACTTCTGTTTAAATTTGCATCTTGATTTCTTTATGAGACACCATAAACTGACAGCACAATAACATTTCTGCTGGTTAGGGTTTCTTGCTGTGCAGTCAATGGGTTACTTTATTTAGGGAGAGGAGACTTTTCTGTCAATTTGCCATAGGCTTGAGGGAAAAAAAGAGAAATCTTCCACAAAGGCAGGAACTGATGGTGCAAAAATAAAGCATGTTTAATATTTATGGGCATTTTAGCGTAAAAATGTTGCATTGATATTTGAATCAAAACATGGTATCTTGAAGTAACAGGGACTTAAAATCTGTATTTCTGAGGCATTATATATCTGAAGTTGAGTTTTCTTTTTTGTATATTTTATTTCAGTTTCTTCATCTGTGCATTAGTAAAGTATGTATTCTTAGGGCTGGGGAAACTAGCCCTTCTTGGGCTTTTCAGTTCAAGAAGACAGTGGATCACAGCATTTAATTCTCTCCCAGGACCTCATTAAGAAGATGATAAGGGGAGGAGGGGGCACCTGGGTGGCTCAGTGGTTAAGCTTCTGTCTTTGGCTCAGGTCATGATCCTGGGGTCCTGGGATCAAGTCACACATCAGGCTTCCCATGGGGAGGCTGCTTCTCCTTCTGCCTATGTCTCTGCCTCTCTCTGTTTCTCTCATGAATAAATAAATAAAATCTTTAAAAAAAAAAAAGATAACGATTAGAGAATTTTAAAAGGTCAGACACACAACAGTGAAAACAGGAGGATAAAACAATTGAGCAGATGCTGAGGAGAGGAAATAGAATGTGGGTAATTAATAAAATGGGGCAAGGAGGCCACAGCCAGGGGTACATTCAGAGGAAAGACAGCAGAAGAAGAATCCAGTCTGCCTGAATTTTGGGCACTTGTGTGGAAATGCCAGGCACAATGGAGGATGGCTGTAAGGCAAGAGGCAGATACCAGGGATTGACTGGAGATCTCTGTGGAAGAGTAACCTTTCCTGTGCCCACCTGGGAAAGTCCAGCAGCTGTGTCCCAGGTGAAATGTGTCCCCCAAAATGTGAATGTTCCCAGAGAAAAGACTCCCCTATTACCATCTGGCAATTAACAAACATTAGCAAAATGGTGAAGCCCACTGATTGACAAACCCTACCAATGTCAGCACAGTTCTCCATAAGTTTTTACTGACTCATTATTAAATACTCATAGGACAAGTAAAGCTCCATAGATATTTTAGAAAAGGCTACACCTTTAAAGAGAGAAGCCAAGATAAGCAGAAACTATACCTTAGAGGAAACAGAAACTTCAGGAAAAAGAAAAGTTTTAAAAGAGAGCTCTACTTTGTTTCCCCAGAGAGATTCGAGAAAATATTACATCCATAAAAAGAGCAGAATGCCATACAAAGAAAATCAAGGAGTATCAAGAAAAGAAGTCTTAGACATGAAAATACGATTGTTGTAACAAAAAATTCAATAGAAGAATATGGAAGATAAAGTAAAGGATATTTCCTTGAAGAAAAACAAAAGACAAAGAATAAGAAATAAAAGAATAAGAGTCACCTACTGGATCAGTCAGGGTCCCAAATCCAACAATAAAGACACCTAAAATTACAGAATAGAGGGCTAAAAGGCAGAGAATATTATTTATACACACACACTCACACTACAAAATAATATCTCAAGCCTGAAACACATGAAGCTCCAGACTAAAAGGCCCTACTACAGATTTTGATCTCAGGGTTGTGAGTTCAAGCCCTACCTTGGGCTCCAGGCTGGGTGTGGAGCCTACTTTTTAAAAAGGCCCTACTAAGTGTTTAGCACTATACTAGGTCCATGGCAAAATTTCAGAACACCAAGAAGAAAGAGAGACGTTAACATATATACATGTTTACTCTCATGCTCGCTCTCTCTTTCTCTGTCTCTCTCTCTCTCTCATCACCTTTAAATATTGAGAATGTTACTGACAACAAATTCCTTATCAGCGATGATTTAAGCTAGAAAACAGCAATAATAACAGCAAAAAGTTACTTGAGGAGGTGTTCCAGCAAAACTAGGGAGTAAACCAAGCTCTAGTAAGTCATAGAATCTAGTTAAAAGGCACTGTACCTCTGGCAAGTACAACTGAGAGGCAGAGTGGTAAAACAAGAGATAGTTACTTTTACTTTTTTTTTTTTTTTTTAGTTTTCCATATAAACTTTTTTGTAACATTTTTTGACATATGCATGTATTACTTTGACAAAAACTTTTAAAGTTTTTTCAAGTAGCACATGTACGTGAAATTAGATTTTAAGACTAGAAAAGAGAAGGAATGGGGAAATATGTAGCTCCATCATCTCAAACCCAAACTTTAAAAAATGTTTTGGTCTATATTCTTCTAGTGTACTCTTAAAATATAGATTATTCTTGGGGTGCTGGGTGGCTCCGTCGATTAAGCATCAGGTGTGATCTCAGGGTCATGAGATGGAGCCCTGAGTCAGGCTTTGTGCTTAGCAGAGTCTACTTCTCTCCCTCTCCCTTTCCCTTTCCCTCATGTGCTCACTCGTTCTCTCTCTCTCAAAGAAACAAATAAATCTTTTAAAAATATAGAGAGATTATTCTTTTTTAAGGAGAATCAACAGAGTTGTAGTCATACTGCATATGTTTTTACCTTGATTTTCTCACATAAACATTCTTCTTCTATTTACATATGCTTTGTAAACATTTTAAATGACTACAAGTATTTTACAATTAGATACATTATAGATTACCTAATTTATATATTTGAATAGTTTATAATTTTTTGATCTTTTAAACAATACATGATAAATATTTTGGCATAAAAATAGAAGTCTTTGTCAGATAGCTTGACTCTGTCTCAATTTTGCTATTTTTATTTGGTTAGGCCCCCCAAATTTTTCAGCTTTTTATGAAGTCACAGTGATTGTGCTCTACATATCTCTGATAAGCACCAGAACTCCTTGGCCTCAAAGATCATGGTTCCTTGTTTTAATAACACTGTGTTCAAACAGAAGTGCAAAGACATTTCTGGGAAGCAACACTTACTGCTTGTGCGGACCCTGCGTAAAGTCATCTTGAGCACTCAGTAAATTTTGTTGCACCCAATTGAAAAGGGCCTACTGAAACTGAATGAAAACTGATCTAGATAATGGATTGATCCTCATCTTAAAACATTTCAGGATAAAACTGAGACTACTTATTTTCTTTAGTTTAATAGAAACTTGAAATTCACAATCTTGGAGTCCAAATGAAGGACTTCAAAAGTTTTGTCTCCTACGTCTGTAAGTGTTTGAGTTTCAGGAGCTCCCCATTAGATTAGAGCCCTTGGTGAATAAGGATATTGGCTAAAATAAATGTAGCCTTATACTCACCCACACTTCTTTGTCTACCATCCTGCAATTAGAAACCCAATGACAGACTTAGAAGTGGTTGGTATAAAGGGCCACAAAGCCACCAAAATACACGTCATACATGTTATCTATCCAATATTCCATGCTCTGCTGATAACAAGTGGGACAAAGTGCTGCTGCTCTGCTTGGTCCCAGATGGCTGTGTTAAGAAGGATTCTGAAGGACACTTCCCATAGCTACTAGAAAGAGTATGTCATCAGTAATTCATGCCTGGCATGAGCATGAAATGAAAGAACATTGGTGTCTGGCCATCTGCCATTTTCACGTCCATTAAGCCTGACTAAAAAGTCTTACTTGACTTTTCTGGTTCTGGTTCAAATTTCTTTATAAGGCTTAAAAAGGCTTACAAAGAAGAATGTATGGTGCAATAAAAGTTAACGTAGACCACATCCATTCCATTTCTCTAAATTGACTAAAGCATTAAGTTTGTAATCTGATTACCTTGGTCTGTCTACAGGGCAAGGATGCAGGTCCTGCTACCATGGTTACTAACACTCAGTAATTTACTCTGTCCCACTTCTAACGTGGCCATGTTGGACTGGCAGTCACCTCCCACACACCAAATTGTCCTTCACTGTGTCTTTTCCTTTCCATTCAACTTTTCTCCTGGTACCTGTGTTCTTAGCATGGACGACTGGCTCCCAAATCATTGTTAAATCCACATTGAAAAAGAGCTTTTTTATATCATAGTACCATTACCTTGTTTCATGTATAGAGTAAAATGAGATATCATGAGAAATAATTGCATAATATCATTTTGTTTTTCCATCAAATTATCTTGTTATTTTGGCTTACCACAAATAGCATGTTTCATATTTCCTTGTTTTCCTTTCCTCTGTGTTTTCTCCTATGAGTTAGCTGATGTCACTATTTTTAAAACTATTGCAATTGCCAGTAATCATGTTTTTAAATATAAGCCAAAGGAAAGAGGAATTGAGATGCTGAAGATTATGGAATATTCTTAAAGGTTGGATGGCAGGAAAAACAGTTTGCATATATGATTTCAATCTAAGGAAAGGATCAGTGATGCAGCGTATTATTGTCCCCATTTTAGAGATGAGAAAATTGAGCTCTAAGAGGTAGACATTGGCTAGACTCTATAGCTACCATTTGGTACAGGCTAGACTTGATGTCTGTTTGATACCAACCTCAGTGCTTTCTCTCTCTACCTTCCCTGAAAGGTGAAAAGTTTAAATTTTTAAAAAATTTATTCATGAGAGACACAGAGAGAGGCAGAGATATAGGCAGAGGGATAAGCAGGCTCCCTGCAAGGAGCCCAATGCAGGACTCAATCCCAGAACCCCAGGATTGTGACCTGAGCCAAAGGCAGATGCTCAACCACTGAGCTACCCAGGTGCCCCTGAAAGGTGAAGAGTTTAGATGGTAAATGCTGAGTGAAAGGCTTTTAGTAGGTCATAAACTTTGAAATAAAAAAAAATTACCACTTTTTCTAGATCTCCCGATTACAAAACTGTTCTTCGGAGTTAGTTAATTTGAGGAACAGAGCCATGAATACAGTTTCATGGACTGAGATTATATGGTCCAGCCCTGTGTTATGCAGATTGGGGAAACTGAGGCTCTGGATAGTATGATTTAGCTAAAGACACACAGCTAATTCATCACAAAGCTGAGACTAAAACCCAAATCTCCTTTACCTCATTTGGGGAGCTTTGCATGCGGCTTCCCAAGGTTTGTGCTGCTAAAAGCATCAGAAACTCTGTCTTCTAAACTTCAAGGCCATACAAACAAAGCTGATGTTATTGGTGGGGAGCTATATAAAAACACCAACAATCTTTTTTCAATTCAGTAGTTTTTAGACAAGGTGCTATCTTATAAAAGGATAAATAAAATATGAATAGTATCTAAGTTCACGTTTTGTGATAAGATTAACTCCACCTGGGATTTCTTTTTTTTTTTTTTTTTAAGATTTTATTTATTTATTCATGAGAGACCGAGAGAGAGGCAGAGACACAGGCAGAGGGAGAAGCAGGCTCCATGCAGGGAGCCCGATGTGGGACTCAATCCCGGTTCTCCAGAATCAGGCCCTGGGCTGAAGGCGGCACTAAACCGCTGAGCCACCTGGGCTGCCCCACCTGGGATTTCAATCCTTCTACTCTTTCCAAAATTAAAACCAGGAGAGGAAGCATTTGTCAAGTTCTCTGCACAGAAAGAAACAGGCAACTCTCTGTCTCAGATGGAAGCAGGCATGAGGCCTGCAGGACCCTGGCCAGATGGGGTGAGGAGAAGGAAGCAGGGCTGGGAGTGTGAGGAGGGAGTACTCACTACTCCAGGGCAGGGTCTCATCTCTAGAGCAACCCCAAATGTGGAGGGAGCAAATGGTGACACATGGAGGAGACCTCACAAGGGGTCAGAGGTAAGATCATTTTGGGACACCAAATGGGATTGGGTCTGAATGGGAATCTTTTTGTGGACATCATTACAGAGTCCTACTGACAGCAGACCTCTGGCTACCAGCAGGGCATATTGGGAGCATACCCAGCTCTGGGGACTTTTCCAGCCAATGGTGGGGAGGATGTGCCATGCTGGGCGGCACCATAGCTTGTCCCAGATGTGACTGGCAGTGAAGAGCCAGGATGGAAGAGAGCCATGGTCAAAGCTGCCTTCATTCCCTTGACCTGAATGACAAGTGTCGGGGGACTATGTGCTAATATCCTGCCAGTAATGCTAATTCCCTGGCCCTGCTTGCAGAGTGTTTGATACAATAGGTTTGTCTGGGATATGACTTAGAATCTGCACTTTAAAACATGGGCCTGCTGGGACCAGGGGAGGAGGCAGAAAGAGATCCCAGGCAAGGGAGATGGAGGAGCAAAGGCAAGGAATCACCTAATGGTATAGTGTTGGCAGCTCATGGAGTGTGACCTCTTCTCAGAATCATCAGAGGTTCTTTAAAGTGCAATTCGAAGCCATGTCCCAAGCAAACCTATTGTATCAAACACTGCAAGTAGCACCAGGGAATTGGCATTTTTAACAGGTGCCCTAACTGATTGCTATTCCCACTGTATTGGGAGTAACAATCCTTCAGAGGTTTTGAACAGGGGACTGACATGGATGAATGTGCATTTTAGCTCAGTTATTGAGGCTGGGGAGAATGCGTTCAGGGATAAGGCTCTGGAGGAGGAAGAGATAGAACTAGCCAGAGAGGTGCTGAACAGGGTGTGGAGCAGGGCGGAGAATGCAAATGAGGAAACCAGTGCAAGGCCTGGTGGTTGAGTGGACATGGAGTCAGGTGAGAGAGAGTCAGGAGTGACTGTAGGGTCTGGATGTTGCAGGTGGCCCTTCCTGTGAGCCCACAGTGCCCCCCTTGGCACTCAGAAGGTGAGAGTTGCTCATCATAGTCCATCCTGTGAAACATTATAGGAGCAAATCAATAAAAGACGATTTCCCTGTAAGATTAAAGTGGAAGATGAACCCCTCCACACACACATACACACGCATACACAAAAACCCTATGGGACGCTTAGGTGGCTCAGTGGTTGAGTGTCTGCCTTCAGCTCCAGTTGTGATCCCGGGGTCCTGGGATACAGCCCCACATCAGGCTCCCTGCAGGGAGTCTGCTTCTCCCTTTGCCTATGTCTCTGCCTCTCTGTGTGTGTCTCTCATGAAGAAATAAATAAAAATCTTAAAAAATAAAAAACCCTAGAGTGCAGAAGTGTACACTCTTTCAAACAGTATACTTCAGAATAAATTTTAACAGAATCCATCTATTTTTGGGGGGTAGTTTTGGCAGTTAAAAGGATTCCCTTAGTTATCTGGGATGTTCATTTATAGAGAATGTCTCATTTCCCTAATAACATGAGAATATGAGCAGAGCGGGGTCTTACATTCAGACCCAATCTTAAAAGAGGGCTAGATATGAGCAGGGGAGGGCACTGTGGGGGGCCCATGGCAGATGCCAATATCCAGGCAGATGACCAAATCAGAGCAAGTGCTAGCAAGAGGGTCAGCTTGTCTAAAGTCATCACCATGATGACCATCCTAGAGCAAAGCTTTTAATCTTCAATAAGGATTAAAGTTGTTTAGAAAAACCTTATCCTAGAAGCACTGCATGGAAAGAAAAAAAATGTGCATAATTATTTAAATGCATAATTATTTAAATGAATATATATTCATTACAGGAGCAAATCAATAATATATATATTAAAAGAACTATATATATATATAAAGAATTATATATATATTAAAAGAACGCCAGTGTAATAAGGTGACTAACACAACACAGGATAGTGAAGCCTTAATGCCAACAACAAAACCATCAACACAGGGAGAACCCAATTGGTCCCAAGGAATCAGTGATACCCGTCAGAGCAGGACACTGTGTGAGCAGCTGCATTGACACCTGTCCCATTCAGCTACCCTGGACATGAAAGGCCACTCACTGAAGGTCTCGGGCCCAGGAATGAGAGTGGCCCCTGTGAGTGGCTAGAAGCGATTTCCTGAGGCCCCTCGTCCCTGAGCTGCTGGGAAGTGTCACTGATCACTGTGGCTAAGTTGTAGCAGTTCAACGTGTAGGTCTTCACGGCTCACTTTCTGATTCCTTTCATTTGACCTTCCACCTGAATCATCTTTTATTTATGTCCTCCCATAGCATTTCCATAGGATGGTTGTGGTCAACACCATTCATCAACCTCTAATGGGCTCAAATGGAACTCAAATCCCCCAGGACATGCCTTGATCTAAGAAAAGAAAAACTGCTAACGGCATTTCTTAAACTAGGAATTTATGTCTTCCCATAAATTGACCTTGTAGGGTTATTTGTGGATTCCAACAGGGAGATGGCCTTGTCCCTGCACGTCCTCAGCTCTCCCTTCCCACCCCCACCAGCTAATGTCCTCTGCCCACTCCTGTAAGCTCCAGGCCAGGATCACTGGGGACAGACTCATGGCTGTGTGTCCTGGCTTTATTCTGCTACCATTTGTTCATTTATCCACTGAATATTTATTGCACCCCCGCTTTTTCCAGGCCGGGTGCTAAGTGCTGGAGACACTGTGGACAGTCTGTGTTCTTGTAGACTTGCCACCTAAACAAATAATGACACAGTTCTTATTCAAAGGAAACTGTAAAGTGATCTCTGGAGAAGCACAGGTGCTGTGGAGTCTCTGGGCAGCCTTGGCAGGCTCTGTTGTCTGCCCCTCCCTTTAGTGCAGGTCTCTGGGGCAGGGCGGCAGTGGGGGGGAGGGCAGTGACTGCGTATTGGCCACATCTCTCAACACCCTCTAAACCACTACTCAATTTGCTCAAGGCCTGGGGTGTGAAATCTCCACCTTAGCCCATAGATCCTCTGCCTCTGATCACCCTAGCCCTGGCCAGAGATCCCCTGTGCTCCTGGCTCCCTCCCACAGATAGCAGCTTAGTTATGGGGTCCCTCTGACCTAAGGGTCAGGTCCCTGGGGTGCCGGCTGCCAGACATCACACAGACTCTGAGGGAGGAAGGGAGGTCAGAGCATCCTCCAGCAAAACCCAGTCATCCTCCCACACAAGCCTCGATTTGTTTTACAACATGCAAAGCCCCCTTTTCTGATGAGAAAGGTAAAATATAAGATATAAAAGTAGCCTTTATATAAAATAATTTTTACTTAAGATATTTTATATAAAACAACATTTATAGTAAAAATAACATTTCAGAAATGAATTAAGTCAAAGTTCAGTGTATTCCCACCTTTCACACCTACTGCCAGAAATAACCACTTTTAACAGTTCAGTCTTTATCCTTCTAGATATGTTTGTGTTAATGCAAACATATTTGCTTATCTTCATAGTGTCCTACATCTTCATATAGTCCTGTAATCGGCGTTTTTCATCTGAAAATTCATCACGGACACTTTCAGGACAGTACCTGTAGATCCTCCTCCTTCCCAGGTGCCCAGTATTTCACTGTAGGAATGTGCCATAACTTCTCAGTGAATCAAGCCCCTATGAGTGAACACTTGAGTCATATTTTGTTGTAATAATCTTCTAGTAATGAATATCCTTATATAGGTGGTCCTCAACATTGTTCAACAGATGATCTTTTGACTTTAGGATGATGTAAGAGCTGCAAACGTTCAGTAGAAACTGCACTTGAAATTTTTAGTTTGGATCTCTTCCTGGGCTAGCAATATTCAGGAGGAGCCTCTTTCATGATGCTGGGCGGCAGTGAGCCACAGCTCCCAGTTGGCCATGCCTTCCGGGGTGTCGTCAATTTCTACGCACTCAACCATCCTGCACCCATGCAGCAGTTCTTTTTCTCACTTAAAGTACAGTATTCAATAAATCATGTGAGATATTTAACACCCTATTATGAAATAAGCTTTGTGTGAGATGATTTTGCCCAGGCTCATGTCTATGTTCTGAGCATGTTTAAAGTAGGCTAAGCTAACCTGCAATGTTTGGTAGGTTAGGTGTATTCAGTGCATTTTTAACTTAACAGATTTTCAACTTCCAAAAGATTTGTCAGGATGTAACCCCATCATAAATTGAGGAAGATCTATATACCCCCTCTGTGTCAGATTCTTCTTAGAAAGGTATTTTGGGTCTAACATCATGCATTTTTACTGGATTTTCATACACAATAAAGTGTTCTTCATCACCCCTCATTTAACATATGGCTGGATGGACAGATGTACTCCATTGGCTTCTAGTATATTCTTCCCTGGGAGCTGTGTAGCCCTGCTTCCCACAGGAGACTCCAGTACTTAGCTAGAGTATTTGTTGCTGAATCTGTTTATTCCAGTTGAAATTGTTATTGTAATTGTGTAATTTATTTAATTGGTGTATAAACCAAAGAAGTATAAGAAGGAAAAAATAATTAGAAAAAAATAAAAAAAAGGAAAAAAAGCTTATGGTACATTTTTGTGATTTCCAACTTGAACTAAAAATCATTTTAGTAACTAACCACCTACCCCAATCATATCAGATATGGAGCATCAGCTGATTCATAAACTTCATCAACGATGCAACCATGTTTTCGAGTTACGTCCCCTCTTGACCTGACTTGCCAGTATTGTCTCTGGAAAAACATCCATAGCTGTTGGGTTTATTTGTAAATTGGGTTATCGTTTCTTCTTAGAAATACTTAAGAAGCAGACATGTCTTTTCTAGGGTATCCAGTACAATCCACCTCATAAAAGTTGATTTTTAGACTTTTTCTTCACCCACTAAGCCATTGTAAGCTCTTGAAGTAACAGAGACACGCTCTTCAACTTCAAGAAGAGAAACAGAAAATCTGGAAATCTCAAGTGTTGCCTTTGAAAGTGAGAGAATATATACAAACATCCTGTCACTGTCTAACCTAATAAGACATTAGAAAATATTTTATAGCCTGTCCAAAATCTACAAAGTCCTTTATGTGACTGCTGTAGGTACTTACTATTTGTTGGATGTATGGATATTCAGGGAAACATTTCTATAGGGTTCGCTATAGAGAGATCTCTGATTAAGTGAATGAATGAATTAAAAATTAGGCCACACTGGATTCACTCAACATATATTTGTTAAGTGCCAACTGTATACCAGTTGGCTGGGAACTTCTGGGTTACAGTGGGTCATGAGTACTCTGGGTAGAAGTGCTTATCAAGATGCTTGTCATCTAGCTGAAGATGTCAGGCCACTGGGACATGCACAAATGTAATTTACTCAACAGAACAAGCACTCCTGGAAATGCTCAGACCACATGTGCACCTGGCCAGTGGAGCAGGAGGCAGAAAGGCAATAGGAAAGTTTTGTCATGAGATCTATGAATCCTCTCAAGGCTTGCCCATGTAATTTAAGTATCAGTTTCACTTACCCTGTATGGCATTTGACAAAGCACTGCAGAGACCGCCAGACATCTCACTGCTGTGTTTTCTCTTCTAGGATATCAATGAGTGTATTCTTGAAAACTATCCTGAGTGTTCCAACCCCAGATTATTTTACATCATTCCATATTTTTGTGGACAGCATCCCAGATGCAGGTAAAGACTAAAACAGACTTGTGGCATGCTAAGGTGGAGAACAGTAGCAGGAAAGCCACCAGCTGGCACTGTGTGGCAATCTCTTGTATGCCTAGTCTCTCAGCCTTCTGGAATTCAGTTTATGTTTACCATAATCTTTAAAGATTGCATTGGAGACTCTGAGTGTCCTATAATTGAAGAAATTAACAGATCAAGGTCTGACAGAGGCCCTGGGACCACCCCATAAAGATGTGTAACTGGAATGCCAACCAAACCCATTTTTTAATTTTAACTCCTGTTACTGCTCAAGAGTCGAGACCAGAGGTGAGCTCCCAGCCTGCTCCTCCATAGTGTTCTGGATTCCATCAGCAACTATTCTAACCTCCCTATTATATATAATTAGGTCTGATATACTGGGTGCTCACACTCAAAAGTCAATAGTGTCTCTCCCAGGAGATATTCTTAGTAGAAAAAGTACTTTCTAGTGATTGCCCTTCAACCTTACTTGGATGCAAGAGCTTCTGTAGAATATGACTTAGTTAGGCTTCGGAGTGTGGTCTGCTCACCTCCCACATCAGCATCCCTGGGGCCCTGGCCAGGACTCCCCATGTCATCAGAGTCTCTGAGGCAGGACACAGATGATTCTGGTGCTAGTCTAGCTATGGTTTGATTTCATTGTACTAGACCAGCGTGTAGCCTTGAAAAGAAATGACAGTAACACACAATGAATATTATCCTCATGTAATGAAAAATAAGCCTGCTACCAGAAGTGATGCTTTGCCCCAAAAGGAACATTGATGAGAAGGTCAGTGTATTTCTGAAAAGACCAAGATAAGAAACTATTTCTGAAGGGCAGCCCATCCCTTGTCCTTTCTGCTTGCACTCTGATCACTGCTTAATTACTATGTGCGTTGTTATTGCTGCTTTGCTGAGTTTACTGGAACACGGGACTTTGTTTACGGTATAACTTCTCGGACTAAAAGTGTCGGTTTTCTGCTTTATCATAAACTTCCTGAGTTCAGGAGGCCTCCCTCCTCCAGCCCTCACCCCTGTATAAATGTCTCCTGGTTCACGGTCAGTGCTTCAAACACTGGGAAGATTTGGGGCCAGATGACTCACTTTCTGTCACAGTGAAGATATTTATTCTAAGAAACATGATTCTAACTCCCTCAAGTATTTTTCTTAAATTATATATTTCCTAATCTTGAGGAGAGTACTCACGATGCCTTACCCTGGGACACACATGATGAGTTTCAAAACTCTCTCACAACGCCCCCCTGTTCCACCTTGACAATTATTTGAGCTGGGCAAGGGCTATGATTATAATTTTTCAAAAAGAGAACACTGCCTTGCCCCAATTCCCTTGGACGGTAAATGCCGGCCAGGCCTGGAGCCCAGCTCCTGTGACTCTTGTCCTTTCCGACTCACTCAGATGCTGTTAGCTCAGAGACCTGTCTTGCGAATGAGATTAGGCTGTTTTCCTTCTGTAATTTAAACAAGCAAACAAACACACCTTTGTTTTTAAAGTCTTTAAAAAAATCAGATGATGAACAGACATGACCTCATACTGTTTTGATTTCTATAGAAATACCCTATCAGTAAGTTTCATTATTTCAAAATCTCTAGCCTCATTGGTTTGCTCCTTCTATTAAAAAGCCATTCTAATCGCCCCTTGATTAGTGTTTATAGGACCCACCTACCTTTGTCTGTAATTCTTCTAACAAATCTTTCAGTGAGGGCCCCTGAGGCCCTGGGCAAGGCACTGCCCACAGGCAAATGTGGTAGTGGTCAGAAGGTAGGAAAGGCAAGTGACAGCCATGTCAGGGCAGGTGCTTGGAGGAAATGGGATTTGAACCCATTCAAATGGCAGGGGGTGGGTAGAAGAGGTATGTTTTCTAGCATGTTGTTGCTGCCTTTTGAAAATGAATCTCTGATTGAAAAATCATTTTTATATCCATAAAGGGAGCCTGGTGAGTGGGCCCTTGAAAGAGCAAAACTGAACGTGAATGAAAACTTCCTGCTTGTGGGGATTCTTGAAGAGTTGGAAGATGTGCTGCTTTTACTGGAAAGATTTTTACCTCATTACTTCAAGGGTGTGCTCAGTATCTACAAAGACCCAGGTAATTCCGTTTGCAGCAAAGTCTTCGGCGTTTCGAGGGTTACTCGCCTTGACCAGGACTCAGGCCAATAAAGGAGTGAAAGCTTCTCTTCTGATAATGAAGAGAGGTTGCCCTGGTTTGCAAAGGAAGGTTAGAACCACGACATACAGATTCCAAAACCTGGAGCATCAGGTCCCAACCTAAACGTGCCACGTTTGAAAAGCCTGATGGTTCCACTTCTCTCTTTGGAAAGTGAAGCTGGTAACATTCGCATTGACCCTGTCCTATGGGTATTGCTGGGGTACACCCATGAATAGGTGTGCCCATGTTGGGGTCCACTGATGGGAACCACCGTTTGATACAGTATCTGGGCCCTATTTCCATTTGACAAAGCACTCTGGCGTATTAAATTCTAGCAGTAGAATAGGTAGAGGAGCAAATTGAAAATGCAATTATGATTTTATTCTAACAAACGGAGTGGTTTCTAAATAGAAGCAAGAAATGGAATATTCAGCAGAGCAATTGCAAAGGTTGCTCATAGTGTCACTGTAAATATAATTACTCTCAGAAATCCATCATTTATTTTTCTCATTATTACTTTATCCTGAGAGAAAGGCAAACAACATTGTTTCTTTCCGGCTCTCCCTAATCTACTGCTGCCACAACAAGCCTTGCATACTTATTCACTGATCTGTTTGTTGTCTTGTTTTGTCATCCTGAAATGGGAAGCTGTCTTCTGCTTTATAGAAATGAGGAGCAGACTGAAAGGCCACCCCAAACACAGCCCTGCTGCCTCCCATTGGACCTCACACCACACCTGCATCATTGGCAGGTGCTGATGCCCATGTGAACTGACCTTTGCCCTAGATCTTGTCACATAAGGTGGCCCTGCCACCACCAGGGGTTTGCAGGAGGAACATGGCTGGTGGGTGGATGCTGTCCTAGTGTCTCAGCTCCTTTATTCAGAGATGACGTACCTACACATGGGAACATGACTGCGAACCTTCACGTGTACCCTGCAGGTGTGTCTCCTCAACAGGAAATGTGGTCTGAATAGCTAGAAGCATAATAAGCCCTAGTCACCTTTTGAAACTAGGCCTTCCTTTGACCCTTCAACAATGGGCAAATTAAAGGATTTAAAGAGCCATGCCATGACCAATTTTTAGCTCTGTAAGATAGCATAAACTCGAGTCTTTGTGCAAGGTGGGGTCTTACACTAAATTAGACTTTTTTGAAGAAAAGGTTTAGATTATTCATTGTTATTTCCACTCTTTGGCTTTATCTTGTTGTAGAGCATGCATGTGTGCATGAGTGCGTGTGGGTGTGCACATGTTAGTGTGCATGTATGTGTGATACACAGTAGGAGATAAAAGGTGAACGAAATCCTGCGGACACGTGGTCATCAAAAAAAAAGTGAAGGCACTCTTGTCTCAGCATTTGAGAAGAGTTTTGGTGAGTCTACATCACATACATCGTCTGTCCTCAGACCAGGAACTGGTGTCATTCACAGGTGCCATAGCCCTGCACGCGGAAAGTCAGTATCTGGGGTGTGAGCCTGATAATTTAGGTGAGGGTATTTTTATCTTTGTTCTTCTTAAAAACAAATAAACCGCAAATCAAAACCTTAAGCCCAAAGAGCCCGCTTACCTGCTGTTGTCAGAATCTATCATCTTGACCTCTTAGCTGTTTTCTCCATTTAGATATGTGCCTTCTCAAAAACTGGGCCTTGGTCCATGATCTACAAGCATGTTAATTGAAGTAGAACATATTTCTGAAAATTGAGTTACTATTAGCTCTTTTGACTTTAGCCACCATCTTTCCACCTATAATTTAAAGATTTTCATCCTTTTGAGTTTGGTATAGCAGTATATTAAATACTCTGAAGCTTGCTGCCTTAGAGATGGTAAGGGTTTTCTGATACTCCCATGTAGTGGGATGAGAGGTTTCCCTAGGACCGGAGCCAACACATGACCAGTTCACACCATCCAGCTGTATTAGTGGTTAAAATAGTGAAATATGGCTATACTGCGTGCGGCGACCACCCTCCAGGTACACCTGCCACCCTGGCTGCCCCTTACCACCTCTTCCCCCCATCCAACAGTAAAGTAACAAAAGGGGTAATTCATGGGCATAGAATCTTCAGAACTCTGGCCTAGCTGGTGAACTCTGAATTCAGGTCCTGGGTGAACTGGTTGCCACATACTTTGAATACCACCCCAGTATACCTCTCTCTGCTGCCACACAGCCTGCATTGACAAATTGAACCCTGGAGTGATTGCTCAGGACTTTCCACCATGTTTTGTAGTCTCTTGGGCATCTTCTGGAGAGATTTGTGGTGACATTGAAGGCCAAGCAGTTCCACACTTGCTCTGTTTCAAGGAGTGCCACATCCTTGGGGACCAGGGGATGGGAAATGAGCATCCACTCCCAGCCCATTTCTCAATATATTTGAGCCTCTATGAAGCTGAAGCACCTGTACTGTTTTCTCATGACCAGCATAAGAAAACCACATGTTGGTGTCAGCCAGATTAAAGGAACAGTGGCCACAAGTCATTTCTGTGATTTCATACCAGAGCTGTCTCATCAGCACATTTTTAGTCTAAATCCTTGGATTATGGCACACTAAAATCATCACTCTTGCCCTTTATTAAAGAATCTTATAACTGAATAGCCTAGAGAACAAAGGGAAGAAAAACTAAAACCTAAGATACTGAAGGATCTAGTGACCCTTAAATCATCATAGATTAACTCCATAGAGCTGGATTGAGGTGCACAAACTTCACTGGCACTTGTCCTGTTATTTTTTAAAATGCAGGTGTGTGCTGATTTTTAGTAATTCCCTTCCAGCAATACAAAACACATTGAGATCCGTTTCACTCCTGAAGAAAAAGCACTAGTAGCAGTAACTGTGTGGGGTGCCGGTAAAAATAGTAATGTCTGTTTGTCAAACGGGTTGTCACTTATTCTAGATAGGAATGATATTCCTTAATTTCCTCCAAACAGTACTACTTGTTTCAATAACCCACCATATAGGGAAGTTGATAACTTCTCTACATAACTGCTTGACTGTTTGCTCCCACCCTGTTCATTTCTTATTGGAGAGTATGCTGACAAGTAAATTTGGCTCCTTCCAAAAATATTTGAGAAACTTAATTTTTAGGAATTAAAAACAATAGCTTTTTAAATTAATGTTTGCATTCTGCAGAGACCCATTTAGCATATCTCAGAAGAAATTTCTAATAGTAAGCACTCAGAGGAAAATAAAAAATGAATTTTAGCATGTGAATAACCAAGAGACTATGCTCAGATGTTTCTTTTTTTTTTTTTTTTAAGATTTATTTATCTATTCATTAGAGACACACACACACAGAGGCAGAGACACAGACAGAGGGAGAAGGAGGCTCCATGCAGGAAGCCCAATGTGGGACTCAATCCTGGGACTTCAGGATCACACCCTGAGCTGAAGGCAGGTGTTAAACCGCTGAGCCACCCAGGGATCCTGCTCAGATGTTTCTTACAAGCCTGGGGAGCAGTTGCTGATGTGTAGGCAAGTACCCTGGGAAGGGGTGCGGGGCACTTAGTAAATACCACCCAACCTTGGTTTGAGTTTGAATTAGGGAGAACCAAGCCCCAGACAAGTGTACAGGGTAAGGCAGCCGACCTCACTTGTTCAGCCTACACAGTCTGAATTGTTTATTGATTAGTCTTAATTGTATTTGCTCATTATTTTCAAAATAAGAAACTGGAGGTGGCCCAGAGAAATGGAAAGCCTTCAATATATGGAAGTAAGGGCACCTGGGTGGCTCAGTCAGTTAAGCGTCTGCCTTCATCTTGGGTCATGATCTCAGGGTCCTGGGATGGAGTCCTCCCTTGGACTCCCTGCTCAATGGGGAGTCTGCTCTGTCCCTCCTTCCTCACTCATGCTCACGCTCTCTCTCTCTCTCTCTTAAATAAATAAGTAAGTAAGTAAGTAAGTAAGTAAGTAAGTAAGTAAGTAAAATACTTTAAAAAGAAAAAAAACAAAATGTGGAAGGGACAGAACTCACATGTTCCTAAGCCGTGAGTATTTTGTTCATGCTTTTTCACCTTCGCTCTTATAAACTGACACACTGTGAGCCACCAATATTTTTCTTAGTCGTAATTTCTTTAGGAGCTAAAATCACAGTGGTGTTAGGAGCCAAAATAAATAAACAAATTAAATAAAGACAGAGAACATGTGAATATCTGTGATAGGAACATTGCTTAAATGAATGTCCCTTGGCTTGGCAAATAACCGAGCTGTTATAGTTCAATAGCGCCACCTAGCACCCAGACGTTGGAACTGTATGAACTAACATTAACTCCCATTACCTTTCCCCTGCCTGGAGACTGGAAAGTTGATGTGTCCAATTCTTTTCCCTTGTATTTTAAATACTTTCCATTACTAACATTACATCAGCATTCATTTTCAACTTTGTTCCATTATAAATGTAAACATTGGCGCCACAGTAGGGAATTTCCTAGACTTCTGTGGGCTGCTTTGAGACTCTGGCCACCAACTATTACAAAGGAAAAATGTGTAATTCCAAACAAATGACTTACATACTAACTCTGCAGAGTTCATTCATAAACTGGGCGCTTTGGGGTTTTTTAATATTCTTATTTAAATATTTTTAGAAACAAGATAGAGTACAAATTTAAATATTCTTTTACTATGCTTGAATGCTATTTTGACCTCTCAGTAGGAGTATAGTATGTATTCTGAGTCCGTGTGCATTGCAGTATTCAAATCTGAGGACATTTACATAGAAAATAATAGCAAATACGTAGAAGAGGAAATTTAATATAGTATGCTATAGGGAAAATTCAAGTGTTCATTCATTAACAATAAAAATGCCAGATTGGTCTAAAACAAATACTAAGTGATTAAAGCTTTGCCTCTGTATCATAAAGAACAGCCATTCTTTAAGGGAAGAACACTGAGTTAGGAGTTACAGGAGCCTCTAGTCCTCTTTTTTGCCAGGGTTCTGTCCACACGACCCAGGGTAAATGTGTATTTGGTGGCTGATCTCTAAAGGCTGACTTATTTTGATACTAAAGCATCAAGCAGAATATTTGAAGGCTGCATGTCCTACCTTTGTTGGATAGCACAATTATAGGGTACTTCCCCTCCCCCAAGCACAACAGTCCAACAGTCCCCATTGCCTTGCTAATTTCCAAATTAAGCGATGGTGGCTATCGCCACCTAGAGGACATAACAGAATCCTAGATGGAGGGATATTGGTTCAGAAGCTCCTCTTCCCTATAGGTAATGATATGGAGGTGGCCATCTCAAAGTCTCTGGTCACGGTGTCCATTCCTTTCTTTCCGTACAGTATACGTTTCTGTCAAGAAAGCGGGATATCATAATGGTTAGAGCACAGAATCTGGAGTGGAGAGCCTGGCTGCTAAAGCTGCTCCTTCACTGCTGTCACCACAGGCAAAGTAGAATCCCTCTGAGCCTCGGTCTCCCCATCTGTATAAGATGCATGAACAAGGGACGCCTGGGTGGCTCAGCAGTTGAGCATCTGCCTTTAGCTCAGGCATGATCCCAGATTCCTGAGGTCCAGTCCCACATCGGGCTCCTTGCATGGAGCCTTCTTCTCCTCCCTCTGCCTGGGTCTCTGCCTCTCTTTCTGTGTCTCTCATGAATGAATGAATGAAATATTTTTTAAAAAGATGCATGAACAATATCTACTTCACAGGGCTGTCATGAGACACAACTGATCGAATCCATGTAGAGCCTTAAACCCAGAGCTTCACATATGATAAGAGTTCAATAATTAGCTATTCACTTACCAGCCACATCATAGGAGAAAAACGGGGTCTGTGTCTATGAGAAACAGGACATCATGTTGTCTTTGTAACCTCTACATCTTGAGAGAAAGAGAATATATGATGAGCCTTGACTTATTTTGACAGTTACAACTGACCTGTAAAATTGTGCACCTTTAGGAAATAGTATTTCTGATTTAGGAGGAGGGAACAATTACATTCTGGCTAATATTCTATTTCTGTAACAAGTATAGGGAATAAGTGTATTGGAAATATTACCACAGTGATGCCTTCAGAAGCTGAAAACACACATCCTCCAAGTCATTGAGGATTTTTTTAAATTATCCGTTTTTATACCTCAACTCTTGCCAGAATTATCAGGGAGTGAAGGTTTCAACTTTAAAATGAAAGCCTCTGTTGAGATATGATTGGGGGTAATTACCATTAACTTGTGCTGAATGTTGAATTTTTCAGACTGCTATATCCCATGATATTTAGTAGATATAGGTTGGGTGTCCAGAGATTTAATGGATGTTATTCTAAGTAAGACCCTAAGATTAAGTTCTTGAAAAACTTTCATTTGTGCAAAATTTTTAGATTGCTGTTAATAAGCTTCGTCCAGCAGGTGGCAGTGTCTCCACTTTCTTAAGGACGTGCGTGTAGTTTCCTCATACAGTTTGCATCTGTAGACAGGAGTTTACATAATGCCTGAACACAGATGTATAATTATGCCCAGTTTGGGGACTAAACATGGAACCCCAGATATCAAAAGGATTCCAAGTACAATTGGTTGCAGTAGTCCAAACTACATAAGAGGAGAGCCATTGGAGTGGGGGTAGAGGGAGTTTTACAATCCAATAACTTTATGTGGGTTAAGGAAATACATATTGTAAACTCTGGTTTTGTAAAAATAATCCATCATTCTGCAATGTCTGGATTAAACAGATGCTGTCTTTAATCTTTAATTTCCATTGTTATTTGCCACTTCCTATTGCTTTTGTGCTACAATGAAATTCAAAAATATTCTGGAACCTGATAGAGACACAAGTTATGGCTGGGAGGAATTCAGGCTATCCATTTACAGAGACCAATGAAGTTGTTTAAAGAACTCAACTGTCATTTATAAAAATAGGACCCCGCTTGCTACTGGCTCATCTGCCATCAGTATTCTCCACCAATATTTGTTTGTTCACCAGCCATGTCCTGGGCTCAGATATTAATCGTGTTGGTACTAGATTATGTGTGTGTGTGTGTGTTTATGTTTGCATCCATTCATGTTCAAAGAGCTAAACTCCTTATTATAGTGCAGCCAGCTCTGAGTGAATAGCCTTGGATCAGAAAAGCAGTAACAGTTCCTAAATAATAATAATTTGCATAGCAATTTACAGTTTATAAAGCACTTTCATATAGATCTCATTGGATTCTTCACAAATCCTCTGAGATTGAGGAAGACAAAATTTTTGTCTCATTTTCTAAACAAGGGAACTGAGATTCAAGGAGATTGAGCCACTTGCCTGCAGTGGCCTAAGTCCTAAGTGACCACAGACATTTGAGCTTCTGTCCCAGGAATCACCACTGACACCATAAACCTGTGATTCTTTATAGTTAATCACTAACTCAGAGGTTAGTAGGTATTAAGCATTCCTAGTATGTATTGCAGTTGAAGGTAAGAGCTTAAAAATAAAATCCAGAGGTTATATTTATTTAACATATGGTCTATGCACTAAGGAATATGATGTCAGAAAATGTCAGATCACTAAGGTATTATCATAAGCCAGTGTATGGTAATCCACTAGAAGAAAATGGATCCATTTGACAGCACCTGATACCTTCATGGTCGGGGGTGGGAGGTTAAAAGGGAACTTAGTGCTAGACCTTTAAAACAGTATCTAAAAACTAAAACTGAATACCTGTAATTGTTTCATTTGTAGCTGCTGAGTAAATAGTTTGAATTAACATATAAATATGAACATTCCTTTAAATGAACTCCCAGACACTTAGGGTTTTTCAGTGAATGCTTGCTGAAGAGAACTCTGTAACCACAGTAGCTTTATTTACTTATTTACTTTATTTACTTATACATCACTTTTTTACAAAGACTAAGCCTTCAGGGGTGTTTAATTGATTTTATGAAAGCTATATTTGCAGCATTGTATATATACATATATATGTAATATATTTGTAAAAGAAGTATATGTATACTTCTGACCCGTTTCAACTATCATTGTTCATTTTGTTGAAAATAATAATTACCTTGAATTATGTATATTTAAATGTATTTGTGTTTTCCACTTGCTAATTAATTTGCCTTAGTACCATCCCTCCTCCAGGAGAAAGCATGTTCAGTTTTATTATTTAAGAATAATGGGAAAATAGGACCTAATTCACATTGATTTTCTAGTGATAACTTTCCAAAAGTATCTCTCTTCTGTGAAAAACTAGCATTTAAATAGCAGATATAACCTGAAAATACCAGAAAAATTCTACAAACATATTCGGCAAATGTTTGAGTGTCTGCAATACGCCAGTTTTGGGGAAGGGTGCTACAAAGATCAAGAAAGCCTGAAAGCCATCACAAATTGGGCTGGGAAGTACTTCCTAGTGAAGATATTTGTGCCAGGCCTAGAAGGGTTCTCATCAGATGGTTGTGGAAGGAGGCATTCTAGGTAGGAAAATAACATGAGTGTAGGCAAAGAGGGATGAAGGTGCAGATCTGCCTGGAATGCGGGGGTGCACAGGGGGATGGCCCAGCCCACATTGGCCCTTGCCTGCAGACCCTGCCTCTTGGAGCTGGAGGGCTTCATTCCTCATAGCTCAGTCATCCTGCTGCTACTAAGACAGTCCCGCCCAAGGCAGGAAGAGTTTCAGCAGCCTCCACTCTCTGTGTGGTACAACCTGGAACTGAGTCACACATACTAATCTCAGAACCAGTAGCCAAGCCACAGTTGCCAGAGGGCCATGTGTCAACCTCCCACTCCCACCCCAGTCCCCTGCCCTCTGCCAAGGCTGACCACCACCCAAGAACCCCTCACTTCCTAGCAGTGTGTCAGGAGACTGCCAGGTCCCCATGTTCCTACCACTAGGGTTCTTCCTCCTCGCTCTCTTCCTGTCTCCCAACCTAAGATCCAAGCACCCTCTAGGCCGGGGGCACCCACTGGCTGCACGCCTTGCACTGTCCCAGGGGCCCCCACCACTTGTCTACAGACACCAGATTCAGCCCTTTGCCTACCCGCATGGACTTCCTGTCTGTTACCAGTTAATCCCTGACCCAGGTCTGAGCTGGGTGGGTCCCCAGGCATCCCCAGCTGGAAGCCCTTGGGATCATCCTTCCAGAACCGTCACCCTCAGCCTCTGCCTCCCACACTACACATCCCAAGAAATCGATCTCCTCTGTGTCCCAACCTCATCATCTGGAGAACCCCAGATGCCCCCTACTGTGTGGCTAGGCAGAGGAGTGTACAGTTTTCTTTCCTATGATTCATTTCCCCAAACAAAAAACTGCCTAACAATATCTGGGTTTGTGGTGAAGGTACCAGCGTTCTTCTGTGTTTAAAGGTGAATTTCTTCTACTTGAGAACTTAATCACTTCTACTTTGAGCAGTATTTAGTTGAGCTTGACAGGAATATGCTTTGCACTGAGTAAGAGCATTACTAAGGGGGAGGGCAGATTAGTCACCAGAGTCTCAATTTTTGGATTTCCCTGATAACTCCACAGAGCTAAAATGCTTCTACAGCCTGAGCAAAGAAGATTAAAGAAAGACCTGACCCCCAGGGGTGATCGTTGATCTTCATAAAAGACCCTGTGATCTTACTAATCTTTCTTGCTCAAACTGCCAAGGTCCCTGCCCACACTACAGATTCATGTGGTGATGTGCAAAAGGCCCAGACAGAGCATTTCAGAACTCTCTTTGTACCCTTGGCTCCTGGCCTAGCCTCTCTGACATTCTTTGCTTATAAAATGTACCCCCAGCTGGGATGAAGTACAATCCTTACCCATTCTGAATGACTCAACACTTTACAATGGAAGCTTCTATTTTTGTTCAGCTAAATCTTTTTCAAATAAAAATATCATCTGATTTTTTTAACATTTCAGGCATTTGTATCAACATACAATGCTCTAACTTTTCACATCTTGCAAATAGTGTTGAACTGTGAGAGAATACAGTGAAAAACTGAAAACATACCTGTCCAAAGATTCACAAAACATTGCTGCCTTTCGTGGTTCCTTGTGGGTTATATTAAGCACATTTATTTCATTGTCCACCATCCCATGGAGAAATCCAGCATAATTCCCCACT